>NW_009647856.1:4961690-5022474 GCF_000708025.1 Charadrius vociferus | reverse complement strand
ATTCATCATGCTAATACTTTTAACTCATCTCTTAAATCACAGAACGTTAATTTAAACAAAACTTCCAGATCTTTCTCAGAAACTACTCTAAATAGTATAAGAGAAAAATATGAGCCTATGGAAGCAGCTGCTAAACTTATAAATGATAATTAACATAATTATAGGGTTTGTCTTGGTGGAACTAAGTTTTGCACTTGGGTGAAAACCTTTCCAACCTAATGGGACATTTTGCTTAATGTTCTATGGGGACTTGGATGACATACAAAAGCCCAGAAAGAATCTTTGTTAAAATATCTCTTAAAAGACACAAGCTAATGAAGAAACAAGCAAACAAACTTCCATAGCTAAATGATGCTAAAATATGCATGTTGCAAAGAAAAATATAAAGGTACAAGTTAATTGAATTTGTGTGTGTGTGTGTGGTGGGGGGGTGTTAAATAGAATAGAGAGAAGTTAGATGGCCACATTATTGGAGCATCAAGAGAAAAAAAGAAACAAATAAAAAAAGCAACAGGAAAAAGTATCCTTTTTGGTCTTTAACAAAAGGATTTACAATAGCAATAAAAGTTTAATAAGTGTAGCGATCATAGAATCATAGAATGGTTTGGGCTGGAAAGGACCTTTAAAGGTCATCTAGCCCAACCCCCCTGCAATGACCAGGGACATCTTCAACTAGATCAGGTTTCTCAGAGCCCTGTACAATCTCACCTGGAATGTTTCCAGGAATGGGGCATCTACCATCTCTCCGGGCAACCTCTTCCAGTGTTTCACATCCCTCATCATAAAAGATTTCTTCCTTATATCTAGGCTGAATCTACCCTCTTTTAGTTTAAAACTATTGCCCCTTGTCTTATCGCAAGATGTCCTGCTAAAAAGTCTGTCCTCATCTTTTTTATAAGCCCCCCTTAAGTACTGAAAGGCCTTTCTTTAAAGAAAACAAGCTAACCAGAAAAAAAAAAAAAAAGCAGCAAATTATCAGTCACTTCTGTCAGCGTAGATGTTTTATAGCAGGGTTGCTAGGAAAACTAGAATGTGAATGGAAAGGAAGAAATTGGCTCTTGGAGTCTAAATTTTAGGTGAGGGTCTTACAGTACCTCTTCAGAGGTACTGGAGGAAGAATTTTAGATGATTATTCCCTCCCCTCCTGAGATTCTACATTTAGGGTTTTTTCCTATCAGATCCAGTCACACTGTATGGAAATGCTTTTTGAGCAATCCAAAGTGAATACTTCAGGGAGCAAACCAGTAGGAGTCATGTTAGGCTGCCCTCTCAATATGCAGTTAAGTGACAGACCTGCTCTGATGGCTCTACAAACGATCCATGCAGAAGGGGTCTTTAAATAGTTGTTGACAGTTAGTGGATCTTTCCGTCTCATTTTTGAGGCATTCCAGTGCTAATGGAAAAAACAGGAGAAAGAGAAAAAAATCATCTGTATCCAATCCACAGAGAGTCTTCCTTTATCTGCCATGTCAAAACTCCGTAAAATGTACAAACCCCCACTGACACTAAAGAGTTAATGTCTAGGATGAAATCCAGCTTTGGATCTTTCAGACTTTGCACTTCAAAGAAGACTTAAAACTTAAAAATAATAAACTCAGCAGTAAATTAGTGTCATCATGCTGTTGATAAAGATTCATAGTCCTCCTTGGAAAGACAAGTTTGGTTTACTATACGAATGTACCTTTTGTAAGGAAAAGCTTACAAAAACCCTGTGACACAGATTTTCAGATTGAACTACCTAAAAGTCTTACCTCTGTCTCTGGAGTTTGGTGGCTAAAAAACACAGTGTCCTAATAGTTGGTAGATACTGAGTAATTGCTCTAAACAGCTGTGCAACACATCTGCAAACAAGGACAGCTGAGTGCAGGCGTCCCTGACTGCTGATGAGCAGCTTAGTGGTGCCAGCAGGCATGCATTGCTGTAATCAACTATATTCTCAATAAAGTCAATGAGGTCTGAAACCCAGGGCAGGATCTCGACTCAAGGAGATCAGTATGGCATCAACACAGAGCATAGGGCACATGGCTAGCACGCAAATTCATCTCTAAATATGAATTGCAGAAATCGAGTTGAGAGGTAACAAATACATATGTCAGAGGGAATGTAATGTCCTGGTCAACCGCAGGTGGAAGTTTTCTACTTTCATGTGTCATTAGACTTAAGTAACCAATAATGTGACTTGACTTTAGTTTTGGGAGATTCAGCTTGAGATCTCGGTACAGCTGGCACTGAGCAGCAGCTATTGCCATTGATCTGTGAGAGAGCAGATAGGACAATAAGTTGTGCATAATAAGAAGGTGGAAACAAAGAAGTGAAATGGCTGTGTTAATAAGAAGATAATAATTAACAATTCAGAAGAAAAACACCTGCAGGAAAAGATATAAAATCTGAGGAAGAAAGGTAAATAAGCAATACTGAGGATCAGTTTATTTCAAAGAATGGCAGAATTTAACCCTTCTGCACTTCACTGGTGGCAATATGGCCAGAAGACACTTATCAGGTGACTGTACTGCTGTGTGTGAATATATCTTAGTGCATATCTTGCCATATATCTTTATCTATCCCAGGGCAAGCCATAGCTTTTCCTCACAATATACTTGTCCCAGCCCACGCCTATATGCGCTAGCTAGTAAATAATTGTGGTGTGCCTATAAGTGCTGTGCCTGATCCTGCCCTCAAGTCTCCACACTCAACAAAAGAAGCCAAAATGAAAGTGACTCAAGGATCTGGGATCTCCAAAAGAGATTTGAGAGTTATGACATATACAAAAAATGACAGTGAACTTGATTGAGTTAAACAAACAGAAAGATGTTTTGAGCCCTTGCTTCTTGTAAAACTTCAGTTTTGCTTTTCTTTAGTTTTAGTTACTTTATTTTTTTTGTCTGCATATATATATAGTGATAGATATAAAGTTACATCCTTTCAATTTTATTTTTCTCTGATTACCATCAGAGAGATTTTCTTGCACAGCATGTCATGCTTGTCTTTTTGAGCAAATATAACTTACTGTTTAAATATAACACTGCTGATTGCATTGTTTTAATTAAATTTGTTTCATTAAGAACCTTCTCCCAAACCTTCCAATCACACCACTTTCATTAATTTACTCTGGATTTACCCAATCAATGTATAAAGGTTAATATGGGGCAACACCCATGTGACTGACACTGACATTCAAATTGCAGTTCTAAAATGCTTGATGTTCCACCTAGTTCTAACTGGTTTTGTCATCTTCAAATATTATTGTTACCAAAAAGCGTTAAGCTAAGGCTTCAAAATTTTTACAAGTTATTCTTTCATTTCAGCTGACTTACTCATGCCAAATAACTGTCCCACAGCATGTACATGTTGAAAGAGGAGAATGTGTGCTGGGAGGAAGATCTGCCTCATGTTCAGTTCATTATGGGCGGCGACCCATCAATCAGGCACAGCCCCTGAGAAGGTCTTCAAAATAGATATAAACTAAGTACCAGACACACCCGAGACCTGGACATCCAGCACAGAATTTCTTTTGCTACATGATATAAAATAGTGTGTGTATCTATAAAAAAAAAAAAAAAAAAAGGGACACCCCCCTTCCTCCGCCCCCCCCGCAGTTGTATGTTAAGATTCTAACAATAGCATTGAGAGAAATAAGAAATGTGATTTTGATCTCGTGTTGATTCATTGGCAAGAATTTTGTATGGAGCTTTGCTAAATTCAAGTGCAAAAGTCAAAGAGCAGCATGAATTCATATTTACTGGTTGTAGGTGAAATTTAGCCAATAAATATATCTATTAGGGCATATACTCTATAATGTCTACTATAAAGAAGTCCAGCTGAGTCCAGTTATTAGGATCTTGTATTCTATTCTTCTTCTATTTCTGTTCTTTGTATTTCTGTATAGTAATTTCTCCTCTGTATCTATAACATGTATGTGCTGTTAGTTCTGTGTTCATAATAATAATATCGTCTTCACATACACTCTTGTTAGAGCTACATAGAACAACTTACAGAAGGTACCACAATTGATGTCCTTTTTGCATGGATGAAGAATTTTGCCATTACATTTCTTAGACAAATTTCTTAGAAACATTTCTTAGAAAATACACCTTATGAATATGGTCATTTCTGCTCTTCACATGTGCTCTGCCCAGTACATTGACCAAATCTGTAGGAAAATATAATGTCTTCTATTAAAGGATCTGGTACAGCTGGGAAAAATAATCAAACTAGTTTAGAGAAGTTTTTCTTTAGGTTGACAGTGAAAAACCTAACTGAATAAATCTGATGTTTGTTTAGAGAAAATGAATTTGTTTTGCACTTAGCTGAGTTTACATAATAGGAATATAAGTTATTGTAAATTCCTTTACCCACAATCTCAGAAAGAGTTGGAGCTTGGGATAAAGGATAAAAGAAGTTAATGCATGTGTACATGAATTCTAAAAGATCTTCAGGCATTTAAGCCCTAAATAATATTCTGTGATATACCGGTACCCAAGTCCCATTTCCAGAAATGGCTGAGATCACCTATGTTATATTGTTGGGTAATATATGGAAAAACTTAGAGTTATCTCCATATGCTCAAAGTCTGAGTTTGATCCTTCACCTCAAAACTCCTTGAAAATTCTGTCTTGGGGATGATTTTTAGGGGATAAGTGATTAATAAATCAAGATGCTAAGCACTACCAGCTCCTACAAAGGTTAAAAGTGCCTCAGTGCTGTGCCTCCTAGCTGAAAGTGTCAATTATTTCACTTTAAGACTTCTGCTTTATTTCTGTGTTTTAAACAATACTGGACTTTTATTGCTTTTGGCGAGCTGTGAACATGTCTTTGATATAACACAGTCCCTAATTTTTCACACAAAAGGGATTTTGACATGAAAATTGTAGTATCTTTGGATCAGTCTTTAGGAAAACCAGAGGAGTATTAGGTTTTTATTTTTTTGTTTTCTTTACCAATTATATATCTAAATTCTTCCATGAAGAATGTCTTGACAGAAGAGATAAGAAAGATTCATTCTCTGAATGGTGATGGAAGACTATAAAATACCTTAGTAACAGAGTTTAGAACCACACAAATGTATCCTTTGTTAACAGCAGGGAAGTAATATTTTCTCCTTTCATTCACAAACTGATGATCTTCAAGAAACAGACTTTTTGAGAAGTGTAGAAGAAAAATGAAATCCTCTTAAAAATTCTGCAGACCCAGTTCCTGACAAAGTTCAAACACTGACAGGTAGCACTTTTTGAGCTGTGGCCCAAGATTGACTATTCTGTGGTCTGGAGTTCATGATCAGAATAGTGCTTAGGAGCTTTTTAAATAACATTTTCTGTTAGGGGAGCAGATAAGAGAATATGATGATATGTGGAAAAAAATTTTAGTTGACAACCCATTGATTTAACATTTGGTGAACTGCTGTTTTGAAGCATGTCTTAGTCTTTTTCTAATCTATTAGATTAGAAGAGTT
This sequence comes from Charadrius vociferus, assembly GCF_000708025.1. Classification (NCBI taxonomy): domain Eukaryota; kingdom Metazoa; phylum Chordata; class Aves; order Charadriiformes; family Charadriidae; genus Charadrius; species Charadrius vociferus. The sequence goes on along the minus strand of NW_009647856.1, from coordinate 5,017,025 downwards.
TTGTTTTGTTTTATTTTATTACAAATGGAGACTCTAGTAATGCCACTGCTCTGGAGTTAGTCTTATAAATAAGATCAGAAGCCTATTATGCTTATTACAATATAATAAAAATAAATAGAGAGAACTCTTGGCCCAAAAAGTTTAAAATAGGAGATGACAGAAATATTTTGGTGCAATACTGAAGAACATGTGTTTTGGTGTTCAGGCACATGACTATAAGACAAACCATGCACAGTCACCTTGCAATTAATGGGGTCTAAGGATGTATTAATGATTAGGCACTGCATCTAAGTAATTCTTTAAGGTTTCATATCAGGGAGAACTGGTTGGCGACTTTAGTTAGGGACATCTGTACTTCTGAACACAAATGAAACCAAAGAACATCATTGTGTAGAGAGAAATTGTGAAACCCATACTATTTAATACAGTTTAGACAGTTGTGTTTCTCCATGTTCCCCCAAACTAGATGAGTGAAACGAGAACAAGGAGGAAAACTAAACTTCACAAAAGGCAGCCTGGCTTCTGAAGAAAGAAACAGGTCAACACTCAGCAGAAGTTTTGAAAATCATGTTTTGTGGAATGTATCTCATGTTGTTCCTTGATGTAGAAAGGAGACTGTTGCTGTGTTCCTCTCTTTGTATAAAGCCACGGGTGCCTATAAAGGTGCTAACCAAAGCTAAGGAGGGACTGAGCAAGTGCAGAAAGGTAAGTGACAGATAGCTGAGAAATAGTAACATGATGAAGAGGCGTATGCAGGTTCCTCTTCCCCCATGCAGTCTGAAGACATGTTCTATTAGGTCTGTGACTTGTTCAACCATCTTTGGTAGCGGAAGAGTGATCAGCTATTGGATCAGATCAGAATGCCAATGGAGGTCAGATACTTGTGCCAATAGGGGTCAGACCTATGCAGAGAGAGGAAGAATGCAAGCCTGAAATGGTGTCAGCATGGAACAACTGTCAGAAGACTGAACAAATGTTCCAATATTATTCTTGTTTCACTTACACACATTTAAAAGAGAAATAAGTATATTTTGAAATATTATATCCAGAATGGTTTGGGGGGGAAAGTGAGAGAAAAGGTCAGGCAATATAGTCTTGTTCAGAGTAATATCAGAAATATCAAGTCAGGGATATAAATAGTCATGCACCTTTATTGGTTTCATATCTGTTAAAGCACGTAACTTGTGACTTCCCTGCTTGAAGGAATTAAGCATTTGTTTTGAACTAACATAGCCATTTACAGGTTTCTTGTGATTCGAGCCTGCAAATATTATGTTACCATGGATGCTAGCCTCAGATACTCCAGGAGTTTTTCAGTAACATTTCAACAAAAGCACGAAAGATAAGTGTTTCTTTTAATTATTACTTTTCTCTAAGAAGAGTCTGTCTGTGGAAGCTACAGACCTGGTCATGCATCTATTTTCTCCAGCAACAGGAGCAGTGCTATGCTGTTGAGATGGGGTGTAAATTCCACAGAAGTGTGGGTCAAGACTGACATCTGTTTTTTTCAAAGTTCAGGTCAGTAATGAGAAACAAATTAAGCAGGCTAAGCCCCTGTTTATAGGATTTTATATATTAGTAAAACAACAATAATAAAAAAAAAAAGATGGAAAGAGAAGCAGCAAGCCACACGGCTCTGTGTAAACATCTTATAAGGTACTAGACTTAGATGCAGAAAAGATATGCAAAACCACAAAGAACGTTTTAAAATCATCATCTGTATTTCGAAAGACAGAGGATGGTGAAGACCATATCCAAATTCTGCTGAGGTTATTGGAAAGTCTTGTGTTTACTTTGATGAGGTTGGATCTAGCCTTAAACAAGCTGTTTTTCTCATATTACATGACAAATGTTGCTCAAGAGAAAGGAAAAGTACAGATAGACTGAGGTGTGTAGGCTATGTTTGGCCAGCCGACATGGAATACGTTGTTGATGATGGTCCTAGGCAGATGGCTTGTTTTCATGTCTGAAAGTTATTAGATTTCAACTAGCCTACAAAAAATCAAAAGACATCTGAAGTAACAGTTTGAGGCCAGCACAGACTGATGCTCCTGATTCATTTTCATTCTTGCCCCAGGCGTTAGAGGATTTGTCTTTTAAAAGATTCTGGAAAATAAAGATCTATTCCTCCCAAGAGCATCTGAAATAAGAGTAATTTGGGATCTTTTTAACCTGCTGTGGTTGCCCTAGAGATACTCTGACTGGAGTTAAAGCCCGTCATCTAGCTCAGGGCCTAGCTAAGAAGCTTAGTTAGACTTCTAGAGAGCAGCTATGGCTTCTCTGCTTATTTTGACTACACAAGCGTCCCAACAAATTGTTACTGGATTCAGGAGGCTACTTGTTCCATCTGTTGCTGATGTTTCTCCCTCCCAAGTCTGGTATGGCTTGCCTCTCCCTCTGCCGGAAAGCCTGCTTCCCCTCGCACCCAGGTTTCCTACTCAACTTCACCCATTTCTGCACAACCTTCCCTTTCCCATGAGCAAAGCAATCTAATTTAATGCTTCTTCCGTTGAACAGTAAAATCAAATGTTTTCAAATTTGCCTTTATCTGGAGACACAGTAATTAAAGGTTGATTTAAAAACAAACAGACAAACAAAAAAAAAAAAAAACCACCAAAACAAACCTGAACAACCTTTTAAAACATATTTACCTAGTATAATAGTACTTTTTTTTTTTTTTTTTTAAATCTAGTGCCTTTCCTATTGTTGAGCCAAGATGAGAAAATCTTGATGGTCTTTCCAAGTTGAAAGATGTAATGAAAATACAGCATTTTCTCTTTATTTAGGATTGTATCTTCCCTAGATAGTCTCCAGTTCAGAGAATTATGATGTTTCTGTTTCCTAACATGAGCTATTGGATGAGTAGAAGGACCGTGACCATGGTTAGGACTAATTGAGAGGAAAGCAGATAGTTTTGGAAAAGGGATAATCTGTAAGAAGAATCCCAAGTTAATAGGCAAGAGTTCTACCAGAGGTAAAGGAGAAAATCTAATGACCAATGAGTAGTGCAATATTTGAAAAACATGTTTAAGAGCTGACAAGAAGGGTGGGGTTGGGTGTACTGGTGGGAGAAAAATGTTAAGTTATCAGCCAAAAAAAAAAACTTTGAAGTTACCTTCAAAAGCTGTTTCCAATGTTTCCTTTTTCTTATTATCAGCAAGTCTTGGTGGAAAAGAAACATGAACTTTTTAATTGGGAGAGAGTAAAATAGATAGCCTCATATCATTTGTACAAAAGATGACTGCAGTATAATACTGCTGCAGGCAACAGCAAGGCTAATGTCTTTAAGCCAGCTAAATCATGAAATGTTTATCTAACTTTCAAGACCCCCATAACTATCATAATTTCTTTTTGTGATTTCTTTCTTACCATTCCTTTTCCTCAGATGTCCTGTTGATGTTTCAGGGTTGACTTTAATGTTCCCCCAAAGGAAATAGCTGAAAGATCCAATATGGTTTCTTCTTTAGAAGCCAAGAATATTTTAGCTCTTTCAACATTTTTTACATGGAAGTAGGAAAAAACGACATGTGGAGACTGCTTCATATCACTGTTAACAACTTGACGTTACTTCCCTGAAATACTTTATTTATATGAGAATCAAGTTTTAAATAAAGATATATCTCTTAAAAGGGGTATTTATATGTGATATTCACTATTTGACAACAGCTGTAGATTGTGAACCTTGCAACATGTTTAGATCATGCTACCAGAGCCATAGGTATTACTTGGTTTCTCTAAGCTTGCTTTGCATCTGATTGGCAAAGTTCCAGTCTGTTTTCAAAAGCAGAAGCCCAATAAAAAAAAAAAAAAAAAGAAAAAAATATTGCTTTGATTTCACTTCTTTCTGATGTTCTGAGGGCAGTTACACACACTGGTGTTAAGAAACAGTTGAACAGATACACAAAAATATGTTGGTGACAAAACAGGTAAGAAGTGCTCTCTCCTGATCAATCCCTCAGCAGTCAGTAATATACTCAGGGGACGGGTTCATTACATGTGAATTTGATCAAGCTGCTGTTAAAGTTGGATTCTGGACAAACTGAACTGCTTGTTGAGTGAACCGTTCAACATCAAAGAGAAGCTTACATATTATGCTATTTTCTCAGCTCTACCCAATCTCTTTGTTCTGAGGTATAACCTTATTTACATGTATTCAAACCCAAATGGGAAAATGAAATTGCCAGCAACAAAACTGAAAAAATTTCCCCAGTTAAAATGTGTAAAAATCGCTGGTTTATTTAATTTCTGAAATCTGAAGTTCATTATTCTAAATCTTGAAGTGCTAATTTCTTCTTTATTACACCACACACACTCCAGCCTCTCATTTTACCAGCAGAGTATTAGACTGATTGGACCTGGATAATGATCATTCCAAGACAGCCTAGATCACAATGGTGGTACAATGTTTCACTAATAACTAATCTACTAATATTAACAGATATAATGGACGGAACACTGCATGTTGCAAAATATATTCGAGAAGAAAGGCAAATCACTGCAACCTAAGTTTCATGTTTGTAAAAGTAGACTGTTGCAAAGACCCGAGCCTGTAATTTTAGTCATGTTGCTCTCACTGTAGTGAGCGTAATATAGATGTATTCTGAAAGTTCAATGTTTTCATTGGCATTGTAAAGATCTATCTTTCTAGGACCCTAGTGATGCAGTGTTGCAGTAAATATAACTTTTGCCTTTTGTCAAATTTGAGGAGAGCTTGCCCATTCTTCTGACCATTCTTCAGAGGAGCTGTGGGAAAGCACAGGATGCTTTCAGTAGTTAACTGCTTTAGCCCCTCTCTTTGCTTGCAATGAGGACAAGTTGCCATCCTGAATGTACATGAGAACCATGGTTTAGCTTACAGATTCAATCAAGGCAGCAACCTTGTTTTGTCCCACCAAACCCTCAATGTTGTGCTGGGTTGGTTCTTACCCTCTTACTATCTGTGAATGAAAGGACTTCTGCCTGTGGATATTTTTAAAACTGTATTTTTATAGCATCATTGGAGTTAACTCTGAATACAAATGCTTTACATGGCTTGTGTGGCGATTTGTCAAACTAAGGGCTCTTTTCCAGTGTGAAAGGTGCTTCATTGTCTGCTTTTGCATGTGATGGTTATTTCAGTTATGCAGCACTACAGCACACTACTGTAACAAACTTGAAGCTTTAATGGTGGTTATGCTGATGCCTAACAGCTTGTATTGCCCGTCCAGCTCACTCCTGTAGGTGACTGTATAAGAAGTAGAGAAAAGAAAGTAAATATTTGGCAGAAAGTTTTTGAAACATTGCACTGGAACGAATTCTTGCACCTCAGGTTCTCAAAATAGTTTGCCTTTATAAATGCACCTATGTGGTACCTCACTATAGTCATCACCTTTTCTGTTTTGCCGAGGGTTAAAACTCAGTGACCTGGGAGTGGTATGACTGTAAACAAAATGAAGAGGCGGGTTCAACTACTAGAAAAGGTAAAGGAATATTAGACTTTGTTACTGAGCACACTGAGTGATAACCCTGAGTGATAACCCATTTCAGTTCCTCCCATTTCAGGGGAACAAGAAGCAGTAGAAATGTATGAGAAATACATATAAAGCTAGGAAGCACTGATTCTTTAAAAAATAATGGATGGATTTTGAAGGTATTCAATAGAATCATATTATTTTTACAAGAAATCAGGACAACTTATACACGAGGTGTTTTTGAAATCTCGCTGGGTGATTGGGCATGTAAATATATTTTGAAATTCAGTGAGTTCCCAAGTGGTGAGTCCAAGGTTGCATGAGACTGAAGCTTGAAAAAAAAATCAAATTGCTAAGCTGTCTTTTAAGGGAGATATTTTTTTTCTTTACTGTTGGAACTACATATAATTGCATGAAAGTTGATTAGCTAAAAATAACGCAATAATGCAGTTTGACAGCTTGAAATTCTCTTTGTTTGCAAAAAGGAAATTTATTAAAATCCCTGTGTGCCGTTCTAGAGTACTTATCAGATTTCAAAGTTTGGAGACCAGTGTTTAAGTTAATAAACCCTAGCTAAATTGATAAATCCTTGTACTTATCTCATGACAATGATTAAAACTTATTTCATATCCATTTCCAGGGCAGCTTGGCATAGGGCTGCTCTACCTCACTGTTTGCATCTTTGAAATGGCTATGTCTGACTTACTGTACGCTTTAGCACTCTTAGGAAATGAACCACCACATGATGTAGTAATTACTGTCACAGCCTGAAAATTAAAAAGACAAAAAAATCAAGGAAATAGCCTTGCTTAAGCTGAAGGCTTTTAATATAATTGAGCTTTCTGTTATTCACAAAATATATTATTGTCTTGCAATATATTGGGCTGTTACTGGCAAACCACAATGCTCAGTCCTTCATTTGGAAGTGCTGAACATCAAGTGCTTAATTGGCTCAATCCAAAGACTGGATTTATATCTGAGGTGAAAATGACTTCTTAAGTTTCCTAAGGCCAAACGCACTGCATCCAGATTTCACTGCTCAGACTTAGCAGCCAGTGCAGTGTGTAGTAGCCTTATGTTTCTTCAATACATAAAAGAGAGAAATGCCTGGAGGGGTAACGCAGATCTTGGGTGAGCTGTCTGAAGGTTCCTGTGTGGATAAAGATCTTGAGGGGACCACGCGCCGAAGATGGCTGCCTGAAAATAAGTAAAATGAAACTGCTACTTTTCCACTATTACTTACGAATAAATCCTTAAAAATTTTTTCAGTGCATTTTTAAATAGCTCAAGTCATTGCCCATCTGTCACATTCCTTCAGATGACTTTTTACAGTTGGATCAGGATTTTCCTAGATGTGGAAATATCTTGTTGCTAGAAATACTTTGCTATACACATTCTCTTCGATATAGAGGTGACAGTAACCATATGTCACCACTCACTTCATTTAATTTATTCCACATGTTGAAATGAGCATATAGGATCCACTCTTTGGGCTTAGGTAGAACAGCCTAAGGATAATTTCCACAGTCTCAGAATGGTTCTCCCTTTCAGCAATTTTTACTGTACATGTGTGTATATGTATGTATAAACACACATGTATATATGTATATACAGACATATATGTTCATGTATATATAATCAGAGTACAGCACAGAATGCCTAATTTATCTACAATTGTGCAGCTCTTAGCCTTAGAATTCAGTTTATCAACTGTTTATGAAAGACTCCTGTCAGTGAAAAAATGCAGCGAAACTGAATTGTTTGTAAGGAGATGGAAAGAGGTTTTAAACTTATAAATTCCAGCTTGCTAAGATGCACCTGACGTTGTCTAAAGAGCTTAGATTGAAATTATACATTCCTGTAGCTAACTAAAACTGTAGATGGGACTTTTGCTATATTTAGTAATACATAAGGTTTTATTTTTTGTGCTTGCACGCTAGATTTTGGCTAAACAGGTAACATGCAGAATGATTAGCTGAGGCTGCAAGGAAGTCTGGCAGAAGAAATGGTGGCTGAATAGGTTCAGCAATGCCCAGGATAAAATTTGATGACTTTTCCATAACCCTTGCCCCTTACCTCCAACGTTGCAGCTTAAATGTCAGAGCAGAGTTCTTTGCTTCCCATGTATTTGAGGGAGGGTTAATGCATCTAACCAGAGGAGCTCCTTTCACTGTTGTTCCATTCAGCCGGAGCGGACTCACATGCTGCAGACAGAGAGCAGAGCTGGCAGCCACCACTCTGCCCCTTACAAACCCAAGTGGAAAGTGGGAAGAGCAGTTTTGTGGCACAGGTAACATGTACAGGAAAACTGAGACTCTTGGAGACATTTTTATTGAGCATTAAAGGACTCAGATTACAATGCTTTAATTTAGGAGTCATTCTGCTATTCGTAGAATCATAGAATGGTTTGGGCTGGAAGGAATGTTAAAGACCATCTCATTCCAACCCCCCTGCCATGGGCAGGGACACCTCCCACCAGCCCAGGTTGCTCAAAGCCCCATCCAACCTGGCCTTGAACACCTCCAGGGATGGGGCAGCCACAGCTTCTCTGGGCAACCTGAGCCAGTGCCTCACCACCCTCAAAGTAAAGAATTTCTTCCTAATATCTAATCAAACTTGCCCTATTTCAGTTTAAAACCATTACCCCTTGTCCTATCGTGACACTCCCTGATAAAGAGTCCCTCTCCAGCTTTCCTGTACCCCCTTTAGGTACTGGAAGGGGCTATAAGGTCTTCCTGAAGCCTTCTCTTCTCCAGGCTGAACAACCCCAACTCTCTCAGCCTGTCCTCACAGGAGAAGCACTCATGGCCTGATCTAAGCAGCTACACTGTGAACAGCAGCTGAGGAGGGATCACTGTTTTCTAACCTTTGATGTAAGTTTTGCATAGAGCTGTATCACACATGAGCAAGTGAGGAAAATATTATTCCAGACCTATGTATATTTTGCACACTGTGTTGTTATAAAGCCATTTGTCAAGGTTCGGTAACAGGCTTGAAAGCTTTGGCCTCCGCCTGGAATCTTCCCATTCCTCGGAGCTATGGGTTGGTCTCCTACAATGATTGGGTACAAAGCCAAACTGCTCAGTTTTGGGGGATGCTTCCCACCTGGGCTTTGGGAGGCTTACTTTTTCAATTGCTGCTAAAGATGGGTTATCCTTAGTGATGTTAAGCAAGTCTATGAAAAACACAAACACATTTTCAAATCTGAGGTTCAAATGAACATGGGTAAAATATAAAGTTATGCTTGGTGGTGAAAAATTAAAGTATTTGATGATATGTCTATATCTGACAATGATATAGTAGATTTTGTCTGAAGAATGTGTTCTCCAAAGACAGCAGTGCTTGCTGTTTATATTTTATTTTTCAACATTCTTATTATCAATGCATGTGTTTGCAATTTAAAAGTGTGAGTCTAAGGATGTGATTCTACTTGCCTTATTTAGGTAAAGCTTCACTGTTTTTCACTTCATTGTTCAATTCTGATAAAAATTGTACGGTTTTTTATATACATTCAAACATACATTTTTCTGAATTAATTTTCTACAATTAAGAGTAGTAGACATGACAACACTTGAAAGAAAAGAGAAGTCCTTGGCTGTTTTATGTTGTTCATTATGTTCTTTCAAGACAGGTTGAATCAGATCTTCCACATGCGCCAGACTCTTTGCCTTCACACATTCAGTGTGATTCAATTACATTTAATAGGAAACTTAGACCAATTTAGGCACTGCAGAACACTTTTACTAACCTGCAGGTGCTGCTGCAGAAGATTGCATATCTGTCATATGTTCTGTTCTATACCCATTTGTCCTTTGGAAATAAATATCTCCAATACCATGGGATCCTTCATTGGTATTGGGTGCCTACGTTTAGCAACTGAACTGAGACTTGCTCCAGATGTAGAACAGACTAATTAATTCACATCGCATGTTTGGTTCTCAAAGAAAGAAGACCTGAGGCACTCAAAATGAGAACTTAGAGACATTTTCTGAAGCTCAATCCATGATTTAAGAAATCCTGCATTGGCAAAAATGGGATTTGCCTGAGTTTGTCTACTTAAACTTTCCTGCCCTACTGCCCATTATTCTGGCTGGGGGTATCAGGGTCATGCATGGAGACTCCAAGGGAATTTGGAGTTACAAGAGCTGCAAGATCAAGAGTGCACAGTAACCATCTCACAGTGTGGAAGGGAGCAATTTTTCTTCCAATCTGTCCTGGTCCCCAATTATAAGCAAATACAACCTGTGACGTTGGGACGGGTAGCAAATGCATGGAATATACCACAGGGAACTTCAAAATTGCTTAGCAGGATCTTTTCTTTTTTTTAATTTTTAATAATAGAATTGTGGGCCTTTTTTCCTGATAAATCCCCTGTAGCCAGTTCTGGAAGAGCTTGTCAGGGAGACAAAAGGTGCATGCCTTCTGTTATTCTCTGTTCCAAGTTCTTAGTTATTTTCCTCTTCAGCCATATGGAATAGGTTAAAACTATAATGGGAAGAGTCTGCTAAGAAGTAACTTAACAGAACTGTTTAATAGAAAGCTTGTGCATTTCTCCTTCAAGATCTGAAGAAGAATTGTTTTATCAGTCATTTTTTTGAGATAATCCTCCACATGCAGATACCATGGATGTATTCTCTTCAGTTGTATGTCTTCAGTTCATTACGTTTGTACCTAACCTATCTATATAGATTTTAGACACAATATAATTGTATTTTTTTACCTATTGGGAAAAACAGAAGTCCAATCTTTTTGTTTGTGAATGATGGGAAGAAATATATATTCTTTCTTAAATTATATTTAACTTCTAAAGCAGTTAAACTTCAGAGTATAACAAGTATATGTCTTTTTTTTTTTAAAAAAAAAAAAAAAGCTGAAAAAATGAAAATGCCTCCTAATTATCTCTCCTTGCTTTCTCATAGTCAGTTGCTGAGTTTGGGAAAAAAAATAAAAATCAATGCAAATGTCAATCTCTTTTCCCCATGTTTAAAATTACAGTTTTCCAAAAGGTTACTTAATTTAGAAAAATCTACATAGAAAATAACAAATCAAAACTGGAGTATGAAATGTGACAACAGAAAGCTGAAAATGACATCCAAATTTTAAAATTATTTGTTTTAAAATGCATGCATGCATGAAAACCAATGACAAAGGTTTTTAAGAAGGTTCCCATTTTGTAAAGAGGCCTTCCTCAGTCTGCAAATTAATCAGCATGAAGAATTTCAACAGATCGTTTTTGGGGAATAAATAGAAAATGAGCTGCAGTTAAACTACCTGAATATGCCCCAAACAGAGGGACACAGATTTGACCATGGTTTGTTAATGTTTCCTGTCCACAGTAAGTGTGTGGAAGGCTGTTTCCTCCAAATGACAAAACTGCCACCTAAATCCCAACAGTTACGTCCAATCTAGGTACTCCCGTTCCCACAGGTGAAGTCTTTAGACTCCCTAAATATTTTTGCTGAGCGCATGTCCCCAGCACCTGAACTATGAAGGTTTTTGCCTCTGGCTGAAGTCTGTCAGGATTCGCAAGAGCGGCAGGAGAACACGCACCTTGTTCTCCGGCTGCAGTGAAGCACAGACTCAGAGCACACTTATCCCCTTTCTTTTCTCCCCCCTCCCGGCAGGATGACCAGGGTAAGGAAGAGGAGCTCTGCTTTTCCTCGGGAGCCTGTAATTGAAGCACTCCTCTGGGAATCAGGAGACCAAACTTCAAAGACCCATATTTACCACATTCCAAGAAAGTGCCAGAATTTTCTGGGCTGGGAGCCCTCTTAATCCTTCCTGTGCCATCTTTCACACTTTGCATAAAATTATTAAATATGCATTTGAGTGGGGCCTGGAGTCAGAGTTTTGGGCTTGTTTTACCTGGGTGCCTCAGAGTCCTGGGCATGTTCCTCTCCAACTCTATCTCTTGCTCTCTCTGTCTTTTCCTTTGTACTAAATTCAGCTATGCAAAGTGGGTGAGCTTTCAGAGGAGAAGCTGTAAGACATCAATACCAAAATACTTCATGTCTGTTAGCTAGGATCCCATTAGACATGTGGACTCAAGTCCCTGCAAAGAAAGAATAACTTTGAACTGGCATCGGAGTCATTTACTTCTGTGTTAAAATAAACAACAAAAAGCTTTCTGATACAATGAAATCTCTGTCATTAATGGGAGGCTACAATGTCTAGATAATAGAAAACCTGGATAATGTAATTTTAAAGAAGACATCAAGCATAAAAGCAGAGCAAGACATAACTGAACTGTGGGATATCCCATGCAGATACGTGTGTGTTTTGGGAAGAATCACTGGAGTAAAGCTGGGCTTATTTATACTCATCTACTGCTGGCCATGCCAGAGGGATGGCTCCATCCAGAGCCACACAGCATCTGCACTGATCCTTAATGTGTTTTGGGAGAGCTAAGGTTCGTCCACACATGACCAGTTCATGCCGTATAGGGCTTTTTCACTGAGGCTTAGCACAAATCATTCACATCTGTACTGAGTCTGGAATCAGCAGTTTCTGGAGCAGAATAGCCACCATGGAGAAGTTGTCCATGGAATAATAAAGCTTATTTGACCTAAACTGGCTTAACATTGAGGTGGCTTCAGTCTCTACATCCAGGATATAGTTAATCCATCAGTTGGGCAAGCAGACTACAGAGAACTGAAACCTGACTGCAGACAAGCTGGGCACTAACAGGTAGGGTAAACAGATGCAATGGTACAATTGGAAGAAGTGTTTACACATGAAGAATGGTCACAGTCTGCAGTCTTGTGAAGATGCTATATAAAATTTTATCTGTAGCTTTTAGCGCTACTTATTTAAGGTTTAATCTGTCCTATTCAAAAGACAGATTCCCTAAGATATTGAAAAACGAGCAGATCTCATTTCAGGAGAGAATGCACTAGAGACAAAGGAGTTGTTTCAGCTACCTCTTTTCTTTGGGAGCCAATATGAAACAAGGAAAAAGAAGTTCTGAATTCTGCTCTTATCACAGTTCTGCCTGTTGATTTGCGCTGTCATGCACTGCATGCAAAGATTTTATTTGGTGCAACCAAATCAAGTCTTTTCTCTGACTTTTTTTTATTTTCATTTATTTCCAATGCAAGTAAACTTGCATTGAAAGTAACTGTAGATGTTAAGACAGTGAAGTTGTTGTGCAGCAGCAATTTTGCACTAATGCATAAATTTAAACACCTTCATTCCTGTTCAGTGATTTCCAGCTCAGGATGTGTGTGGTAGAATTCCCAGGTGCAAAGTTCATCTGTGGTTTCCTTAATAAAAATATGAACTGCTGTTTATGAAGAGAAATTTCAGGGAAATCCTAGGTTGCAAGGCTGCAAGAACTCAAATTCTTTTAAAAAGCAGGGGAGGGTGGGTGCCTAAGTCCCTTGGGGTCTCTTGATCTAAGAGACTTAGGCACCTATATCCCATTGATTCATCCCCCCCTCCACCTCCTGGTGGCACAGACCTCGCCTGAGCATAGTGTGCCGGTCATATATTCCTGCCTGAAAGAACACTTATTGCAGCCAGATAAGGAATATTCCTTTGGCTCTGATTCAGATGGATTTGAAAAGTATGATTTTTCTTGGAAGAAAACTGAATCCCTTAACTGTTTTCTCCTGCCACCACAGCACAACTACTGATTTACAGCAGCATGAGGTCTACTTTTCCATCTACATAATATTTGGGGAAAGCTTATGGCAACATAACGTGTAAATGAGGATAAGCAGAATGTGTTTGCTTTTCCTTCCTGCTTGTCTATACAGAGATGCTCTTGACAGTATCTGTTTTGTGTTGAATGCTGCATGTCAGGGGTTCTTTACACTGATGTTTGCACTGGAGGTGACAGCTCCTATTTGCCTACTGGGAATAAGCTTCACAGCTTGCACCATCTGGGAGCAAGAAAACCCAGCAAATCCTCTCCCTCCTGGAGTAAAGCAGGCTCAGGAATTGGTATCATCACCTCACTGGCTGTTTACCAGAGGAAGCCAACTTTAAAACCTGGATGACTCTCTTGAAAAATGGTTCCAAGGAGGTGCTGTGGATCGATGTGTTTGGGTAGCCTAACCTTACCTCTTCCCTAGCTGGCACAGGAAGTTTTTTTCCTGGGTTGCTCTGAAGATTTTCCTGCTTTCTGGCCAGTCATATGCCTGAACTTCCCAGAACAAGGTGTGGATCAGTATCTTGTTAAGTCAATTCTCTGCTTTTATACATTCCCCAATCATTTCTGTAATTGCATATGTAGTCCCAGGGGTTAAAGAGATAAAAAAAATAGCAACAGCAACAACAGGAAAAAATACTAATGAACTTCAAGACTAATGATTTTTCAGTTCTGGTGGGTTTTTTTTTGTTTTGTTTTTCTTGTTTTTCCAAAGCTCTGCTACCTTTCTGTTATTTACCCATTTCTTTTCCTTTCCATGCCAATGGTCAGGGATTGAGAACGTGTTCTACTGGTCAGAGCAAACAGCTTTTGAATTTTTACATGTTTTCAATTTAAAACATTCCTAACTTTCACAGGAGGAGAATTATAAGGCTCTCTTTCAACTTTTTTGTAATTTATTACTTCTTTCATGAAAGGATTAAATGCATTTACTACAAGCCCAGTCTTGCATTCACTATAACCCTCAAACCTCTATCAATTGTAATGTGAATTTTTGTGAACATACTTTTCATACAATGCCGTTGGGTGGGTCTTTGGGACAGCAGTTAAGTACTTCATCACTATTCAGTTTAAACATAAAATTAGTGAATAAAAGATGGCCATCAGCATGAATGTTATTATTTTTCACAGACATGTTGAAATCTGGTGCAGCATACATTCATCTCCAGCATACGTCCTTCTGCAACAAGCAACAGCACACAGTTAGATTGTATTAACATTATCAATATATTAAACTCTTCATTCTGACAAACCATATAATTAGATAAACACATACCCTTAATTAAGCATATTTTACTGATGGAGAAAATTATTTTTGCGCTAGATAGATTGTATCAGCAATTAATTTCTTTCACTCGTACATGGTAGCAGTTTTTTTACATGGAGTCTCTGTTCCCTCAGTATCCAGCTAATACACACATAATTTTGTCTGCCAGATTAGAAAACAAAACAAAACAAAACAACCCAAAACAAAACAAACCCAAAGAAGCTACAAAATAAAACATTAAATTATTATCACATTTCTGTGCTTTTTGTCAGTGTTCAAGATTGCAGACAATTTATATTTTATTTATTTTCCTCAAACAACCTAAGTCCCTTTAGTTGTTTGATCCTGTCACTCTCAGAGATATTTCTCAAACTTTCAATTACACTTCTGACTTTTTTTCTGAACTTTTTCTTGTTGTTTAAACCTGCTTCTTAGAGCAGAGGCACTGTAACAAGACACAATATCCCCAGAGCAGTAAACATGAGAAATACAGAGGTAATGCAAGCTTCCCACTCACTTTCCTTGATTTTCATTATGTTCTTTTTTGATAGGCATGAATCAGACTGGGATCATGATGAGCTACATATCCACAGTCGCTGCATCCCAGGAAGCACTCACATATTCTGAATGCCTTACCTGCATCTTTGTAATAAGGAGTATATTTTTTTTAATGTTGATATTAAAGACCATATTAACCAGTTCTCTTCATTCTCTTCTCACTCATGGTTTACCATGTGAAGGTATTTAGGAATTGGGTGTTTTCAAGACTGTTGATAAAAATATTGGATTGCAATGTAGTCTGAATGAGGAAAAAAAAATAATCTCTAGAAACACATCCACTTGATAATTCCCCATTAATGAGTGTATCTGGAGACTTAACAGCTAGCAAGGTTTTAATTTTCATAATATGTCATATGTTGATTTTATAATGTACCCTTTTCATAAAATATTGTGTGACAACAGTGAAATACCTTACAATGTTTAAGTATATTGCATCATTTACCTTTATCAATGGGAATGTGTAATCTCATCAAAAGATAGTTTGACAAGAGTTGTTTTTATAAACCCATGTTGACTGAATTTAATTAAATTACCCTACTTTAGATTTTGAGTAGTAGAGCCCTATATCAGCCATTCTATTATTTTGCCCTGTGTCAATGTCAAACTGTCAGGCATATAATTACCAGATTGTCCCGCTTACCCTTTTGAAATATTGGCACAACATTCAGTTTTTTCTAGTTCTCTGGGATATTCCAATACACCAACACTCATGAAACAAAAATAATAATAATAACAACAAAAATAGCAATAATAACAATAAAAAATTGTAAAAGCAAAACAAAACCACCATTATTCAGTTTTCCTTACTTTGCTTCGTTAAAATTCTGGAACTTTATCCTGACCTAGATACTAAATTAACCCCTGCAAACTGCTTTCCATCTTTAGGTAATCTTGGACTGGAAAGTGTAGCTTATACTATTTTTACACTGGTTTAAATAGCTATTAAGATTTTTTTTTAATGAAACATACAATTAATTCTGCCAATTCACATGCCAACACAAGAGGTCTAAGACATGTAGCATACATTTATTTGGCTATAAAACCATCACAGTTCTAACATGAACAGAAAAAAAATAAACTCAGGTATTCCTAACAATACTTTTAACATGCCAGCTGGATCTAAGCTCTAGGTCAGATGCAACCCCCAGTGTACTGCTCTTGTCATTTTTTCACCCAGATTGTCTGAAGCCGTTGAAACACACTCTTCCCTTCCTGTCTGTGGAAAAACATGTTTTCTTCCCCAGAAAACGCTGCCTGATTTGCAGGGAAGTGATGTGCATGCAGTTCTCACCAAACAATGTGAAGTTGGCACGTGATGTGTACTCTCCCTGGTAAACTGGGAAAGCCTTGTTGGCTTCCTTGTTCAATGAGCTAAAAAGCAATGAAATGAATAGGTTGCAGATCATATGTGTGAGAGGAACTGGGTACTAAACACAAGGCTTCAGTAGACCTTAGGTGTAGCATTCCTCCAATTTACTGTGGAAATCCACTGTGTAGGCAGTCCAAGCTGTGCTCGTTAGGAGCATAAGCGAGAAGTTCATTTCACTCCAGCTAGCCATGTCACACTCATCAGATGAACTGTACCCTGGAACGCTTTGTTTCTCTCCTTGGGTGAAAAGGAGCTCCTCTGTTGTGCACAGGCACCTTGCAGATGTCTAAAATTAGTTTGGATTGTTCCAGTTTGCCCCAATTCCAACACTGTCAGACAATTCTTGGGTGAGTACTGGTCAGTATATGACACATAAACCACAGATGCTGGCACTGTTATGTCCAATTTTGTGCTTACAAAACAATGGATCTAGTTAGACCTTGCAAGGAATACATGAAAATGCCTGTCCATAATAACTTCCCAAACTAGATCACGTGAGGATATCTCTGTCTGTGGCTTGAGCAACTTTTTCTGAGGGAAAGAAGGTACAGTGAAAGTGGTCTCAGAAACTCCTGTGCTTAAATTTTCTGTGGGTTTACTTTAGGTTTATCTCCATTCCTCTTAATGAGGTTTTGCATCAGTCCCTGATGGCTGTTCATCTGCAGTATAGAACAAGCTACAAGCTTTGGATTTCAGGTTGATATATAACAGCAGGACAGTCAACATCTGAGCAGTTATGTACTATCAGGTACCTAATTTAGATTTTCTCCCTATTCTTCAAAAAAGAAGAGAATCAGTCATATAAATCCTATGATTTCTCAGAATTAGAAGTTTCTTTATCATTTAGTGCTTTTAATTTTGTTCAAAAGCTTTATAAACACCTCATGAACTTGAGACAGTTTTATTTCCTTAAGTGTTATGGTGAAAATTAAGGTTTGCAAATACTTGCAGCCTTCATGTTTCATAAATGACATCAGTCTTTCTCTAAAAAGAAACAGGACTGCATATGATCTCATGTGTAAAATTAAAACAATGATTAAGCTTTTCAAGTGAGTCTCATTCATTCAAAAAATATTTGTACAGCCCCTATTCACAAGCCTGCTTTGTTATTTTTTAAGTTATCTAAAAATCATTTTTGATTCCTGGTATGCATATTTATTTGACAGTCACAATCCTAGCCTCACCTGCCTGAACAGGACTTTATATTCACTTCAGACCTTTCCATGAAAAAAGCTAATGACTTGACTGTCTTTGTTCATTGAAAGAACTTTTGTTAGCTAACTCTGCAGAGGAAGGAAGTGTTTTCTAGTAATTGAGGACCGGATCCAAATCTAGCAAAGATGAAGTGTAGAGCTAGTTCAGGAATTTTTTGGTGGAACATTTTCATCAGGAAATTCCAATTCGTTAACGCTTTTCAAAGGAGCATGCTGGTTTTGATAAAACCTTCATTAGGAAAATCTTCTCATATGCAGTGCACAATTTTCAGTCAAAACCAGAAACAGACATGCTTGAATCCAAGTTACCAAGATGACAGTGGCTAGAGCGAACAGCAATTGCTTGCAAAAAACAGATTCAAATTCTTCCTTTGCAGCAGACACGGCAGCCATCTGAGCTCAAATTTCTCTCATCCTTCAAGAAGGCATACAGGTCAGCAGCTATTTACTATTCCTTACTTTCCTTCCAGTGTGATGAGGATTGGGTCCAACATATCTAATTTCTTGAGAGAAAGAACCATATTTTGACCTTACTCCAGAAGACAGGGTCCTTCCTCAGTATCTGGCTCACATTCTGGTTTCAAGACTTGTGGGCAGATTCATGATCTATGAGATCGATGTCTAGATTCTGTCTAGATCCGAAGCTGCTACTGTGACTCTGTATATTTCTATTTGAAAACAGTTTTAATTTCCTCATTTTCAGTGTATTAAATCACATCAAAATGAAAGAGCTTCCTGTAAAAGATTCCCTCTGGTGCATTGTCTTTTGGCCTGTTTATCCATCAATAACTTATTATCATCTTTACAGAAAGGTTTGAAGGAGAAGATTTTAGAAAAACAGCAAACAGAAGTTCGCTGAAAGTAATTCAGCAATGGAAGATTAAGAGTTCATAGGATGGAAATCATAGAACCATAGAATGGTTTAGGTTGGAAAGGACATTGAAGACCACCGAGTTCCAACCCCCCTGTCATAGGCAGGGACACCTCCCACTAGACCAGGTTGCCCAAGGCCACGTCCAGCCTGGCCTTGAACACCTCCAGGGGTGGGGCCTCAACAACCTCTCTGGGCAACCTGTTCCAGTGCCTTACCACCCTTAAAGTGAAAAACTTCTTCGTAATGTTTAATCTAAACCTGCCCTCTTCCAGTTTAAAGCCATTCCCCCTCTTCTTGTCACTACATGCCCTAGTAAAAAGTCCTTCCCCAGCTCTCCTGTAGGCCCCCTTTAGGTACTGGAAGGCGGCAATAAGATCTCCCCGGAGCCTTCTCTTCTCCAGGCTGAACAGCCCCAACCCTCTCAGCCTCTCCTCATAGGAGAGGTGCTCCAGCCCTCGGATCATCCTCGTGGCTCTCCTCTGGACATGCTCCAGCAGGTCCATGTCCTTCTTATGTTGAGGACTCCAGAGCTGGATGCAGTACTCCAGGTGGGGTCAGAGGGAGCAGAGTGGATCAGCAGAGTGGATCAGAGGGGCAGAATCACCTCCCTTGACCTGCTGGCCACACTTCTTCTGATGCAGCCCAGGATACGGTTGGCCTTCTGGGCTGCGATTGCACATTGCTGACTCATGCTGAGCTTCTGGTCAATCAGCACCCCCAGGTCCTTCTCCTCAGGGCTGCTCTCCAGCCATTCCCCACTGAGCCTGTATTTGTGCTTGGGATTGTTCCGACCCAGATGTAGGACCTTGCACTTGGCCTTGTTGAACTGCATGAGGTTGGCTTGGGCCCACCTCTCCAGCCTGTCCAGGTCCCTCTGGATGGCATCCCTCCCCTCCAGCGTGTCTACCTCGCCAAACAGCTTGGTATCATCGGCAAACTTGCTGAGGGTGCACTCGACCCCAATGTCCATGTCACTGACAACAATGTTGAACAAAAAAAAAGACCCAGCACTGAAATGCAAGAGAAGCATCAAGTGTGGGAAGAAAAAGGCACAGAAAAGGAATGTACAGATCAGACCGCATGGGCAGAGGGTTAACAGGAGCACTTGTACAGTACAGGAAACTAGTCTAAATACAATGAAATGTGCGGGAACAGCCAGGGATTTTTTAATGACATAAAAGTAGATTGTTTTCCTATGATTTTCCTGATAAAATTTCAATTTCTAAAGAAATTATGCCACCAAACAGGTTAATTTCTGGTAAAGATTTCATGGTACCCTTCCTCTCTACTTCCCTCACCCTTCCTGCAATATAAGAGTCTCCACCCTGTAAATTTAAAGCTTAGAAGACGTGTTTAAACATGCCTTATACCACCTCAGAAGTCTGCCTATCAAAGCCTCCTTTTTGCAGTTGACATCTGCTAGAGGCTTCAGGTGTACCCTAAGACTGGTTTTATGGAAGTGCAGATGAGGGGGATTTACACACAAAAGCCGGACAGAAGCCTTAGCTAACTGAGCACTCACTGGGAACACTGGGTCTTTGTTCAGAAGTTAAGCCTTACCTCTTTAAAGTATGGCTGTTGTCTTTTCCCTGTCTTACAGGTATCTCTTCTGAAGTTCCTCCCAAGCAGCACAGAGAGAGGAATGCATATTTCTTTATTGTATTTGCTTCAAAGAGTCTCATTAAACTTATGAAGTTACAATGTTGAGTCTACAACATAATGGCAAGATGCCTTGTAGATTCTGTCTTACAATTAAGCTCTCACTCAACAGATTCTCCCACCCCCCCAGGGCGATGCTCAGGAAAGCCTTAACAACCAAGAACGTGAAGCAGGTCTGTGTGCAGCTTTAAAGTGGAGTGAAGGAGCTTAACATAAAGCCAAGGTAAAGCAAAGTACATGAGAGACTGGCAGATGAATGAAGAGTGGAACCACTGTTTTTGTGAACCCTTAGGGCTTTCTTGCTATGTTTTGAATCTCTGCTGATCAGCGTTTTTCTGGCTCCTGTCTCTTCTGCTGTCTGTTAGGTGGGAGACAGTTTCAGATGAACCAAGCCTGTATGCTGTGTTTAGGCCAGATTTAGATTCAGTGGATTTAAGCCAACTTGCACCAGTCCAGCACAATGGCCCTACTGACCTTTCAGTCAGCGAATCCAAAATTTAGACGAAGTGTTGTCTTAAACTTGCCAATTCTCTCTATATGGAAGTTAAAATATGGTTTTCCTATTCATTTACTCAGCTTGAATTCCCTTAAGATGAAGGGCTGGATGTTTTGATTATTACAACATCCTTTCCTTTGGCCTTCAGACATGCAACTTGCTGTACTCAGACCCATTCAGAGAACTGCACATCATTCCTGTGCTTTTACCATGTAACATTTCCCTTTTGCCCTGTTGCTGGCTCTCCCTTCTCTACCAAATCTAACAGAAGCTGCTTGTCTTCAATTTTAAGGTCTTTTCCAGGTTTCTTTCTCTTTCATTACCTAAATGTTAACTCTGTGCCCATCCAGTAGTTTGTTTTTTTTCACTACTTGCTTGCTTCCAGACAAGGACCTTCATGTTTCTCCTCATTTTCCATACACCTCACCTGATTTCCAAATTTATTTAGACATTAGAACATTTTTTGTTATAGTACTGTCGTGGTTTAGGCCAAATCGGCTACTGGGGACCTGGAGGACCCCAGATGGGACCGACAGATGCTACACTTGATCTTAGCCAAAAGGCCGAGAAGTACATTGTCTGAGAGCCAAATGTCTAAATCCTTCACTTCCCACATGACTGAAAGTGCAGCTATTGTGACACCATAATACAGTCATCTTTTACCTCATAAGACATTCAAGCATGTGATACATTGAGGGCTTGTGATGGCCACAAATGCAGTAAGATGGTCGATTTGTGTGCTAGGTGATTATAAAGGTGCTTTTTCTTTCATGTAACTGGCTTTACATTCCTCACTCAGTAAAAGAAGCCAACATATTTATCCAATGCTTCAGAATATTTTGGCATGATATTATGGTAAAGAACAACCGAGAATAGATTTCCAGAACAATTCGTATGTCCTGCAGCACTTTCTTTATCTACATCTCAAAGTGGACTGGGAAAAAGTAAAATGGAGCAAGCTGGTGACTGAATGGGTTGTTCAGATGGTCCAGAGAGCCTGCAAGCCTTATGGTCAGGGATTGTCTCTTTATTTTTTGCCTGCAGAGTACAGTTTGTGATAGCAATGGAATATTATAAAAATAAAAATCATCATTCTACAAAACCTTCATATGTCACAAATACTTCCTTTCCTAATATATTGCCTTTCAAACAGCTTCTGCCAGAGCTCTCCAGAAGCAGCAGAAATACTAATTTGCATCTTTACAGGTGTATTTGCTACTAAAGGTGCACAAAGCTCTATATAAAGTTACTGGGTCATGTAAGGCCAGCTATCCTAATTTTTCCTGAAAAAAACTCCCTTTTAAGAATGACATGCTTTCATGTTATCCAATTTTACCTACTTAAAAATTAAATGTTCTGTGTGTGCTCTTCATTTATGTTTCCACCATAGTCAATGGAGGTGGTTACTCATCGCTAAACAGCAAGTGTTCACATTTCAACATTGGTCGGATAAATACCTCTAAACATGCCAATACCTCTCTACTAACTTTTAGGCAATTAACTTGAACAAGGTGCTTAAATGAAGTTGGGTGAAACAGTGTCCTTACATAGTTTGACCAATACAACTCATTCTCTTCATACCGTTTGGCAGCATGAGTGAAGGTTAAGCTCGTGTACGCGGCTGTGTGACTCTCCTACCTATGTACAAGATTCTACAGTGAAATACCAGTTCCCCTAAAGCTAATGTGAAACTAAACATTTACTTCAGAGAGACCAGAACTGAAATCGACACAAGAATTTTAGTTAATGTATACAACACTACGTGTCTCCAAAAGATTCCTAAAATAGAGCAAAATTTAAAAAAGATAGCTTCACAAAAAGTAGTTCAATATAGGAGGAGGGTCCCAAGAACCAGAGTTAAAGACAGTTGGAGATGTTCCAAATTCTGTTACCTGAGCAAGTCTGATTTTTATAATAAAGATATCAGTTTTTAACCTGCGTTATATTTTACACTATTACCAGAAATATAAAAGAAAAAAAAATCACCACCAACAAAAAAGTACATGTAGGCTTAATACTTTTACATACTTGTCCAAGTGTAAGGTACAATATATAAATGTCTGCTAGGAGCACAGAAAAGTTGAAATAGTAGCTCTAGCTAGACTGCTTAAACTAAAGAAACATGCCAAATCCAACAGCAAAAACATAAACCTTAGATTATCCCACCAAGGAGGAACCATTATGGTAAGAGTAATCATAGGTCCTTGGAATATCAAGTTGATCTGTAAAGAACACACAAAGATGAAATAATGCAATTTCCACTGATTCATAATTAAAAACACTGATGCAGTCACCCTATCCAGACTTCGGGTAACAAGAGAGGAGTTCTCTAGCTAAACCATGACATTTTAGTGCATTAATTCATTATCACACATACAGATTTTGCTGCAGCCATGCACATCAGCTAGTACTGGATTAGTAGTGCTCACTACACAGTTCATATACCTGGCACAGGTAACAGGGGGCCTTTCCAAAAGATAATGTGTCAAAACAAATCTACCACTTAAATTAACTGAGGGGGAAATGTACAGTCAGTAGCACTTGGCCTTTCATATGCTAAACCCTTGAAGTAATCCCAAACACAATAAAACTGTCAGAATATTTCTTCTACCCACTACTAATAGGACATACATTAATTAAAACAAGAAATGTGTAATAGGATGCAGAACTTGCTCAAGTGTGCTCATGTATTGAATTTCAGAGATGAGAATTCCTCCAGATTTCTACTTTGCAGTCAAACATTGGGTTTCTAAATCTTAGATTATAATGGGGGCAAGAAGACTGCTGGTTTCGCTCTGCCATTGAAAAACGACTGACTATATACCAAAGTCTGGTTCAGGTCTTCATTCCACTTTAATTATTTCCAAAACTCAGAGCAGCAATCATCCATTTCTCTCTGGCTGGAGATATGCCACTGAGCCTTCTCTGGTATCCAGAAGTACCTCCTCTATGAACCATTTGATTGATAGCCACAAACTCTCAATTCTAGTAGAAAAGATAACTTACATCGTATAGCTACCCCTCCCCAGCTAAGCTCTTTTGATCTTTGTAAGAATTAGGGAGGATTTTATAAATAAAATATTGGTTCTGGATAACATGCATAATACATTTTCCATCATCTAAAGAAAAAAGAGAGAACGTCTTTGGCTTAAAACAATGAAATCTTCCCATCTCCTCTCTTTCCTCCTTCCTGTGAAAGAAGCTATTGCCTAGCTCATCCATGCTTTCATGAGTAATAGCATTTCTACTACAGATGTAGATTTTTTTTCCATTTGATTACACAAGCCAGGAGAGCTGTAGGTTCAAGTGTTAGTTTCCTGAAGCTACTTTATCCAATACTTCTTGGCTTAGAAAGCAAAACTGTGAAATTCAAAAAGTTGGTTGTTTCCTTTTCTTCTGTTTTTGTGTCTCCCTCAGTGAAAGAAACAAATCTAAATTTATATTCATAGTTCCTTCTTTTTAATACAGACTGACTCACAATGCTTAATATTTGTCATTATTGTTTCATGATACATTCAAGCTGTTTGCTATCTGAATTTCATTGAACAAAATGGGTATCTAAAGGTAGACAAACTTCCTTATTTCATCTATGAACCAATGTAGAGTATCCTTAAGGCTGGAACTGTTAAATCAACTGGTATTTAGTTCCTTAATTAAAGTGGCTCCTTTTGTTCTGTTGGTTAAATGCATATTTTTTGAAAATATGATCCATAATATTTCATCATACAGTGAACTTAATGGTCAAACAGATAACTGTCTTAAAGTTAGTGAAGTTTACCCATTACCAGAGGTGTCCCAAGGAACTGGATTCTATTAAATCCTGAAAAAAAAAAAAACCAAAAAAAAAACCCAAACCCAAAAAACAAACCAAAACCACCTCACAGGAGTTAATGACCTCAACATAGCAAAGAGGCATTTCAGATTTTTTTCTTCCTCCCCCCACCTGCCCCCCGATGAACGAATCTTCAGATTTGGGCAGTCTAAACTGATACAGGTTAAACTCAAATCCCCTCCCCCATAAAAGTCTAAACTAGTTCCTCTTTTTTTTTTTTTTTTTTTTTTGTAATATTTATATTTGCAAATGTATTTTAATCTCTAGACAAAGTTATTCCAGCAGAGATTAAAGCTACCATGGAAGTATTTCCTCCACATCTTAACATCTCTTCTTACCCTTGCCACCCAGGGTAGAGGTAAACTTACACCTTTTGACTCTTTTCATGATTCTTCAAAAAGCATAACCAAGCATCACATGTTTAACTGAGATTTAGGATAGCTGCTGTTTTTGATGGGGTTTTTTTTTTTGAGCTTGAGTTTTCTTGCCTTTCCTGAGCTAGTATGAAAAAAAGGCAACACTGGAGGTATGTAAAGTGAGAAAAACATATTCTGCTCTCTAATCTGTTTGTTTTCCCTACTGTACCATGGCATCCCCCCCTGTTTCTCTTCCTTTTTGGTGTTACAGTAAGGCAAGATCCAAATCGAGCTTAGATTTGCTCTGAGAATGGAATCCAGATTGCTGTGTGAGGTGCCAAGGTTTTCTTTGCAACAGCAAGAAAAGAGAAAATGATTATGATAAGCTTCAGAAAGTAACCCAGCCAGTCCCCTGAGCAAACCCAGTTGATTGGGAGATCTAGGCAGCAGGAAGCATATTAGAAATACAAGCAGCATGTTCTCTGAAATTTTACCTCTCTCTGGAGCTTAAGTGCATTATCCCAACTTTTGTGGTTGCATATATAGCAGTAAGCAAAATAAGCCACAAACCATTCTGTAATCCTAGGATTAACTGGCATATGACATTTCAGCTAAACCCTCTTCCCCACCACAACAGGATAGCCACAACAATATGTTCCATTCGCCTACGCTAGCTCCTGGATCATATCTGGGTATTGTGTACAAAAGTGTTACTTGGCCTGAGCCAACAGTTCAACTGCTCCTGCTAGTAATTTGGCTGTGTAAGCTATTGTATGACAGTTCTTGGGCGCATGCCTTGGCTTTGTCACATTCACTAGTGTAGACATAAGCTGTAATGATACATCCATCACCTCAAGATAAAGGGGGCATAAACCCCGTGTTTTCTCTCTCGAATAGTTCCTCTAATTGTTGTGCTACTTTTTAAGGGGAGGGAGACCTCAACTTGTCTCATACCCACTTCTTTGGAACTTCAGGTCTCCGAAGTGTGATTATTAAATTTTGTGCTGTCTAGTTCCCGTGTTATACACACATGATAAGCCATGTCAGCTGATGTTCTCTACTTTTCTGTGATGAGACCTTTGCATACTGGTTTGTATCAGCCTCGTTTTTCCCAGGACGTACTGCAGCATTCTCATCTTCAGAGCCTGAAGTAGTTGATCACCTCTCTTCCCTTCTGCCCAGCTTTGTCTGGGACAGATCTAAATTAGTATCTTATATCTTCAGCTCTTTTGTTGATTTAGGAAATTGCTATCACAGGGTCATTTGCTCCCTGTTTGTTGTCCTTCTGACCAAATTACTGCTTTCTCACTGAAATCCAAAGAGAGATATTAAACAAACATTAGTTACTGTTACTATTACCATTCCCAAAGTAGCAATATGGAATATTTAGCATTTATGTGTAACATTTGATTTAAGTAGGGAAAAGGTGAGGAATTGCAGGAATATAACTGTGAGTAGAGTAATCCCACATGAGGCTGGAAAAAGCCACAACTCACCTACACTGGCTTGCCTTGTTCTCTTCCAATAAACCTGAACTCAGAGATTGGGATGTTATGTTACAGGCATGTAAATTAAAGTCACAAAGTTCTTTCAGTATATGAAATCTTGAGAATATACAAATATTATTTAATGGCATGATTGTCAAGAAGTTCACTTGAGCAGAGATTCACAATAGCAATTACACTGTAATGCAGAGCTCTTCAGAAACTGTGTCTCGTATCAGCATTCACAATAATGACAAGCAAGGTTCCACATACAACATATGGAGAAAATTTCACCAGTGACTGCTTAACATCAAATATGTGAGTAGGGAGATAAGATAACCAAAAGGAGATACAGTACAAAAGTTATATGAAATCATGAGTTGTATGGATGGGCCAATGATGGCTTGGTTTGCTGTCTTCCAGTACAAGAATGAGGGCACATCAAATCAAGCTAGATATTTAAAAGAAACAAAAGGAGGTGATTCTCTGACAGTGGGTAGCAGTTCTGTAAAATTCCTTGTCAAAGGATGTTATGTGCACAAGAAGTCTATGTGGATGCAATCAAAGACCAGGCAAGTACTTAGATGAGACATCTGTTGGGAAAAAAAACACATCAGGCTTTGGAAACTCCTCAGGCTGAAAAGAGTTGGAAGACAGAACAATATGATGAGGGAAGTATCTTGTATTTTTGGCTGTCTGCTTCCTCTTCCCTACGCATCTGCTTATAAACACTGCTCCTTGGGTTTGACTGTTTAAAAGTGCATCAGCCCATTGGTGATGAAACCTGAGAGACCTTCTCACACATTCTTCTTCATTCAGAAGGTTTCAGGGAAATTCAGGGGAGGGAGGAGCTCTTTCTGCAGGTGCTGGACATGCCACACTGCAGCAGGGAAACCTTGGGTGTACCCAGAGTCCTTGATCCCTGCTGCATGTGACTGCACAGAGGTTTAGCTTGGGTACTGGTGGCCAGGATGGTGTTACTGGGACTGGTGGGGATTTGAGCAATTTGAGGACTGCTGCTGTGGGGGGAAATCCTATCTTGCTCTTTGTGGATTTAGGTGTTCCCAGAGCCATTCTGATCATGGCATAGGGGTGATTTTCTGTACCATTTTATGAGACAGGGTACAGGGCGATATCTGTGCAAGGCAAGATATAAAGAAAATGGTCTGCCATCAGCATAGCCCGCTCACAGAGCAGCAGGGGGTGGAATCCATCCTCCTCTCATCAGACTGTCCTTTCTTTCTATTATTCAATTTAAACAATTTAAATACTAATTTTATAAATTATTCCCATTGGGATGAGACCTGCTGCGAAAACAATCAACAGAGAAATTCTAGGCTTAATCAGCAGCCAAACAAAGTATGCTTGACTTGTTTACACAGTTCACTGCTGATTATAGCAGAGAAAGTGATGTTATAGCCTTCGGCAAAGTCTGTACTGACCATTTCAAGAACACATCAGAGGAGGATCTCAGAGGAAGGATGGCTCCAGCACTCTCAGTCCAGCCAATAATTCTCTACATTAAGAGAAGAACAACAGTTTAGTCATCCCTCTTAATCTTGTTGCTGACGTAGGAAATATAGGCAAGGATCTGCTTCCAATATATGGCCTGTGCCAAGCCTGGATCAGCGACTCTAGTTGATGAAAGTGGGGTGGAGATACAGTTCTGCAAAGGTTGGACACAGCACACACCTAAACCCCTGCTTAGCATCCTGCTCTTGGCCCCTCAGACTCCCAAGTACACTGCTGGAAATGGGAAAAGTGGAGATGGACCCTCCATTTCAACCTGTGCAGCTGTTCTTATGCTTTTGACAGAGCTTGACATAGATACTGAAATTCAGGGTGCCCATTCCCAATACTTTCTCCAAGGTTAGAGACATATTTCCACTTTCCCCCTTTTTCTCTGACCCTAGACTAAGGTGCCTCAGATGAGGTAGGCAAGGAAATGCCTGCTTAGTGCATCCAGAGTAGGATTTTCATGCAAGGATAGTGTTGCTCAGTGATATCAGGGATAAAACACTTTCGGGCAGAAGTTTCAATGCCTGGAAATTTTAATCTATCAAATTTAGTTGTTGAAGGTCATCTGGCGTCTTCAGAAGAAGGTGGTAACTGCATAAAAGTTTCAAGAAAGTGCTGATCTTGGCCCAGTGGTTTCCATCACAGCAGATGAGAGTGTTCAGGGCTTTGCCTGACCTTCAGAGTGACCTATTCCTCTGTACCACAGGAAATCCCTTGACAAGCTGTTCCAGCAGGGGGCTGGGAATAACAACAGCAGCCAAAAGGGAGGAGAGCTATAGAAAGGTGAGGCAGGGAGCACACTGCAACAGCCCTGAAGGGTCACCGAACATGAAGTGTGCTTTATGTCACTGTGTCAAAATTATCTCCCCATGGGATGGCTGACTCCTGGCATACAGACATTATTGCTATGGAGGGGACAGCCTACTCTAAATCCTCAAGTGGGGGAGGTTAAAATAGAATAGATCATATTGTAAGACTTCCTGTCCCAAGGGCAGCTTAGCATGCGTCTGGAAAATAAAAACTTTTAAAATCATTTATTTTCAAAGGTCCTCATTTGTCCAGCATATTGTAGATATATACATTTGCCTTGAGCAACAGCTTCCTTGATTTTCCTGTGAATTGTGTTTATATGTGCTTTTTTAACTTAGCAAATTTCATAAGGATGAAGGCCCACTCTCATCAGACCATCACTCTGGTAGGACAAAACAGTTTCAGTTAATTTCCAGTCTTCAGAGTTGACTCAACAGAGAATAAGCACATAAAGAAGCAGCCTCAGTCTCTGATACCATACCAGCTCTGATACATACATACTGCGCCCACTAACTTGGAAATCCAGCAGAATTTTCCAGTCATTTTTAAGAGCAGCATAATTCAGAAAACAATATATGTATCTTAGTGTACATATTTAGCCTTTTGGCTCATGTCTTCCTGTATTTTATAGTTCACCTATATACTAATAATCCCGAAACATAAGACAATGCATTTCTGTTGTTTATGATAATAGTGTTATCTAGAACAAAATGGAACTAAAATTGCATTAATTGGGATGAACAGGGTTTATTTATATTGTTAAATATCTAGCATAGTCCGTATCATTTTACAAATAATTGCGTTACACAGATTGAGTTTTTCTTCCTATTTTGGTCATCAGTTCTTCTCACATTACGTATACAGTTGTTTTATTAGTCCAAGAGCATAGACAGTGGATAACAATTTAAGAATACATCTCCGATGTGCAGTTTGAACAAAATTTCTACAAAATGTACTGGGATTATAGCATTTAAACCACTTGTGACACTGTAGAGTTCAATTGGAGGAAAACTCATAAAAGAGACTATAATTGAAATAATTTTTCCTGGTGGACAAACTTTTGAAGCCAACGTTTGTACTCAATTAATTGCAAAAATCTTGAGGGCACTATTTATTTTATAGGATTGTGTATGATGTACATAATAGGTGAGTTGTTTGCTTGTACCTGTTTAAAAGTTATGAGGGCATTTATAGTAGCAAAGAAGATTGTATTTGTGGTAGGTTATAAAACACAGCCAAATGGAAGCAAAATAATTGCAGGCTATGGCAAAAAAATCTAAAGGAATAAATACTGATTAAACAATTAGAGATCGATTATGCCCCAATCAAACGGGGAGAGGAAAAGTACTATTTCTAGGGGTCATGTAAGTCCAAGTCCTCTATTGGTAGAAAAAAACGTACATAACATTTTGAGACATCTACGAAGCTCTAGACTATATGCCAGCAAATAATTTCCGTTAGCGTATCTGCAAAAGCCATCAGCAGCAGAACAACATCAGGCAACTTGGAGCAGATTTACTGTCCCTGCAACACTTGCTAAGAAGCAGGGCTACTGGTACATATTGACGTGGTCGCTCCAGAGCTGCAGCCTTCTGCTCCCAGCAGCAGCCAAATCACAGCAGGTTTTGTATATGTGTACACAGTGTGAAGCCTGAGGGAAAGGCATTCCCTGCTTTATTAAACTCAAGGCTTATAGTCAGGATGGACTTGTTACGACTCTGCGAATACCAGTTACATGTGGCTTTAGAGTTTAGCTTAATCTAGCCTGTCCATGAATTTTGTAATAGTATGGACTGTGGCTTACCATCATAGCTAATTTTTGGCTGGTTGACGTCCTTAACATTACTAATCAGAAAGTCTTGTTGTGCTTCTGTTGTTCATAGTATATATCGTGATAGCAATGTCCTATGAGGCAGTATCCTTGGTGATCTGAATTGGCTTGTCCCCATTGAATTTATTTTCTCTGAGCTAACTTTACAGCAGTTGAGAAGTTTGTCCACCAAATTTGCTCAAGGACATAAAGCAGACATGAACTAATGGAGTTACAAGGAAGTCCTTTAAACTGACATTTAAATAATGTGTTATCAGAAAAAAAGAAAGACTTGTTCCAATTATTGCCTTCTTTCTACTTTATACTTATGAACGTCCCTCTGATGTTTGAATATACTTTGATTTTATTCATTTGAGAGTAAAGACAATCTCCTTCCAGACTTTTCATCAATGTTGATTCTTACAGTCTTCCCACATCAACAGCTCTTTATCAGAGTTTTATAGTACCCATGTCCCGCTTTCTGTTCAGTAATCCCATTTACTCTTTGAGATTATCTTTTCACTTAGGGTGACTTTGTGCCTGGTTTATGACTTGTTTACAAGGATCTCCTTAGTTACACATATGTTGATGCAAGCTTTTGGATGAACTTTTCAGGCAATCCTCTTGGGGCTAGAATTCACCACACCTTTTTGCTGAGCAGTGTCGTCCTTTGCAATCACTGCCAACTCTTCACATGTTTTAAACTTGTCATGGGTCATGTTACACCAGCTAAAAAGTCAGTCCCAGAAATGACTCCTACACCATTACTTGTGATATAACCTATAGTTGTTGTATAAAAATGCAGTCATATCTTTGCTGTTGAAAGAAGCAGTATAGCTAAAACAGCACTGCCTCACTAAATTATTAAAAATAATCTAATAGTGACCTTTGATCAGGTAGAGATTTTGTGTTGTACTGTTTTGTGATAAAGTGGAAGAGGTTATTAGAAGTCACTCTTCTAAACTGGAGACACACAGAGTTCACTGCAGATGAGGCAGGAAATTATTTTGCTTTGGCTGCACCCACTGAACAAATGTTTCGTTGAATCACAAATTGTCCCTACTCTGAGTATTTTTGTTGGGAGGAGGTGAAAGACAGGATGTCAACATCTTATCACTGAAAGACTGAAGCACTCAGAGCTACATATTGGAGCAAGATCTGATTTCTGAGAGTACAACCACCTGCACTGAACTGGCCTTGGATTCAAGCTTGGTTGGGTTATGCACCCAAGCACCCTATGTCACTGAAAAGCCCTGAGGTATCCTTCCTGATTCCCAACTGCCTCTCTAGGAGTACAAAAAACTGGGTCATATCTTGGTTGACCTGTGGAGTCTCAGATTATACAAGGTGCCTATGTGCAAACAAATGAACACAGCCTCTGGTCTTTACAAACAATGCGGTATGAATCGCATCAGCATCTAGGGTCAGGAGTAAATAAAAACATTACACCTTGAGCATAATAAATTCAGACTGTTAATAGCACCCTGACTGAAGCACAGACACTACCCTGAAAATAATAAGGCGACCTGTCCTTATCAACAGCTGTCCCATACTTTCTCTTAGTTCTACAGATGTAAAACAGAGGATACTGAAGTTGAATATTGAAAGCTGTACTGGTAAAGCTCTCAGACTCAGAATTTGACAGATCTTTTGTTTTTAAAACCTGTTTGTAAAATCCAAGGGTTCTTTAAAAGGTTTATTTTCCCCTCAAGGAGTCTAAGTAATTGGTGCCAACAGGCCAGCTGTCAAGCCCTAGTATTATATGTGTGTGTAGAAGGGAGTTGGATTAACAGAAAAATTCATAAGAAAGCATTTCAGTTTTGAGATTTCCAAATGGTTTGTGTTAATAATAAAGGGGTGGGAAGAAATAATTTGAAATGATGGATATCTAGATCTGGTTTCTAAAGTCTCAGTCTTAACTGGACTAATTCTAAGATATGCCACATAGCTATGGCTTTGTGTTAACAGAGATTATTAACTCTTATGGACTCCAGAATGGGTAATGAATTGACTGTATGCCATTATCAACCTTTAAAAATGCAAAAAAATAACAACAAACCTTTAAAAATCCAGAGGAATACATAACATCCATTTATATGGTTCTCATTAACCCCATATAAAAAAGGGCAGATAGGATTTTGAATGTTAATGAGTCACTGGAGAATAAGGAATTTAAATGAGATGGATTAAAAGGACAAACTATCTAGAACATCTGCTAATTTACCAGTCTTAAAATAAACTTATGATAACACCAACATGTGCAGTCAAATCTGCCAAGTGTCAGTTATTTATTAAGTATAGTTGAAGATTTTGGATAATTCCTTAACAAGAAATGGATATTTTCCAAAAAGACATTTGATTGAAGGATCAGAAAACCTGCCTTATTAGTTTAATACTCCAGTCTTTCACTCACTGGGATCTTAAAATTAGTGTGGCAGTAACTGGAGGATTATTTTTCTAGTTACAATTATTTGTTCACTTCTCTAAAGTAAAACTTTTTTTCTTTTTTTACCCAGTCTACTATGTAACCTCCTCCTCTGGAAGCAAGATATTAAGATTTTGCTCACTATATTGTCTTCATCCACTGAAGTCCTGTGATGTTCGACCAGCCACTTCCAAGGACTGGCTCTCGTCTGCCCCTGGGCAGGAATAACACACAGGCTGCAGCCGACCAGCTGGAAAGCAGCTTTGCAGAAAAGGACCTGGGTGACCTGGTGGACAAGTTGACTGTGGGCCAGTGCTGTGCCCTTGTGGCAAAGGCTGATGGTATTCTGGGGTGCATTAGGCAAAGTACTGCCAGATGATCAAGGGAGGTGATCTTTCACCTCTAGTCGCCATTGATAAGACACGTCTAGTGTGCTGGATTCCATTCTGTGTTCCCCAGTACAAGACAGACATGGACTTGCTGGAGCCCATCCAGCAAAGGACGATGAAGAGGGTTAAGGTACTGGAGGCTGAGGGAGCAGGGAATGTTCAGTGTGGAGAAGAGAAGGCTCAGGGGGATCTTATCAGCATGTATAAATACATGATGGAGGGAAGGGGGTTGAAAAGAAGAAGGAGCCAGACACTTCCCAGTGGTGTCCAGGGAACAGGAAAGAGGACATGGGTGAAACTGAAATACAGGAAGCTCCATTTAAACATAAGAAAACAAACTTTTTCTTTGTGAGTGGTTGAACACTGGGAAAAAAAAAATCCCCAGAGAAACTGTGGAGTCTCCATCCTTGGAGATACTCAAAACCTGACTAGACACAGACCTGAGCAACCTGTTTGAGCAGGGGGTTGGACAAGATGATCTCCAGAAGTCCCTTTCAATCTCAACCAATTCTGTGAGTCTGTGATTCTTTTAGTTTCCCTAACAACAGATACATGCGCTCATTTAAAGGCTAGAAGGGAAAAACATTCCTCTCTATGCTTCCAATATGACAGCAAAATGTTTTTCCAGTGATAGATGTGATTCATAGGTTTACATAGGAATGCCAGATTTTTAAAAAATGGTGCCTGCAGACACAGTTAGGCAGCTAAGTATCCAGCTACATTTTAAAACATGCTGAGCTTCTCTCCCCAGAGTGATAAGAAAATCAGGCCAGTATTGGTTTTGCACCCAGGAATCCCAGGTGTATCAGGTGGTTCCTCCACTGCCTAACTCTTGTGCATTTTTACATAAATTTCGTCTCATGCAATCATCTGCATCACTGAAGTGAAACATTTTTTTCTGCTTTCTTCAAGCAAAAGGAAAAAGGGTAAAAATGAATCAGACTTTGAAGGCAGAAAAAGAAAAAAGGGCTCTGGAGAAAGAATTAGCACTCTGAAGTGGAATTTGGACTCTGAAAACCACGTTTGTTAACTAGGGCCAAGTGACAAAATCCTTACTGGCTCTTCCTTCCAAGGTGTTTTTGTTATATTGCTATAAATTTAAAATGCATTATTTTATTTGTTTGTTTTGGCAGGACTGAGAAGAATTGTTCATTAATTGTGAGCCAGAAAAATGGAAGTTCTTGCAAATATGTTTTCGGAGATGAGCCATTGGTGTTAGGATCCTAGTCAAACTCTCTTCTTTCCACCCTTTTCTTTTAAAATGTGACTGCCGGAAAGATATCAATCAATGTTTATCCTATACCTTAATGGTTAGAGCACTGTCTGCAGAATTTACAGAGCTGGGTTTCGTTTCCTGTTCAGTCTGAAAGGGTCCAAATTCAGAAATTCTCCATCTTAGGGAAGTTCCCTAACACTGGGGCTGAGCTGGGAAGAGACAGACACTCCTGCACCCCTCCTTTTAGTACTATGCTATTAAGCAAAGGAATGAAAGATTTATGAGATTAGCAAGCAAAACACTAAAAGAAGTTTAGTCTTTCAGCTGAAAATGAAGAATTTTATTTTGTTTCCTGCCTTGGTCCCTGTTTAAGCATTTTACATTAAGCAGTTGTTAAATGGAATACAGAAATCAGAGCCCAAATCATCATGATGTCTTCCATTCAGCTGGGTTGGATCCTTCTTTTAAAGCACTTCTGAGGAGGAGTTCATGGTGCCTGCACAAGGGTTAGTTTGCTTCCTAGCAAGTAAGAAAACTGAGTTTCAGGCCTGTTTTAGTATTAGGGATTCAAAACTCCTTTCCAGAAGACTGCCTTACCCACAAAGACTGATTAGCTATTTTTGGAAGGGGTTAACCATTGTTTTCCAGTTGGCCCAGTGGGCAATTCACAGGCCAAAGACAAGCACAACAAAAATGGAAGTTACTTTGTATTACAGCAGTTTGGGGCACGGTGACGACCTAGTTTCTAAACGCTTCTTTGTGCTTCTTTCTTTTTTTTTTTTTTTTCTATTCCAATGACTGTTTAATGTAAACTGCATAAACAGCTAACAGAGCAGGAAATTGAATTCAGATGTAAGGTGGAATCCTCTGAGGTGAAAGAAAGTGTGAAACCGTAAGGTCCTCCCTTTTGTTGGAGAGTTGTCTGAAGCTCAGCTGTTGTGGAAATGCTGGCATAACACTGGCATGGAACAATTTAAAAGCGGTGTACCTGATTTTTTATCTCCAGCCCACCCAGATAACATTTTTATGGAGCTATGATTTC
This sequence comes from Charadrius vociferus, assembly GCF_000708025.1. Taxonomy (NCBI): domain Eukaryota; kingdom Metazoa; phylum Chordata; class Aves; order Charadriiformes; family Charadriidae; genus Charadrius; species Charadrius vociferus. The sequence continues at coordinate 4,981,602 of NW_009647856.1, read as the reverse complement.
AAGTGAATACAAGCATCTCCATCCTAGCTCTGACACAGACTACTGACTTGATGGTGAGGGAACATTCAGGTCCACACTTGCCATTGGTGTTTTTGTGAAGCTGCTCCTGGGTATCTTTCCTTTTATTGTGTAGGTACTGGGTTGCTTTAATAAGACACCTCATTCTCCCATGTTCTGTGTACACAAACGTAGTACCCAATTCAGGGCACTGTGATCTAGCTCCTGGAGACAGACACCTGGCAGTCAGGCAAGGTGGTGCCTAACTTAGAGGTTTCTCATCCCTTCACCAGCCCAGGCTCCATATTTTGCATCTGTTTTCTCTCCTGGAGGATGACTCCAATCATACCTCTCCATGTATTTCTAATATATTTGCACAGTTCTTTGAAGATTTCGAAATGTCGACTTACAGCAAAAACATGTTTAATCCCAGTGTAAGTCTCCTGGTCCTCATTAAAATGAATAACATACAGTTATTTGGGTATAATTCATTTTGCATTAAATAATACAGCTACAGCAAGAGCTACAGCTGTAATACATCTTAGAAGGTAAAGATCAACAAAAAATGTGCTGTAGCATTATCAAATCGCTGGTTCTTTCTCCAGGTTAAGGCAGGCATCTCAAGAGGGGAAAAATATTTCTAGAATGACAGTAAATTAGTTTGACAGTAAACACATAGTAACAAATTCCTGGATTAGAAGAACATGGCTCCTCTGCTGCAGAAATCAGCCAAGGTAGTTGGGAAAACTATTTGGATGCAGTCAGAAAATATCCCAAATGGCACTGGAATCTAACAAATGGAGATACAGTTTTTAATCCTTTTTTCATTGCTCTGTGTATGTGAAGTAGAAAAGGATCTAGAAGGAAATTGATGTGCAACAGAAGTGAGAGTGCCTTGAAAGTACAGCTCTCCGAGAACCTGACTGCATTCTCATGGTTACCATAGAATCATAGACTCATAGACTCATAGAACAGTTTAGGTTGGAAGGGACCTTAAAGATCATCTAGTACCAAACCTCCCACCATGGGCAGAGACACCTTCCACTACAAGACTGTTATCTCCTCGTCTAGCTAAAAACACTCCAAGACATATTGATGTGTCACACATAGTGATTAAACCAAGCACAACTTAAGGGAGATAAAACAAAAACCCTGTCAGAGACTCATTGCAGCTAAAGTGAGGGATGGAGAAGAAGTTTCTAAAAAGCCACTCTATTCCCTTTATCCCAGACCATCTTGGATCTAATTTAGGAGCAGGCCCTGGCTGGGGTCCCTCCATTGGCTGCCACAGTGTGGCAGCTTTCAAGTCAGTAACACAGGGAGAGGCTTGCAGAAAAGAAACAATGCGAGGAGTTGGAAAAGGTGAAGGGAAGAACAGTCAGGTAGTTACAGAAGGAAAGCTGAATGCTATTGTAAGCTTTGCCACAAAATGGACAAATATTATTCGCTTCAAACTATTACCCCATATTTTTCTAAGTCACTAACTGACTTTTGAGTCTTGGTGTTTGACTTTCCATCTGAGTCACCACAGAATTTTAAAGAATTTTAAATTTTAAAAATTTAAAGAATTTTTAAAGAAATTAATTAATTCATTCATTCATTCTCCTAGACTAATGCCTCTGTAAGAGCACTTATTGCAAAGCCTTTTTGGATCTCCAAGCTCCATCAATTTTTTTTCATTCTTGGGGAAAATACAAAACAAACCCAAACCCAGAATTCTAAGCTCTCCCTGCCTCAAAGGTGGCTGAAGTCTGGATTCACAGAATGTTTTTAATTAGTGATCGTCATCTCCTGATATCAGAACAAACTATCTGATTCTTATTAATTTTTTCCACATTTACAAGGAGCCTTTGTGGTCACAGAACAGATCTGTTTATTGCATAACCTTTTCCTTCAAAACAGTTCCCTTTTTCTACACATCTTTCTCTGTCTTTCCTTTCCATTCATTTTATTCCTTTCTTTCAGTTGCCAGTGTCAGTGTGATTTGTTTCAGTCACTGTTCTTCTGTGTCACCTCCAATTTTATTTCCCACAGCAAATAAAATAAAACAAATGGACCCACAAACTAGTGTGGAAAAAGAAAGTTTATTTCTGCTTTTTAAATCATGCATATCTTTTTTTCTGGTATGCATGACCAACAAACAAGGACCTTCACCCCAGACCCATTCAAATTCACTGCACCCTTTCCAGTGAGAAACTTTTAAAGAGAAAAAAAATCAACTGTCTGCTTCCCTCAGCAGAATTATAAAAACAAATAAGTAGTTATTTATAATTTCTCCCCTATCAGAAATCAGTCTAGGTATGTTATTTTTTATAGAATTTTGTTTCAAAACTTTGAATGAAATTCTACACTTGGGAGGGACTGTTCAATTACCTCCCACACACAAATTCATGACATATCTTCATATTTTTCTGGTAGTTGTGGCTATTCTGTAAGAATTTATATTACCTTGTTATCTTTATCTTAAAGTCTGTCATTTTGTTATCAGAAACATTCATCTGTGTGACAATTTTAAGTGACGAAAAACTGCCCATTGTCTATTATCCAGAAATGTTTGAGATTAAGAATGCTATCTTCAATAGATAGATAGAAACAATGCTGAGAGATGGAAAATGACTTCAGGATTTATACTAAGCAGTACTTGAATGTGACCCTTTTCTGTTGTGTTTACTGGCAGCAGTGCAATATCCAGATCTAACACGCATGGTTTGCTTTAAAATTGGTGAGAGCTGCTTCAGTGGAGAGAACTGCGAGGGCACGTATTAACCCAATGTGTTTGACATATGCGCAGTCTTGCACCAGCCATGGCAGAACACTCTCACACGATATCTCACTAGGTTGTCTTCAAGTACTCAGAGAAGGGCCAACTATTCAGTCTGTGTGAATGAATACATCTCTATTGACAGACGATTTGCATGATTTTGTCTTGGTTGAAAATCTGGTCCTCACGCTGCTACAAGCAGCACACTTTCCTTCAAAACCGCTGAGACAAACAATGAAAATTAAACCAAACATCTTTGGACTTAAAAGTTAAATTTGGATTTTTACTCCGTCAACATGACTCAAGGTTATTGGAAAAGTCAAGATGGGAATTCAGGCTTCTACAGAGGAAAGTTTGTCTTGTGTAAAACTCTTGACACTGTTTTCTGCAGACTCACACTTCTATATCCTACAGGGCACGCCCCTTTTTTCAAATGGACTTTCAGTAGAAGAAAAAAGTCTTCTGCATATACATACTACTTTGGTGATAGCATTCTAATATTTCGTACACTAAATCTCACTTTCTGTTGCATGTTCCCGCTTGAAGCTAATGGAGTTTGCGCTGGATAATTATCAACAGAATATAGCCATGAATTTACCCCCATAATTATTTCCTGAAAACATGCATTTAAAGAAGAAAGAGGCACTGAGAATACAGAAAATGAAAATTCTTGCACATCCACTTTTTTTTTTTTCCAATGGCTACATAATACATATCAAAATATGCTTGAACTGTTTTACTGTTTTGTTCTGAGATGATATGCAGTGATAGTCTGGAAGGGGGGAGAAGGTAGAAGGAAAGATATGCCAAACATATGCAGAAATAAAAACATTTCCAGACTGGAGTTTCCTTATTATTTTAGCATCAATCCTAGAAAAATATGTATTTTGGCTAGCAGGCTTTGCTTCAACCTACTTGAAGGGCAACCTTTAGTATGATCACAAGCAGCCAAATACAAGCTGCTATAATGCTACTGATCACACTGGTTTGCATCTCTGTTGAATCTGGCCTGTGATAACTACATCACTGTGTAATTAATGAAAGCATAAATTAAGCAATAAAGTCACCAAACTGAAAAGAAAGTTAAGCCAGAGGAAGAAATGTGAAAAAAAAAAGTCTAACACTGTGCTGAAAGACTGAAATTAGTGACAATTTTCCACTTTTAATAACTGGAAAGAAGATGTATTTCTTACTTCTTTGAAACATAGTGGATTTTTTCACTTCATCTCATGTACAGTTAACATATATAAGCCATGCTAAGTATTTCATTCTGTAATGTATATAACAGTGCACAAGTGTAATTCTCTTGTGAATCACGAGTGTAAAAATGGTTATTTTTTAATTGACTCAATGATTTTATATATTTATATATATTTTTATATTAGACAACTATCAAGCATGTATTACTTTGAAAATCCCACATTCTGTCATTTGTTCCTTAATAGATAGATATTCACGATAACCTATCTCATACTTTAACCATGACAACTTCTGCTTTCAGGAATGTGCACTCACTGAAAGGGAAAATTGAATTTTCTGTGAAACTGACTGTGTACTTATCTGAGTACTTTTCTGAAAAATACACTGTCAAGAAGAAATGCAAACACTTTGGGGAAATGAGTGTCTAGCTTTGCATGCCTGAGGACATATCCTATTGTCAAGCATCCAGGTGTGTTTTATCGTATAGGGCTGAACAACAGCTACTGTGCAGGTCCATAAATGTCACAAATCATATCAGAGATCAAACCTAGTCCCTAACCATTAAGCTGTGTTTTCACTAACACCCCATAGTCCACTCTTTCTAGCTGGCTATTTTGAGTTTTAGTGGTGATATGTTTTTCCAAAAGTCCAGATGGAGTTTATTATGATTTGGAGTATTATAGCATTATGAAAATATGACCTTTTCTTTTTTTAGATTATGCTGCTTCTTAACTCTTTGCATCATGAGTTCCACATTTCTTATGACTGTGGAGTTAAAACTGGTCTCAAAGAAAAAGAAAAAAGAAAGTTTAAGGATACATTGATGTACCTGATGTTTGCTGAAGCCTGAGACCTGATTTTGACTCTGAGTCTTTGATATAGCTGTTTGGTCACTTGGGTTTTAGGTTATGGCAGTTAAAAATTTACCACCTGATCCTGAAGCGATATGTTTGTTAATTTGATAGCGTGAAAATAGGAACACAAGCTTTCTTGAGGTGTCCATCTGGAAGGTGTTGGAGACACACAAACATCACTCAAGTTCTAAATATTGTTTTTCCACTTATTTAGGAGTTTCCTGCCAAGGGTTAACTAAAACATATATGACTTGCAAATGTAAATTCAGTGAGTTAACACTGTAACTATCAGCTTTCCCCGGGCAAGAATTAGGATGAATTATTAAAGTGATAAACGATCTCTCTGTGTTGTCCATAATCCCAAACCCAACAGCAAAGTATTCAAAGGGTTAGCGTTCCAAGCAGAACAGAAACTTCAGCTGTTCCAGAGAAATAAAATTATGTCATACTTGAAGTCATTCAAAAGACCTGGGGTGTGGAGGTATTTAATGTAAGTGAAGGAGAATGAGTCAGATCCTCAGCTACTGTGAATCAGTGCTATTGCAGAGGGTTGATTAGATTAGCCAATTACCAGCACATGGTACATACTCAAGAGACTGATAATCAGAAGTGATTAAGGAACAGGGAGCTTTACCCTTAAGACTGGTTTTCATCTCACATAAATTTGATGTAGAGGTCCATATATGAGCAAGTAAGCTTAGGAGTAGCTCTCTTAGAAAAAGATAATGTTTTTACAGCACCTGTCTTCTTCCTTTGATTATCCAAAGTGTCTGTACACCTAATTTAAATCACATTTTTATCTTTTAGACCATTGTAACAAAGTAAGTTTTCTCCCAAAAGTTTCATATTTTTGAGACCCATGAAATGGGCAGGTAGCCTAAGACTATGAAAAGGTGTCAAAACTGGAATAAAAGCCATCCTGAAAGTCAAGAGAAGGGAGAAAAGGAGGAAAGCTAGGTAAGGTCTTACCTAAACAGGCATTCTCCAAAAAAACTGTGTCATTATGACTAAGGAAAATTTGAAATTTTAGGTCAATCTTTTGCAATTGTTGTTTGAGGTGGATGGTGTAGTTTTACATTAATTTAAAATGTTTTCCATGTTTAAGTTATTTTTAAAACCTTTTACCTCAATTTTCTTCCATTTCCAAGCAAAATATTTGGTTATCTTGGAGTGGTATTATTCATTGAGAGAACCTTGTAAAGAAGTATTCTGATATTTTAAAAATTTGCCCCTGTTTCCTCCAACTCTCATTTCCTTTTCCACTTCCTCCCTCCTTTATGCCTTTTCCCCTTTTTCTTATTGCTGTTAAGGTGCAGAAAATAAAAGGATATTTAAAAAATTCTGTATATTTGAACTCAGGAGAAGTTCCATACTTGGGGTGATTTTACTATCTGATTTAAAAAAATAAAATAAATAAATAAAAAAAAATCCAAGTTAAGCTATAACCATGGAGAGCAGTAAAGAAAAATTGGAGGAACTGACAACACACATACAGGGAGTATATATAGACTTGGTAGTGCTGTCATCACACAACTTTTTACTCTAATTTTCAATAGGAAATGGAAAAAATTTGCAGACGACCTCTGTTTTGCCTGAGAGGTCTGGCATGGTTAGAGGGCTGGACCCAGCCCTGGCACCTCCGTCCTTCAGCACAGGTTAATGGCTGCTGCCATGACCTGAACTAGATAATTTAGAGATTGTTTGGAGGTCTCTATACTACATTGCTGTCCATTTTGCAGGCCTGTTTTAAAACAGATTTATGCATGTGTGCATTGCAAGCCCATTTCCAAATTAGATGACTTTTTTTTTTTCCTCTATATTACTTGGAACAACTTGCCAGTTAAAGGAGTGTTTGCTAATTGCTTTATAAAGTTTATTTCCTGTTACCATCCTGCTCCTTCTGGAAAAAATATATTTAGTTCCTTTTTGTCAGTGCCGTATATATTAGGTCTTTTTAAAATCCTGATAACCATATTACTGGACAAATTGGAACTTTTCCAAGGCAGCCCTTTCAAGTTTCTTGGTAAATAGTCTGTACATTGTATATATTTGTGAAATGTACATTATTTACTTTGTAAAGTCTTCTGATCTTTCATAAATCTCTGTTCACAGAGTACATTTTAATGCACTGTGTCCAGTTTCTTCAGAGCTGGTTTATTCATCTCTATAGTACCACACATGTAGCCACATGAAAAAAGGCTCATGCAGGATGTCTTTGAAGTGTAGCCATTGAACATCAGATGGACCTGCTTTTCAAAGTGAGAAATACAAATCACCACTGTTTATTTTCCCTGTGAAAGAAATGCAGTGCTTTGTTTAGAGCCTATCCGGACGCGAACACATGCTTGACCATCGTCACTGAGTGACTTTTTCAATAACAGAAAACAAATTGGTGAAAACCTAATCTTGTATATGGTTTGAGATTTTGGGGGTTGGTTTGGGTTTTTTTTGTTTGTTTGTTTTATTTTAATTCTGTTACTTGACTGAAACACTGTAAAGAGAAATGGTACTGTACTTACGTCATCTTTGGTTTTCATTTAAAGCCATACCTATGCTGGTAGTTGCAGGCAAACCAGGCTAGCTCTGCCTGCCCCAAACCTGGCCAGAACAGGTAGATTGCAAGCCGGTTTGTGTCTGAAAGCTGCCTATCTCCATGCATGCAATATTAGCCTGAGCTAGTAAGCCCTGGACATAAAAATTTGCCTGTTACTTTGCCTGATTTCACAGTGTAGACATGCTCACAACAGAGTTCTCTTCTATAGCCCTTGTCTTTGCAGACAAGGATCACTTTACCATGCAAATGTCTATCTTCACCAAACTGTAGGGAGCTATAATAGAATTATTCTTCTTCCACCATAAGACTACACATCGTGATGTAGCTTGACAGTGCCTCAAAGGAACGTCTGTGACAGGACCAGAAACTGAAGCCAAATCTGCCATAGAGTCCTTAACCTTTGACACAATATGAGGTATCAAGAGAAAGTTCACTGAAGTCAAAAATTATTTTTCTTCAAAATAGGTAGAACAGGCTGAAAAATAAGGTATGAGTCCCCAAGAATTCCCACTGTTTTTTTTCAGCAGGTATTTGCCCACTCTGCAATGTCATTTTGACTTAAAAACGTTACATCCTTTAAATAGGGCACCCCTGTCCTGGAAGAAATGCATTTTAAGCTTCTGATGCAAAAACACCTCAAGATTGGCATAAACTCAAAATCACACTTAGATCCAGATCCAAATTTTGTGCTGTTCCTCAATAAACTAAGCCAAGGACCCCTCTCCTAACATCTGTGCATATTGGGGTATTTGAAATCCAACTCCAAATTCCAACTTAAGCCATGCTCTAATGTAAACAAAGTTAATGGCTTGTCAGCATGGGGCTATAAAACAATGTGGGTACTGTCATAATATTGATGTAAAGAAACTTTAAATATATAGCCATTTTTCTGAATATAACAGTGGATTTTGGTCTTAGGAAAAGTCATTAAATCAGTATGTCCAGGTTATGGAGCAGCCAGAGTAAATATACAATTGTGGCAGCCAAGAAATTACATAGAAAAGAAATTGTGCCTTGACCAATTGAATTTACGCAGTGCCAAACAGTGATTGCCGTTTTATGTTGTATCACTTGGGTCATACACCCACGTGCTACAGCTAACATGCAACCATGGTTGTACGGAAACAAGCAAAAACATGTTTCACCTACTCCACTCAAGGGACTACTGGAGTAGCAGCCAGGAAGAGAGTTTGCTCTATTTCACCAGAAAGATAGAAGAAACCAAAAAAGAGATACTGTACTGGGATATACCATCTAGTCTGGTTTCTACCAATGAGGAATTTTTGTCAGTGATATATCATAAACTGTTGAATAAAGGTCAGTTTTAAAGACTCAGGTAGAATTTCTTAGATGATATAGTACAAACTCACAGTGTAGCAGTTGTGCATAGAAAGTGTCTGCAAATTAATACAGGAATTCTTAAGGATTATCTTCTAATACAACATAAAATAATTTGTTTTGTGCTGCCTTAATGATTTCCAACTGTTAGAAAGTAAGCTTAATTTACTTTGCAATGATCTGTACAAGCTGTGCATATTTAAGTATTTCAGCCCATCTCTGTAATCAATTCTTTTAGCTCCTGAGTTAATTTATATCAGTCGTCTTTTGTTTTCTCCAAATTTACCATCAATTGGTAATACTGCAGTGCCAAAAAAAAATCTATTTGATATTTAATAATCCTTATGCATCTTTATTTTACATTTTTAATTTGCAGAAATCACTACAACATATCTTTTTAGTGAGAAACTCTGGCCAAACAATTTTTTTTCATGCAAAGCAACAGCTACTCTGTAAAACATGTGCTTGGACATATAGTAATTTTGCTGAGTTTCTGTGAGGTGTGCTTTGAGACCGTGTTCAGTCTGTACCACTATTTTGATTTATACCAGCAAATCTCACTTTTCTTGTCTGTGTTACATTAAATTCAAAGATATACATGATGGGCTGAATTCAGATAAAAATTTGGACTGATTTTGGCGCTTCAGAGAGATAAAACATTAATACTTTCCAAAACTTTAGCAATGATTTGGATTTGGGTAAGAGCCCATATCTGATTATGTTTAAATATTTTGACATGTGTGGCATTCTATTGTGTAAGATAGATACATCATGAGAACTTCATTTGGACAGTTAGTCTACACTGTGGAAACAAATGACATGTTTCACCCATATTGAAGAAGTTCAGGATGAATAGATCACAGCACAAAATGTATTAATACATAACGCATAGACAGAAACTTATTGATATCTATGTGCTCAGTATGATAGTGTAGGATCCTGGAATTTTTAAAGTTATTACAATTACGACTTCACAGATGTGTCTCAGTGATGGGCACTAATTATATGATACGTAAGTTTTATTAAACCCAAGCTTCCAGCTTGGCCACTAAATTGAGTTTTGAGTTTTCTAGGCTGGTGTGAGCAAACGCTGTGATAATGTATAGAATCATATAATCATAGAATGGTTTAGGTTGGAAAGGACCTTGAAGATCATCAAGTTCCAACCCCCCTGCCATAGACAGGGACATCACCATGGTAGAAAATCATATTTTAAGTGAGGTGGAAAAGAGTGGTGGTAAATGTTGGCCAGCTTCTCTCCAGCTCACAGATTTGGTGCTGGACAGTCTATACTGACTCTATTCCCCATTCTGAACTGGGATTCTCTGAAGCCTATGGGCTTATTCAGTGTCATCAGCTGTGATTCTCCCTCCATGTGACATCTGCCCTAACATGCATTTTGATTTGTGTCCTGACACCAATTCAGCAAAGTAGGCAGTGTCTAACGTCCCTGTTCAATTGCAGTTAGCTTTCAAGAAACTTTACAAAAGTTAAGTCCCTTGCTAAATTAGCCCAGAGTGCCCCAAGCCAAGCAAGTAGAAGCTCTGAAAGAGGAGGGATGAGAAGGATTTAGCTGATTTACCAACATGCCAGGGGACACTGCAAGCAAAATCTGATGAAATGAAAGTCGATCACTTCCAACATTTGCCATTACTTTCTTCAAGACCTTTGATACATTTTTAACCTATTTACACACTGTTCTTTACAAACAGGTAGAGGAGCATCCAGTCAAGAACTAGCGCGTTAAGTGCAATGTCTAATAACAACTGTCATTTAGCACTTTTGCAACTCACTTGACTGTTGACTGACATGCTTAGTCTTTAAATTTTGCACTCCAACTATGTAGATGACTACAGAGAAACTGCATTAAAGATGAGATGGTATTCCAAATAATATTTCAGTTATTATGTGAACCTCTAGTTGAATTTTTTAAAATCCACATTTATATTACAAAAAATTGCTTATTTATTCTTGACCAATATTTCTCACTTTTTCTTCTACATTGTCCTTTGCCTGTATTTTCACCAACATTTGACTGCAGTAACTGTATTTACCATAAGAATGGATTATCTCTGCATCACAGTTGGTGTTATTCATCAAACAATACAGGAAATACTGGACTAGACTAGATCCATATTCCTGAACTCTTCCTGACTATTGTGTCTAATATTGGGAGTCTTGAGAAGTTGCAAGAATATCTGGAGAGGAAGAGATGAGTTAATCTAACCTTCTTGTTTCTTGCCCTTTCCCTGCATTCCCCCTTTCTAACACTTAGAAACTGTCTGAAATCCATATCACAAAGGGCCATACGTAATGGTTAGCCTTGAAAAAGGCATTGCTTTGCTTATATGTTGCAAAACCAAACACAAATCCCAGAGTCATGAGGCTAAATTCTAACACTGGCTGCTAAATTTGATTCTGCTTATATAAATTGTTAGTTTGTTTAAACATGGTTAATTGTCAGGTATTCTTAAGTGTCGTTAAATCGTAACACATAAAGTTAGAGCATAGAATCATGTTTTATGTACATGTCTTTAAAATTAATGAATTATGAATAAACTCCCTAATTGCTCTGAAGTACAGATGGAAGCAATCTTCATGAAATTATAAATAATCACCATGCTGCTGATTGCAACAAGTGGAATTTAAGCTTGCCAAGCAGTCTTAGAAGTTTAATTAAATGTACTAAAAAAGCAATTTGATGCTTTAAAAGCCAAACTGTTGTATGGCACTGGAGCAAATCAAAACTCCAGTTAGGTTTGCAAACCAATCTTTCCCAGAAATGCCAACATTCCCAGTTTAGAAATTTTATGCTTTGCAAGTTCAGTGCTTTGAATAAATGTAAGACTTGACTTTTGGAAGTATTATTTAGGTGAAGACATACAGATAAACAAGAATGATTCTCAGACATTATGGATTCAAATGCTTAACAAGACCAGTAATTTTATATAGTATTGAGAGAACAGACCCTCTGTATACTAGGAAAGAGTAAGATGTGCCAAATGTCATGGGGCAAGTTTAGACTTTATGGACTGTAGAGGAATATAAAGGAGCTTATGTTTAAGGTTGTCCCTTGGCCCTTCATGACCTTCTGGATCTGTGAATCTACTCTTAGGGTAACTAAAGTAAGAAGAAAATTTTGGCAGAATCTTGGCTCCATCCCTCTCCAGTGAACTATCAGCCCTGCACGGACATATGTAACCTGGTACTTTTGCTCCCGATAGACAATTCCTTCCTTACTGTGTTCTTCAAGTACTGCAGCTCAGCAATGCAAGGCAAATGTAGTGCTTGGCTTGGTAAGTAAATCTCAGATCCCTAAAGGGACTTATCTTATATTCATTCTTAAACACTTGAGTTAGGACTTAAATGAAGCTGAAGTACAAAAGTTGAAAACTGCCATACAAATAAACTTCATGCAGATGCCCCCAAATCCCACACTTCCATGGCGAATGTCTACTTGACTTCTGGGGTCTGTTTCTGCTTCAGGTTCAGTTGGAAACAGCACTAACCTGAGAAATTCAGAGATTATTTCAGTTTTTTTAACATATGTGTCTACAGCCTTTTCACAAGATTGGGTATCCTGTATGGTTTTTTTTTTCTTTCAATGCACAGATTTTTCGGGTAGGTATATGTGTATGTCCAGCAACTTTAGAGCATCTAAAATCAGGACAACTTGAATCACCTAGGCAACTGAACTGATGCCTCGGTGTTTACTAAACCTCTACCTAAACCTAATCAAGATTGAGGCAAAAAGCTACTTCCCCATCTGAGTCTGACTGACTGCATATGGCTCTTTAAAGTGCATCTAATGCATAGAAAGATGATGACTCTTACAAAATCCATCTGAGACAAGCCCTAATGCATGGACATAGGATAAGTAAGTAATTGCAGAGGTGGCTTTTAATATAATAATGTAGCACTTAGACCACTCACACAGGAAGTAAGGAAACTGGTTTCCCTTCCTTCCTCAGACAGGGGGGATCAGACCCATATTTCCTCATTCCCAGGAGAGTGGATGACAACCAGAATTTATGTCAGGAGGTTTAATGGGGGAGGGCAGAGGCACCTCCTACCTCTCCAATGTGGAATTGGATACAAGATTTACTGTCCCCAAGAGTGAGTTAGAAGGAAAAAAAGAAGATGTAACTGTGTAATTTAGTGGTTAGGGCTTCTTAAGAAAAAGGGAGTCATAGGATTTGTTTCCCCATTTAAAGATCTATTTTGTGTTTTCCAGTAAATGTTAATTGAAGAATATTAGACTAGAAGTCAAAATTCCTTGATGTCAGTTAAGTGTCCTTATTCACAATGTCAGAGACTTTTTTCTTTTTTTTCTTGGTTTATATTCCATCTCTCTGATCTGTAAATTGTAATATTTTTTAAAGACAAAACAAAACTTCAATAGGAAAGGCAGTGTCCTGTTCTGTATTTCTGTTTGTTCACAATAACACCCATTTTTGGAATGGAGAGAGCCTCTCTGAATATAGGATGACACAGCCTAGCCACATACTGAAAATATCACTGGGCACTGTCTCCAGACTGAACAGTGATTGTGTCTAATAGGCAAAATTCAGTTTTACACCCATTTGACAATTTATATTACATGCATGTACAGATATATAAATACCACAGCGTTTAGCTTTGAATGGCCTGATAGGACCTGAGGTACATCTGTGATGGACTTAATTGGACTCCACATGCCCAATTACTTCTTGTAGGGCTAAATGTGGGAAAACATGGACTTACTCTGATAAGACGTTGTGAGGTCTACCTCCTGAACTAATTGCTAAGCAGAGGGTGTAAAAATGTCTCACCTGAATTGCGGTTGTAGAGTTGTTAATTCTGCCAAATAAAATATCCCAAATGATATTTTTTCCTCTGGCAAAATTTTGGTGTCCGGGCAGCTGAGAAGTTAAAAACATGGATAATTTTTTTTCATGGAAATTACACGATTGAAATGTATATCCATAACTATGTCTTTAAAACTACAGCATGTCTTTTTAGAGGAACGTGTGGAAATGGTTAAATTTGTAATTAGAAAAAGTAGCAATGTAGCTTGAAAAGTGCATGGCAAAGACTGTCTCATGGTACCTCCCCAGTTAACTCCAAAATAGCGATTTGTAATTGCATGGGCAACATCTGAATCACACCTTAGGTTTCTGTGTTATACATTAGCTCTGTAGCTGGATGTAGCATGTCAGAAGAGTTTTTGGATGCAGCACAAAAAAATAAATGGGATAGCAAGAAAGTCAGAATTGCTCTAAAAGGTCACATTTTCAGATCTGCCTTGCAGGATATTTGGCAATTTCTTTTCTCTGTCGAAGTGGCTACATACTGAAAGTACAAAGTTCCTTTGATCTAAAAAATCTCTGTGGGATTTAATAATTTATATCAGAATTTAACAGCACAGTGGAAACCCTTTTTATATACTGGAGTAATTTTGCTTCTCTTTGTCAGATCAGCTCTACTTGAAACAGAGACTTGCTATTAATGGAACTGAACTATATTTCAATGTCTCAGACATTTTGGTGGCTTTCATTCTACCATATTTCACTCTGGTCCCAGTTCACCAAAGATCTTAAACACATTCTTAAATCTAATCATTTCAATGGGACTGAAGCCCATGTGTAGATGTTTTATAAAAATTGGGCTAGATTATGAGCACTTCTTTATGATGCTTTTGATGAAGAAAAATATGTTGAGAAAGATCTTTTTTCTTTCATTTTCTGTAGTACCTTTCTCTGCTGGACTGTATATGAAATAAGGCACAAATATGAGGGCTACAAGGAAAAATCTTGTCATTGTTATCTGCATAAGGCTATATTAAGAGGACTCTCTTACTCTATCTGACCTAACCTTTGGAATTGATGCCTTCATTTGAGACAGTTGCCTATATTTTCTTTAGTGTTAGTGGGTAGAAATATGTATGTTTACAGTTCAATTCACTCCTGCCTAATATAAATGCCTGAAACAGTCCAAACATCTGTACTCCAGGAGTATCTGTTGCTACTATCTGACTATGAAGAGGACTTACATGTAGGTGTTTACACTGTAGATATCTAAGGTTGGTGGATGAGGTGACTCACATCCTATGGCACATTAAGTGTAGAAAGGAGAAGACCTATCAGACCAAAGTTTTCCATACCTACCATCCCCTCTCTGAAACTGGGCAGTAGCAGACATGTAGGCAAAGAGGAAAGAAACAAAGGCATGTACAAAAATGTCTTGGTCTGGCAAATTTTCCAGTAATCAGTGGTTTCAGAACTTCCTGATCCAGAATTTCTTTCTGGCAAGTCATATTTAATAACACCAGTTGATTTACCCTCCATTAATTTGTTCCTTTTTACATCCATGTATATTTTTGAACTCCATGAAATCCTGTGGCCATGAGGTCTATAATGTAATTATATGTTGTGTGGAAAAAAATACTCTACTTTGGTGTATAACTTACTCCTTAATGCTTTCATTATATGTCTGCTAGGTCTTGTGTTATGAGATGGAGTGAATATTCACTCTCTGTTCGCATTCTGCATATAGTTTATGACTTAAAGCCCTCTGTCATTTCCCCCTATCAGTCATCTCTTTCCCAAGCTTAAGAATCCTAATGTATTTGCTCTTTCCTCATATGGAAACCATTCAGATCTAGGCATTACTGATGTGAACAGGATTTGCAAAATCAGAATTCAAGTGGGTTTTGTATAAAGAGAATCAACAACGGCAGGGGAACCAGCTTTCATTAGAACAAATCCTCACCCTAACAGTGTGATATGCAACAAAACCCACACAAATATTGAATGCTTATTAAGCATTGTGGAGTCTATTATATCAAATTTATTTGGCTGTTGCGGATGCATTTTACATAAAAATAAATTGAAATTGGTTATTGTTTTGGCTATTAGAAAAATAAATTCCTTCAGAAGAAAAAAAAATGAACACACTAGATTACTTCTTTTATCTCCATTTTTGTATATGAGACCCTTCAAGTTGGAATGAAGAGCATGGTGACTCTTCATCTCTGTATTAACAGTTACAAATCAGACAATATCTGACGGTCATTTGGTCTTCTCCATCACTGTGAGGAGATTGTATTGTGACGTGAATTGGTGGACTCAGTCCAATTCCTAATTGAAGAAGTCATTGTTATTAACTCACAATAACAGGAGAGAGCAAAGAATTGAACATACATGAGGGTGATTCATCTCCCTTAAGATATTTTTGTGACTCTAAAACCAGTAGTGTAGCTAAGCTTGGGCACTGGGTTTGTTCCTGTTATTTATTACCAGTGTTAGTGCAGCCCCTAGAAGCTCCCATAGAAAACAGAGTCCCATTGCGGAATATTGTGTTGGTTTCCAACATATTTTATACACACATCATTCAGTAAGATGTGTGTTCTTCCAAAGAAAAACAAAACAATGTGTTTTTACATGATTCGCTAAGCTTTGCTGCAAGAAACACAAAATAATTGAGCAAGACTGCAGTAACACTCCAATACTTCATTATGATTTTTAGCTGTATTCAGCAGAATAAAGTGACCCTGGTTCACAGACTCCCAAACTGTAACTTGCAAAAGTGAAATTACGCATTGAAAGATTTCTGTAGAGGACATATCTCTGAAGGCTGGCATTTTAAATTTGTAGAGTTCGTGCAAAGACACAATGATCTAAAAATGAGTGCTCTTTTCTCCATGATATATGACGGGTTCAAGTTACTGCAATTTTGCTATCAATGGTTATGTTGGAGAAGAACATATTCACAAATTATCATCCATATTCACCATTTTGAATTTGCGTGGTGTTTAGAGCCCTGTGCTTCTCAGTTATGTAAAGAGAGAAAGAAATTAATTCCCTTCCCTAAAGAATTCATGATTCAAATACAGACGAGAGTGGGAAACAGGCAGGTGGGGGTTCCGGTGAACAGACTGGGAGGCAGACTGTGGTCTTGGTGCACTGGCAAGCAAATCCCTGTCAGAGAATACTTGAACCTTATTTTGATGTTCAATACTTTAGCAGAGCAGTATTCTGCTGAGCTGCCCTGCCTCATGTTGGAACAATCTTCACCCATGCCTCCGCAGTCAGCATGAGAGCAATTACCAGCTCCATGGCCATATAAAGGACAGAAGAGTAATCTATGACAGATTTGACGACAGCAGGGGAAATACTCCTGAGAATTGTAATTGTAAGGGCTAACTGCAGACCCAGATATCGCTCAGCTGATGGGCAGGAACAGCCCAAGAGTCAATGGCTACTCAAGCTTCAAAGATAAAGACATGCTCTGATTTAAGAGCCTATTTCTGTGGGCAAGGCTGTGAACTCTTTACTGCTGTTGAAGAAATCCATCAGCCCTTTGACATTAGTGGGTCTAATTCCTGGTTAGAAGGGCAGCAGTCTGGCTCAGCGACATTGATAAATTTCTGTTTGCGTATTGTCATTTTCTCAAGTATGCACAGAAAAAAAAAAAAAAAAAGATATGAAATGCCAGGAGTATCTCTGCCAATTACAGACAAATTCTGTATGTAAGGATGTAAAAGAACCAAATATAGTTCTGAGGATTTACCTCTCCAGGACCGTTTCCTCATTGTCAGCATATTTCAGCTTGGATGCATTTATATATCCTGACTCTAATGTCATTGTTGCCTGGTGTGGTTCACACGTATCAGCCTACATTGCAAATGGGCATAATGGATAAGGAGAAACTCTCTATTTCCTTTTACACAGAAGAAGAGAAAATAAGCTATTGTGTATTATAGAAAAGTTCACCTTTAGGCATGTTGTATATTAATCTGTCAAATTCTTTCAGACTGGTCTCTTTTATGCTGTCTTAAGCTGGGTGTAATTCACAAGACAACATCATTTAAATGCAGTAGCACAGTTCATAAATTCATGGGCAGGGAACGTTCCTTTTTTTGCCTTAATTTTATGTAGTATTAGTTAATTACCTTCTAAATGCCTACTTAAATTACTAAGATCATAAACTAGGTAAAAACTGATTTCATGTTGCATAAAATGATGGACCAAGTTTGTTTGTTGTTTGGCTGTTTGAACAGAAAAATGTGAACTGCATAAATTTTCCCAGGTGACTGGATTGCTGCTCCCCATGAGACATTGATTCTATTGCCCCCCCATCGGTGTTTAGATGTTCTGGGGATTTCTCCCTCACTTTCAGCTGTGTCAGTGGACCCTAAGGTGTTATTCAGTTCCACTTACATGGGAGAAGATGCTGAGGGCTCAGTTCAGGGTCTCACACCTCAGCCTCTCAGGCTGAGACTTGGCTTCCTAAAGATAGTCTCGTCGTGACATTTGAGACAGCTTTGGGTATCCGAGACATCTGCACAGAGTGGAAGACGTGACATTGGGTTTACAAAGGACCTGTGACGTCCCAGAGCAACAGCTGAAGAACATGTGGTTTATTCCAAAGCACCTAAAATGACACTAGGTGCTAAAATTTCAGTGGCCATTCTTCAGGAACCTATGTTGCATGTAAACACCTAAATGTAGGTATCTTAGTCTGGACCTGACTCTCACCCTCTGTGAATATTTAGTTAAGCTGATTTACATGATGCAGCTGTAACTCTGGCAGAAACATCTTGCTCCCTAGGATGAGGACAACTACATCAATCCCTTCATACAACAGTTTATGATGGCAGATCAAGTTCCAGCCTCAAGCTTGTGGAAGTGAAGCACTGGACACCATGTGTGGCCTGTGCAAAATGTCTTGTCTTGTCTTGTCTTGTCTTCTCTTTTCTCTTCTCTTCTCTTCTCTTCTCTTCTCTTCTCTTCTCTTCTCTTCTCTTCTCTTCTCTTCTCTTCTCTTCTCTTCTCTTCTCTTCTCTTCTCTTCTCTTCTCTTCTCTTCTCTTCTCTTCTCTTCCCTTCCCTTCCCTTCCCTTCCCTTCCCTTCCCTTCCCTTCCCTTCCCTTCCCTTCCCTTCCCTTCTTTCTTTCTGATCCTTAATTGACTGCAAAACCACTGCATGTAATGCAGATTAATGCAATTTTTCTGCAGGTGAACCAGTATAACTAGTCTGCATGTGGAGTGTTGATATTTCCTGTGACTGCTTGGGTTTCCATCTTACTTGGCACACAAGGATTGGCATGCTTTTTGTGGTACCAGGATGAGTGTATCACAGCAAAATGGGTGTATTCTGTATTCCCCTGGCAAAACCTTTCACACAGCTCAACCTGGGAGTTTTAAAGACCTCATTTAGGTGACAGAATAAAAATTGATCTCCATGTTTTATAGGTCTTCTGGAATATCACCTGTAACAGGAAGAAGATGATCGAAGTATTGAAAGTTTAGCCTCAGCTGAGAAGTACAACAACGGTCGTTAAAACAGTTCAGTAGAAACAACATTGTATTCAGTTCTCATCAGAGATTAGATGACAACAGTTAAGAGTCAATAAAAAATTGAGATAATTTAAATATATGGTTAATCCACTAGCTATACAAGCCTCTTTCTCAGAAATGCCACCAAAGACAGCAACCATAATTCAGCAGCCAGATAGTCCCTGCAGTCCATGATAAAGTTGTAAATAAAAATGTAATGCTAAACTGAAAAAATAACATTTTCAAGTTGACTGCTGAAACACATGCTTCTAATTCCAAATTTTCACATCTGTTTCACTCATAAGAAAACTTTTGTGCCTATTGGTCAGACTAGGAAGACTAACAAATAGAGCTTCCACAAGTAATTCCTGTCATTTTGTAATTCATGGATTAAACTATTAGTACTCTGCAATAAGGTAACAGGTTCTGGTCTAATTTCAGCCAATTAATTTCTTTTTCAAATTTCAAAGTGGATAATCTTGAAAGAAGTACGCAATCTTTTGCCTCTCACTGCTATATTGTGGTGGGTTCACCTTGGCTGCATGTCAGGTGCCCACCAAGCTGCTCTACCAACCCCTACTCAGCAGGACAGGGAGGGAGAAAATAAGATGGAAAAAATCTTGTGGGTCAAGATAAAGGCAGTTTAATAAAGCAAAAGGAAAGTCCACGGGGAAACAAAGGAAAGCAGGAGATTTATTCTCTGCTTCCCATCAGCAAGCAACATCCAGCCACTTCCCGGGAAGCAGGGCTTCAGTCCTTGTAGAGGTTCCTCTGGAAGACAAATGTCATAAATAATGAATCATAGAATCATAGAATCATAGAATGGTTTAGGATGGAAAGGACCTTGAAGATCATCGAGTTCCAACCCCCCTGCCATAGGCAGGGACACC
>NW_009647856.1:4868967-4961546 GCF_000708025.1 Charadrius vociferus | reverse complement strand
CTCTTCTCCAGGCTGAACAGCCCCAATTCTCTCAGCCTCTCCTCATAGGAGAGGTGCTCCAGCCCTCGGATCATCCTCGTGGCTCTCCTCTGGACACGCTCCAGCAGGTCCATGTCCTTCTTATGTTGAGGACTCCAGAGCTGGATGCAGTACTCCAGGTGGGGTCTCACGAGAGTGGAGTAGAGGGGCAGAATCACCTCCCTTGACCTGCTGGCCACACTTCTGATGCAGCCCAGGATATGGTTGGCCTTCTGGGCTGCGATTGACCATTGCTGGCTCTTGCTGAGCTTCTGGTCAATCAGCATGCCCAGGTCCTTCTCTTCAGGGCTGCTTTCCAGCCATACCCCACCAACCCTGTATTTGTGCTTGGGATTGCCCCGACCCAGATGTAGGGGTCTAATGCCCTCCCTTCCTCCTTCTTTCTCCTAGCTTTTGTTGCTGAGCAGATGTCATATGGTATTGAATATCCCTTTGGTCAGTTTGGATCAGCTGTTCTGGCTATGTCTCCTCCCAAGATCTTGCCCCCCTCCGGCCTACGGGTGAGGGGGTAATGTTGGAGAGACAGTCTTGATGCTGTGTGAGCAGTGGTCAGCAGTAGCCAAAGCACTGGTGTATTATCAACACCTTTCTGGCTACCAATACAAAGCACACCACTATGAGGGCTGCTACGCAGAAAATCAGCTCCACCTTAGCCAGACCCAATACAATATCTAATAACCATATTTTTGGCTCATGTTAGAGAGTGAAATAAGAGCCTATGGATCAGAAAAAACTAATTTTCTGTGGTTTGAGCTGAGTTCATCACTGAGAATTACAACAGCTCATCTTGAGTATGAAGTGGCCCATAAGAGGCCCTAAGACATATCAATCAATGTGTTACTTGAATGGGGGGGTTGTGCATACTGTGTAATGGAATATAAAAAGGTAATTCAATTGTATTTTCAGATGCTGTACAATAAAGGCAGTATTAGTCCATAACACTACACAAGCATGGTGTCACGAGATGAAGCAGAAAATCTCTCAGGCCTCTTTCTTCAGTAATGCTTGTGTTTTGGTTCAGTCCCCAAGGTTTCTGGCTTATCAGATGCAGACAAAGTGAAAAGAAACAGTACAAATGAAAACTGTTATAGATCCATACGTAGCATGATGCAGTGTGGAATGAGACTGAAATGTGTTCTTTAATAATGAATACTAAAGTCAACATTTATAATAGTAACAGGAGATACTGAGTTTTCTTTTCATTTGAGGGTCAAGAGTTAATGTCATATCTCAGCTAGGGAGCTTAGACATACAGTGCCCCATTTATTACTACTGGAGCGTGTCAGCCGGACGCCGGCAGACAGTGTTAGTACCTGGCACAGTTTCATGAGGAATGAAATATTTGAAAAGACACGATCACTTCTGTATTAAACGTTGATAATATTATTTCTGAGGTAAACTGCAACATCTCTGACACTAAGTGTTTTCTGGCTAACTGGAACCTTTGCTATGAATGACAACATGTTTTCGCCTTGTATCCATCTCTCATTTTAATTATGAAAGGGAACAGAGTTGAAGAATGTTGTCCTTTGTAGCATTTACTAAGGCAAAGCCCTTGTCTCTGTCCTGAACCCAATATATTCCAAATCAATAAGCCAATAAGCCAAATTCATTTGTTTATCTCTATGCTTGTATGCATGTGTTCATAAAAAGTTTGACATTTGACCATGAGTTTTTGCCAAACACAGACTTGTAGTGTCAACATCAGTTGGATAATTAAGCAGAGCAGCGTGCAGAGAGCCACATGCGTACTACTGTGTATACTACACCAATCATGTAGGTAAAAATAGGACCTTAAAAAGCTCCCATGACTGTGCCTCCCTTTTTGTTTTCAGCACAATCTGCACGGCATCAGTGTTTTCATCCAGCAATAATGTGAAATGAAGTTTTTTTCTAGATTACTTCTGAGTGTTCCAGTTAACGTTAACCCTCAGTTGACTGAGTCATCACTTATATGCTCAGTGGTGAATATTGACTAACATCTTGTGCTCTTTAATATTCCCTGTTTATTCCTGCAGATGTAGAAGTCATGGATTAACCGATATTGCCATGTTACCTAAATGGCTGTGTTCCCCAAAATGCCTTTGAAATGATAAGTAATCTTGAACAGAAAGACTTCCAGATGGTTTTCTAATTTAATGATGTAAGGAAATACTGAAAGCAGGTCAAATCTCCATTTACGTTTTCTAAACCACCACTACTATGTATTCAGGTTGTTCAGATGGTCCGCTGGTAAGATGGAGGCAGTTGCCTAAAAAGTCATGCACAAGTTCAGACACATCCTATCCAGAGCCTTGAGATATAACCTTAAAGAAGTGAAGGAGTTTAAAAACCTACTATATGTACCTAATTTAAGACTTTTCAGAACTCTCCATTGACTGAACAAGGTACAGAAGTTTGACAGTAAAATCACTGAGACATCTCAGTAGATCTAAATCTGTGGTAGCCTTCAGAGATGTTGTGAATAGAAACCCTTTCACCTGTTTATCCTCTCCAGAGAGGCATCTTTTCACTCCTCTGAGGTAAAGAAATGGAGAACTGCACAAGCAGCAGCTTGGAGAGGGTATCTGTTCCTGTTGCGTGACTTTTGCTGGGGAGGAGACCACCCTCTTTTTTTCAGTGTCACAGAACACGGCTTGATTTCTGTGAGCTGGGGCCAAAGTTTTCTTTCTTTTTTCTTCTCTCCCTGTTCCCCTCCTTCCTTCCCCCCACATGGTGTCTGTTTTCAAGATTGCTTCAATAGCCAGCATTGTAACATAGAGATGGATTTCCACAAAATTAATTTCAGCACTTGGATAGAAATTGATTACGATTCTTTGTACTACTAGACATGAAGTTATTAAATAAGAACTTGGAGTGGAATGCAGCCAAGGTTCTTAGTAAGAGCATCACAGTGATTGCGTAACACAGAGTATGGTAAGAGAAAAGACAGAACATAATTATTTGATGCCATTCGTTAGTTTCTCCAAGCAATCAAAGAAGTCAGTGGCACATGTTAAATTAAACTAGTCCTCTAAGGAAGATAGAGAAACTACATGTATGATCCAGCAGGATTTTGAAGAGAAAGATGTTTGGACATCTCTTGTCATAAATCTATTGAAATGATTTCTACGTTATTTGAAAGAGCCATTTAAAGTGCTTCAGGTGTAGTAATACAATATAGTTAATAGGAATTTAACAACAGTGGATGTAACTTGCAAAGTTATATACTTCATTATATTATAAAATAGACTGATAGTTTTCCATCATAATTTAGATAGAAAATATTTTTGCTCAAATATTATTTTCTGGGGAAAAAATAGCAGTAGAAAAAGGGGAGTGATAAATTCCTTAATTAAAATGTTTTGCATCATACACAGTTTCTCATGATGCTCAGCTAACATTACCCACAGCATTCCTGTTAACATCATTTGTCCTGTCACAGGTGTTACAAGATTGAGTTTGTTCTAAAAAATTATGGATTATTTTTCAAATCAGTATTTAATTTCCAGAAACTGAATTTATCAGTTACAAAAAAAACGTATGCATGTCTATGTTTATAACCCCAAGCCAGTTCAGCTGAATGCAAAATATAAAGAGGGTTTGGACAAGACACACATTCAGTATGGATTAATTTATTCTCTTTTCTGTAATTCAGCAGTCCAGTGTGTAGGACCACCCCTTGGAATCTGGAAGACAAAGGCTCAGTTTCCTAATCTATCTAATTTATACTGGGGACTTCAACTACATCGCAGGAGAGGACTTCTAAACGTTGCAAACTAGATATATTGAAGGATTCATAATTTGTAGAGCCCTGGGGATAAGAGAACTAGTTCAGACAGAAAAATGATCTGGTAAACAGCTGAGATACAATTCTCTTTTTGACGCTGGTTATCTGTAGATACAGATGAACATGTTGTAGATTACTGGGAACAAGTATTTCTCATTCTCTTCTGCTAGTACTATGTCCCTATGTCCCATATTCTAGCTGTGTGACCTAAGTAGCTGGCTGTAATCACTCCCTTTTAGATATTTAAGTGTTTTGTATAAAGTTTAATTGCTTCAAGGGAAAGAATCACGAGAGCACGGTGTGCTCTGCATTGTCTTCTGAATTTTGAAAACCACAAACTACAGTGTCTAAGCAGAACTGAGCCATAAAAGTTTTGATGCCTTAAGGTAGAAAATGGTAGCTCTCACTACTGTGCAAAAATGTTTTGAAACTTATATCAATTTTGGTATCCTATCTCCAATGTCTGCCCCATCCTAGATCCTTCAGTAGATGAAATGGAGAAATACGACTATTTACAGCTCTCCTGAATCTATCTGCTTTTGAATTTATTCTGAATGTTAGAAAATGCAGAACATACAAAGAATATGTGGGAGAAAGTGGTCTCTATAGGTAACTGAAGAACATTACAAACAGAGGACCTGAACAACAGGCATTATTTCTTGTGAAAGGATTTAATTTCTATTGCAGGTAACATCTACACAGCCCAAAGGAGTGTTACTCGGAGAAATCATTTTTCTGAAAACCAAATGGAGACATTATAACAGACCTATACCAAAGCCATCAAAGTCTACTTCTAAGCTGGAGCAGCTTTCACTAACTTCCCCAGGCTGGTTTCAAAGCTAGTTCTCTTGCTCAGGTGTCTCTGAATCACTGTCCATATTAAGGTTGCTGAAATGGCCTCAGATAACTCAGGTGGAAATGGCTTTGCTTCTTGACATAGCATTGAAAGTGCTGTCAATTCATGTGAATAACTGTAGGCCCCTAAGGTTTGGATTTCTATGTCTGTGTGGATTTTCCTATGCTATTTTTATATTCAGTGATGAGAAATAGAAACCTTTATGGCCCAATTTACCTCATCCTACTGAAATAGTTCAGATGGCTTGCTAAAATATGCCTTTTTCTGTCCAGTTACTTTCAAGAGAGCATCTGTTCAGCAGCAGATGCTTATACTGTACTTAGGTGACAAGGATTTCACCTTAATTGTCTATCACTTGCTTCACAATGCTTGCATACCAAGAATACATCGTTATAGCGGTCCTAAGTGTCTGAATGCTCCAGGCAGAATTCACTGTTGCACCAGGGATTGAATAGCACAAGGAAATTTGTAGATGTGAAAGAGTTAAAGTGACAGTATGGGTCTGATGTCATGGACTGATAACGCAAGAAAGCAAATAAACAGCAGAATTGTAGAGAGAGAAAAGGTTCATATGTCCTGACATGCCTGTCCTGGCATAGTTTAGCTTAATCCGCCCTACTTGCTTTTTTCACCCTATTCTTCAATCCTCCCTTCCAGAAACAGATTTAGGTATCCCTTTATCTCTGTGAGACCGTACTTCAGTTACCTTCACTAGTAACTTATTCCATATGTCGCTTTCTCTGAGAGTGAAGCAACCCTGCCCAAGTCCCTGTTTGCTCATTGTTACCTAATATTTCAATTTAGTCCCTTAGTGTTTCCCTTTAACTAATAATAATAAAAGCCCACCCTTTGAGCTTACTTTATATTTTCACTTATCTCCCTTTCTTAATATTGAAAATTTCGACTACACCACCTCCCAGATTTTTTTTCTTTTCCATGGAGAATAAGACCAGTTCCCACAGATTTCCTTCAATTTATATTAAAAAAAAAAAAAAGTCTGTACTTTTAAGAACAAAAATTAAAAAATACTTTTTTCTTTTTTTTTTTCTTTATTACAAAGGAAGAACTTGATCCTGAAAAACACAATCTTTAATCAGGTGACTAATCTGATAAACTCAATACAGCAGGCAAAATGTAAGAGTTCTGGATAATAACTTGGAGAACAGAGAAGCAGGACATAGTCTCATGTCAGGTAGTCATAACACACATGGGCTTTTCCAAGTCACGTCACCAGGAATAGACGGAGTAGCATAATATAGACAGGACCAGCAGGGAAGGAGAAATGGAAGGTCTGAAAAGCTTTGACGTTTCTTCTTGGAAAGAAAATGTGTTTTAAACATTTTTGCCATTAGCTATGGTGTTAATGGTAAAAAATCAACTTTTCTTATCTAGAGAATTATAGTGAAATAATAAACCACTGAGGTACCAGAATAAGTCTCTATTTTTTTTTTTCCTTTTACAAAGATTATATTTAATATAATTCCTTTCATATATCTTCTGAGATGAGTAAAATTGGAAAGTTAAAAAGTGGAAAAGGGGAGGGGGGGAGGAATAAGAAACTTTTTACTGCCGCAATCTCCTCCATCTTATATTGAGTTTTGGTTTACACTGGCATCTCTCCAGTGGGTTACTGATGATTTATACCTGCATTTGTGAACTTCAGGCTCTGAGAACAGGCTGCTGTTATGGTTAATACACTAGACTCAAATTCAGAAAATCTGACTCTAATTCCTAGTGCTGCCAAAAATGCCCTAAGAAAGAACATCCTATTAAGAATGATGTTTCCAGAAGCAGATATGTGATTTGGGATCTTCCTGACCATTTTACTAAGTAGCTTAGATACTTTCTCTAATCAGTTTTCCTTGAAACAGAGTTCTTGGCTATATTCACAAAGGGATTAATAGGTCTGCATCTTTACATGCAAAAATCAAAATTGAACTCTTCATCGGCCACCTTTTCGGCTGTTCCTAAATTTGTAAGTACTGCAGGCCCATTTCCTTCTTTTCAACGTGACATTTTACAACCAGCTACAGTTCTCCGTAAGAATCTGCCTCAACTTCATCTAACATCTTATCTCTTCCATGTTCAAATTTACAGTCCAAGACCTCCTGCCCAGTAGGGTTGAATCCACTTAATGTTCTTCAACTAACTGGGAATATGAGATTCTACACAAAGTATCCATGAAGATATTGGATTCCCAGGTTCTGCTATTAATGTACAGATCAGAGGTTGGGGTTACATGAGAAGTAGAAAGTCTGAATCTGACTTTCTTTTTAGCTACAAGGAATTTGAACTTGACTTGCCTCATTCCTTTGTTTTAATTTTTCTTTAGTTTAAATGGCTCCACTTTACATAGAACACTTAAATATTAACTGGGCCCAAGACAGCAACCTGGTTTACTTCTAGCCCTTGCTGTACAAACTAATTAATATAAACCAGGGAATTATTAATTAGAAAAAGAAAGAGAACCCAGAACTATTTCATCTGGTGAGTTCTCTAACTGTTAAAAAAAAAAAAAAAAAGTTTTTTCCTTTTCTGATCTAATTAATATTTAAGCATTCCATGCAAAATACAGCAGTTTCCACAGGAAAGAAAGTTGTCAGTCTTGAAGTATCTGGGTCATGTCCAGTATTATCCTCAAGATATCCACCATAGATTTAGATTCCTGTAGACAGAGTGACAGAATAGATTAATTTCAGGCAAAAATCCCCTCCAAGAGTCACATAAAAAATGGGTGTGGGAGGTGGTGATATGTGTCCTACAATCCTACAAACTTACTTTTCTGTGTCTGAACTTTAAAAGACAAAATCTGAATAAGACCCAGATCCTCGAATGAGGAGACGGTGCTTGTCAACCCCAAGCAGGAGACCTTAGAGACTCAGGTAAGGTTGTAGTGTCACTGGAGGAGGGAAGTATAGAACATAACCTGGTTTTAATATTTCCTGGAGGCCATATTAGGTAGTCACAAGCTAGGGCGTCTCAAATGTTAGAGCATATTAAGGGTGCTTACATACTAGAGGTGATATATTTTATATATGTCCTCCCAATGGAATTCATAACCTCTGCAATATTCACATCAGTTTCCCACACAATGAAGAGAAAAAAATAAGCACTTGAAAATGGAATTCCGAAAAGCCAGAACTTTGAGTGAAGAAGTGCCTATGGCCAATAATGAAACCCTTAGGAGAAGATGAAGATTACTTAAGCAGTAAATCCTTCCATGCAAAAAGAAAATAAACCATTTTCCCTTCATAGTAAATAACTCAGCACACAGAGCTCTCTGACATTAGATTAGATAACTCAGATTCAAATCTGACTTAAAGGATTTGAAAGTACAAAACATACCTTCACTGTCTAAATCTTCAAACAATAAAACAAACTGAGGTGTATCTCTTGTTGAAACTTGCCTAAGATAAGGTCTAAGAGAGAGGAGAAAATAACTCTGCTGCAAGTGACTGGGATACTTCCTTGAGAGACAGAATTAAATCTCTATTTTAGTATATACTTAAATACTTCATAAGAGGTGAAAAAGTTTCAGTAAAAACAGATTCTTGCCTCAGATGAAGTCCTAGACCAAGGCACAGGACATCTCTGAGAGCAGGAAGCAGACTAGGAGTCCTGCTTGTCACAGTATGTGGTGTGGTGCACAACTCCACACACTGCCTGAGCCACCTAGTCGTTTAGCAGCCTAATGCGAGTGCGTGACCAGGGCTCAGCATCTCTACAGCTTTGAGACATGCACCCTTAGGAGTTCACCTTGAACACCTATTGTAGAGAAGAATGCATTGCTTACAGGAGTCACTTACTTCTTCCATTTCAGTATGGAGAAACCAGGGATATGCAGTTGAGGATCCTAGAAAATGTCTTCCTTAAGTTCTCTGTATCCTATAAAATAAGAATGATCCTTTGTCCTACCTTTGTCTCTTGCAGTTTAAACTCTTTCTATCCTGTACCCAGCAGTAGTCTTGCGGTATTTCGTAAGCTTGAGGCTTGTGGCCACTATTTGCAATTGTAACAAAAATGCTAACAATAGAATCATCTCCTCAAACCGGTGATTCTCTCAATTTCTGACTGGTTTAGACTGCCTGTGGGGCCCAAATCATATGATTAACGGATATTCTATCAGAGATTTTACCTAATTTGGCAACAGCTGTTAAAATGTGATTATATGCTGTGAGCTGGTTCTGTTATAAAATGTCTCTATAATATTTTTATAGAAAAAAATCTTAGTTTACTTTACTTGATGTCTTTGTACCATGATTTATATTTAACACCTCTGTTTTCCATTGTCAGCAAGACCCAGTACTTCCAAATGTTCATTTTACTGATCAGAATTCTACGAACAGTACAAAAAGCTCAGAACAAGCTGGTATTCATTACTAGAAGTATAGAATTTTAAGATTAAATTTATAGTTTAATAACTCCCTGATATTTTCACCAGGAATGTGTTCACTGTTGGATATCCAGTTAGTTTTTTTAAATTTAACCCAGGCATCAGAAATAACTGCTTGCTTTTCTGAACTTAATCTGATTTATAAACTACAGAGGATACACACACACACGTCCACACTCTCTATCATCTTACACAAAGTGCAAATGATATGTGACATGACATTGCACAGCCTGTTGCTTTAAATCAATATTGTCAAACCCTAAGAGTTCAAAGCAATGGCTTACAGGAATTCCAGTAACACATATAGTGTATTGTTTCTTTGACTTCTGTTTCTGAGCTCACAATTTCAAGCCTTTCTCAGTGACGGAAAAAAATTAACAAGGATGTTCCCTACCATCGAACGAAGTAATTGGCAGCAATGTCTTCTCACGAGCATAATACACTTGGGCTGTGTAACACGGTGCCTCATGCACCAAGATACACATTCGTGCACGCATACATGAATGTAAACATACGCATACATGTCTACCTTTGAACCTGTTAACCAGATCTGGACTGAATGAAATAGTCCTATAAATAAAACCTTTTTGTTTAGTATAAATATAAGTAGCTGTGATGAATCCAACAGATCCATATCAGGTGACACTAAATAGAAATTTGGTCCATATCTTCTGAGTTTGACTTACACAATGTAGTAGCCTCTCTTGTTAAATCAGCTGCTATGTTTCAACTCATGTAAATAATTACTAATTCTGCTGATACCGTCATGAAAATATTTGGGGTTGAATACTGTTTAATTCTTGTAAACCTGAGGTGACAAAGAGCAATATCTACTCATGTTTCCCTTCAAATGAATGTTCTTAGCAATGAAGTGGATGGATTGAATCAATGTGCAAGTAATGGAAGTGAACAGTATCAGTAGAATAATCAGTGTAGGCACAGCTGGGATTTTAAGCACATTTGTTAAACTGCTGAGCAAGTTGGTGTAACACTACATAAAAGACAAAAACAAATTTTCCTTTCAAAATATAAAAAAAATATGTGTTGAAGAAAAAAAAATATCTGACTTGAAATAAACATTGGTTTTGTATTTAGATTTTAGAATATAATTTAGCATCTAAATATACTTTGGGGAAAAAAAAAAGAAAAAAATAAGGTTGAAATGTCAAAAAAAACCCCAAAACCAAAAAAACTCAACCCAAAAAAAAAGACTGTTGCTTTCTTTTCATTCTCAAATATGTTCATTTTTGAGGCTGAGACAGATTCTCTTTTTGTCAGGTATAATATTTTATTGCAAGATTTTATCTTATTCAGCTGCTGATGCCTTTAAAGTTGTGTTTTTTCTTCTACAGACTATAGGCATAAGGATTTCAAAAGATCTCATCTGACGTATGACAAATAGAGTATTTACCAAAACCATGTAGGTCTCTTAATGTAAATGTAGATGCCATACTGAGTTGAAATTGGTGAATGTTTTTGGTTTGACTGAGAGGGTTTGATCCCAGGCTGAGTGAAGAACCAGTTACTTGCAAAGCCATATTGCCAGTGGGTATAGGTCAACTTCATTTAAAGATCTATTAGCTTGAATTTGTATAATTAAGAACCATACCATTTCCCCAAGTAAAGACATTAAGGTTTGTGAGCTAGGAAGACAAGGGTCAGTAATTACTGTCTTTATTGACCTATCTGGAGAAGGCTTTACACACCCTGAGGCTCAGAATTTAGGGTTCATGGATGCTTTTAGCAGACCAACAGAGAGCCTGGTCAGCAGGCTGTATTTATCAGTGTGGCTCATTGGAGTTGATAGCAGTATTTTATTTCCATTACACGCAGGTACAAATAACTATAAAAGAGGAATCTGGGCCAGTGAGTTTCAAGCTGTATTTCTCTTCCTCTCCTCAAGATGAAATCCTCAAACATATGTTTCCCAATGAGGATCATATTCTTTTAGAACTTTAGACTCAACGTGTTTCCACTAATTCCAGTCAATCTGGTTTAGGCTTTTTCTTCATTTGTCTGGAAAGCATCCAATATACCACATGTTTTCTTTTTCCACCACATCAGTTATTCTTATGCTAAATGGAGATATGAAAAGCACAGAGAAGTTCCCAATATCACTTACTCCCTTGCGTAGTCTTTTACCCTCCCACACTGCCTGCTGTGCTCAAAATTCCCTGTCTTCAGTTACATAGTTAGTTAAATAGGTTTCCTTTAATCTTAAACTATTTCAAATGTAAATCTTGAAGGGCATGAAATTGCACCCATTGAAGTCTTTCCAATGTGTAAAGATGGCCCAGCTATAGAAAAATATCACCAAGGGAACTCTGAGGCAGCGGGGGAGATGAAGGCATTGAACTATAGGCTGGATAAAGAAAACAGTATTTCATGAGTGACTGTGTTCAAATGTAGATGGCAATGTTGTACTTTTTCTGCCACTGGTGGATCTTAGAAGGGCAATTTCTATGAGACCAGAAACATGACTTTACCATCATGTTCTTTGTCAGTCTGATTGACAATGAAATTATTTTTAAAGGTCTCAGGAGGCCATAAGCAATGCACTAAAGATCTTTTGCCCCTACTTTTCTCACAGAGATTTCTGTGAAGATTCCCAGTTGCAGTTGCCTTAGACTTGGTATAATGGAACTCTGTGCCTTTCACCTTGCACACAGAGATTAAACATGGGGAGTAAATGAACAGGGCTGTATAATCAGGAGATCCAATCCAGTGAATATGTCCCTGGAGACTGCTGTAAATCCAAAAACTTCAAAACCCCCAAACCCTACTGCCGGTACTGATTATTGATTTTAGTCCCTCCAGTCCTAACTTGCCTTGTTGCAACACCACCAAAAAGTAGAAAGTATTCTGTTGACCAGTATGGGTATATAAGTCAGCTGAGCTTTTAAGTATTAGAAAATTAGAAAGAAAATGGAACTAATGTTTAACTACTAAGGAAGGGCATAAAGGAGTGACAAACCACACACGAATAAAATCAGGAAGGCAAAGGTTCACACTGAGTTTGAGATACATGAAAAAGCAAGATAGAAAGGTTGGACAGATACACCAGAATTCGGGCAAAAGAAAAAGTTTGTCCACTGCCTCACAGAGAAAGTAAACAAAGACTGGATGTTAGAGATAAAACTGAAATATTCACTGCCTCCATTATGCCAAAATTCAGGAAAAGAAAGGATTAAGCTGCATGATTACATTGGACAGTTACAAAATTCATTGAAATACATGATTTACTGTGTGCTTGCATCTCTGGATTTCCATAATTTCATTTTGTAAATTTCAAATAAGATTATCATAATTATGTTAGTTAAGTTATTCAGCAAAACCAGTAGTTTCAACATCAAACACTAATCCATCTTTTCAGAATCAAATAGTAATTCCTTCCTATTAAAAAAGACAAGATTCAGTTGACATGAAAGGCATTGTCAGAGTATTGCTTGTTTCTGTAAATGACCTGAACTTCTGGACTTCGTAAGAACCATCAAATATTTTGCAGAACCTTCACATATGTATCCAGATCTGAATTTTATACACAGAAAAGTTTCAAATCACCAGTTAGACTGTAAATTGTGGAATAACATTTGGGGTAATCTTTTTTGCCTTCTGTTACATGTATCTTAAAATTCACATTTTTTAATTTTTTCTTCATCATTACAAAGGCAAGAGTGACAAATAAATAGATACACGTTAGCATTCTTGTATAGTGATCTGGTTCTGAGACTAAAGTCTTGAGAGAAAGTGATGCACATCATGAAATGCAGTATATTCTGAAGAACAGGCACTGCTGCTCACAGCTTGAAAAATGTAGGAATTTTCAATGATCCTTTCAGTAATTAATGCTACTTACCAGAGTTTTATGGTAATATTAATGTTCCAGACATTTAGCTTGGTTTTAATATTTAGTCCCATGAAACATTTTCACATATTTTCCAAGCTGCAATAATAAAGGAAACACTTGGCTGTATCATATAACTGATAATGCATTTAACAAGAATTTTAAGCAACTGGTGTTATTAATATCCTTTTACTCCTGTTCTTTAGCTAGCTTCGCTCCAGAGTGAAAGGCAAGATTTTGAACCACTTTTTGTTCACAGTTGATGTATTTGCTCTCCACTTTTTGTTATGTTTTTGTAGATTTGGAAATGGAAACCTTGCAAGCAAAATCATTTCACATCACTGTTAGGATTCTCATATACCTCTTTCCCACAGCTTTGATACTGTTGTTTTCAGTTAATGGCATGCAATAAATATTTTGTGAAATATGGAACATTTCTGTGGTTTTATTAAGGGGTATTTAAAAAATATACAGCTCCACAGCATTTCCTGAAGGATTTAACCTTGATTCTCTTTAATGAACAAGTAATGCTTATCACAAACCTGAAATGTATTACTGTAAATTTTCCATTGGTTATAAAACACCTTTTTTCCAGACACTTGTTTTAAAGAACTATTGCAAAGAAACATGTCCTGGATTCTGTATTTGCTTATAGAAAGCTGGAAGCCAGCATATTGCTCTGGTCACCATTTTTAATCCTAAAAACTGGTAGTTAAAAAAACCCCAAAACACTGCTATTCTGAATAGAAACAAAGTTGGTCATTCGTTTCCATATAACCAACTAAGTTTAAAAGCAAAATAACTAAAAATATGTTTTAGAGAAAAAAAGGAAAAAAAAAACAAAACACATAAATTCTTGTTCTTGGTATAGCAAACGAATTCCTGTAATCTTAGAATATAGAAATTAGTCTGAATAGTAGAGTCATGCCAAGCCAGAAAGAGCCTGCAGAGTTCATCCAACCCCTTGCTCAAAGAAGGTCCAGTTAAAGCAGGTGCTCAGGATCTTGCCCAGTTAAGTGTTGAATATCTCAATGTACAAATTCTGTACAGACTGGGCCCCTTTCCCAGTGTTTTAACCATCTTCCTGGTTAAAAACAAAACAAAACAAAATTTTAACATTTAAGAATTTCTGTTTTGCAACTTGTATTCATTGTTTCTCATCCTTCCACTGTGCACCTCTAGGAGTCTGTACATCATTCCATTAGGTATTTTTAGACTTCTTAAGATTGAATAAACCAATTCCCTCCTTAAAGGTGACATGTTTCACTACTAGTGTCTCTTTTGTGTTAAAGCTTGTTATAAACAATCAGAAGTATAAGTCCTGCTTATACAAGCTTTAGTGCAAGGAGGAAGCACACAGGAACTTTCAACATCTGTAATTTATACCTAATTAAATTAGCCTCTTTCCATGGCTCAGCGCATGTAAGACTGCCTGTAGTTCAGAAGTCCTGAGGATGATACAAGATTGATGATCCTTAGTGCTCTGCGTAGCCGCACCTGGAAGCCTACAACTCCAGTTTTGATACTTTTTGGAAAATAAAATAAAACTGTGATAGAAAAGCATTAATTAATTAATTGGGAGGAAAAAAATCATAAAAATAACACACAACAATGAATTTGTAAAACAAAAATGCATTTATAAGTAAAAGATCATTCTCTACAGTTTTTAACTAAAACTCAACCACTGTGGCACTTCAAAATCTGGTGAGAAAAGCATGTTACACATATTAAAAGTGTGAACTTCCAGGTAAAAACAAAATAATTCTTTCCCAGGAGTTCCTGTTGATGAACCGATACTAATACAAAAGGTCAGAACTCAGCAGAAGTCAGGGTTGTGATGCTGTCCTCTGCCACAAATGTTACCATATGAAGGGGCCATGAAGCCAGGTGGGTTTTCTTATGCCATGCCTAAGGCTTTTTTATTTCAGACCATGTCTAGGCAAGACTTGTGAATCTCTTCATTCATATTTCTCTTTTTTTTCTGCAGACGTAAAGCTGTAAGGTCAGTGTCAACACAACTGTAATCTCAGTGATTGTTGGCTATTTCATGTTCTTTTGCTGACTGGCAAAGCAACACCTAATAAATAGAAGATTATTTAGAACACAAAGTTTTTGTGGTTGGTTATTGAAAACAGAATTGTTTTTAAAAAAGTCTTTATCTGAGTCTCTTCATAGTGCCATAAAATAATAGAAACAAGTACACTGTAGACAACCAGATGAGCATTTTATTTACAACTTTCCTTTAAAAATTGGAAATTTCACAGGGAAGTTACATCATGAACTGATCTGTAGTTTCTTAACAAGAGATATAATCTTCCTGGAATATCTTCTTTTCTTGTCCCTCACTACAAGAAAGACATTTAGATTCTGGAGTGAGTCCAGAGAGGGCAACAAAGCTGGTGAGGGATCTGGAGCACATGTCTTATGAGGAGTGGCTGAGGGAACTGGGGTTGTTTAGGCTGGAGAAAAGGGGACTGCAAGGAGACCTTATTGCTCTCTACAACTACCTGAAAGGAGGATGAAGTGAGGTGGGGGGGTTGGTCTTTTCTCCCAAGTAGCAAGTGATAGGACAAGAGAAAATAACTTCAAGTAATGCCAGGAGAGGTTTAGATTAGATATTAGGAAAACCAAAAAGGTTATCAAGCATTGGAACAGGCTGCTCAGGGAAGTGGTGGAATCACCATCCATGGAAGTATTTAAAAGACAGGTAGAGGTGGTGCTTAGGGACATGGTTTAGTGGCGGTTTTGGCAGTGTTAGGTTGATGGTTGGACTCGATGATCTTAAAGGTCCCTTCCAACCTAGATGATTCTATGATTCTATTCTATGATTCTAAGCTTTCAGGTTCTTGGGCTCATAAGCCCACGAGTAAAACGCAAATCCTGTACAAATTAAAGAAATTTTACAAAGAGATTGGGGAAAGGCCTGGTGCAAAGAGGTAAAATGTCAGCAAAATCAATGCAGATAAGTTAATTTACAGCAGCAGAAGATCTGGTCAGAATTATTTCCTACAAGAATTCCAGTAACTTTTTAAAAATCAAATTACTCTGTTCTCCTGGAATTGTATGGAAAATGTTGTGACATTTAGAGAAACTTCTTGGAGAGATTTTCAGTATATTCTGGTTTTGGATAGGTTATGAAGCTCATAAAAACACTCCCTCAGAGCCAAACGTAGTAAATGTGGAAATACAAACACATAGCTGATCTTCATTTTCTTCAGCCTCAATGAAAATTTTTCAGCTCAATTGCCTCTAAGTCTGATTTATTTCTTTATACTGAAAAGGTTACTGTCCATATATTCTTCTTGGAATACATATTATATGCTATATGTTTGAAGAACAGATTGAAGAAGTTCAGGTTTAGTAAATAATTAACCAATCAAAAAAGAGGCCTGTGATCATGAAAGTTAAGACTTCTCATTGACTTGGCCCCCAGTTTAAAAATCTTTCACTGAAATTGTAGGCTCACTAAAACTCAATGGGATTGTTGCCATTGTTTCCCATAGCTCCAGGATTTCAAACTTCCTTTGTATATATCTTGTAAAACATTCCGTCAGAAACTATTTCTATCAGGTGAAATTCTACCTTCTTTATTAAGATATGGTCATTATTATCTTCTGATTGGGCTTCAGACTGTTTTTGGAATACATTTTCAGAATTACCTTCTATTGCTCCTTGTTAGGTGACATAACAATAACTGATTTTTCCTACTGGCTGCTCTCCATGCATTAAATAGGTTGTGTTGCAATAGAACAATTGGAAATAAAGCTCAATATTTTCCAAGAACCTCAGGGAAACAGTATTCAGCCTTCCTTCAGACCTCAATAGCAATTGGACACCTAATTCCTTTAGGCTTTTTTGACTATTCCATGCCTCCAGTTGATAAGAAAGTAATGTTTTTTGGCCTCCTTTATAACAAAATATTCTATAAACACGAGTATAGCTTCCACTGCAAAGAAGTTTTTCCCTTCTTGTTTTCTAAGTTCCTTAATTTCATCCACATGCTTTTCACCAGTGCCTGTAGCCAGACTGAGGAGTGCAATGCGTATCCAAATGTTATATTTCTAGGAACAGATTGCAGAACCTATCAGGCTTTAAAACTTGATTGGCCATCAGCTGTTCTCTGCAATTGTTTGCTTATTTTTTAACTTTAACTATATACAGAGAGGCTCAAAGCTGAGGTTACAGTGTGTGCAGTTTAACTCTTTCTGTCCTTTATTTTTATTTCACATTGATTTTATGAGTCCTTCCATAGCATCTGTAATGTTTGCCCTGGATTTCTGCAACTGGGCATTCCCTGAAGCACTCTAAATTCAGTAATGCTTACATACATGAAAAGGTTAGAACAATATTGTAATATCAGGGCC
Organism: Charadrius vociferus; assembly: GCF_000708025.1. Taxonomy (NCBI): domain Eukaryota; kingdom Metazoa; phylum Chordata; class Aves; order Charadriiformes; family Charadriidae; genus Charadrius; species Charadrius vociferus. The sequence continues at coordinate 4,944,281 of NW_009647856.1, read as the reverse complement.
CTGCAGTCTGTTAGGTCTTTTCTGTTCCATTCCTGATTGCAAGTCCATGTTGATACAGCAACTTGCTCTTCACTACAGATGGCAGGGACAAAACCCTCCAGTGGAGCATCTTTCTGCCAAAAAAGTACTGATCCATCAAAATAAAAATATTCTGTGAAAATGCTTCAATTCTGAATTTATTTTGTTCAAACAGAAAAATGGAGAGAGGGATGCAGTGAAGAAGGGGCAGGCCTGGAGCCTGCTCTTCCTTGCCTTAATACTCTTCTTTTTTGGGCACCAGTGACAATATACTCTTGGGTGTAAAACCAACATCAGGAGCAGGAACCCATACGAGATTTGATTTTCTTAGCTGAGAGGTTTAACCATTAAGCCGTAGAAGAGGTTCATGATACCTCTGGCCCCAGTATCCTTATGTCTGCAGCAGCTGCTGCAGTGGTCTGGCTTCAGCAAAGGGGTAAAGAAGACATGGGCTCAGCTGAGTGGTTTGGGCATTTGCCTGGGAAAAAGTGACTGCAGGTCTGGGTAACTTTAAGTGGATTTATACAGCCTGAATCTTGCTCCTTAAGCAATTTCACTATTCCTTTCTGGTAAGAAGTTCATGAGCTCAGCTGTCAAATATTTAATTCATGCGTCCATATAACTGAAAAAAACCCTTCCTCCAGACTAAAATGTCATTTAGCGGCAAAATATTCTGAAAAAAAAAAAAAAAAAAGAGAAAATGATACTCCTTCATCTCTGGTAGCACTAGATTGTGCTGGAGTTGCAATTACATATAGATTTTCACAGGTCCAAGTGAGAAATATAAAAAACCTACCTTTGTTTTGGCTTGCTTTTGTTTTGATACATTACTGAAAAAAATGAATAACCAGTCCCCCAAACAAATATGGTTTGTTCCAGGTGAATATTTTTAAAAAATAAATTAATTTTATCTTTGATCCTACTGTGTCAAATGCATATATATTTCATGCTGTAATCTATTAATCCATGGTTCTCATGCATTTTAGCATAAAAAGAATTGTTAATGCATAATTTTTTTCAAGATACTTTTTTCAAATTGGAACATTGTTGCATTATTAGGACAAAAAGTCTGATTAAAACAAACATATGAGATACTCAGAGCAGATAATTAACCAGAGATCACAAACCAGAAATGTTTTGCACCTCACATTACTAACAACATGTGTTTAGCAGAAATTTAAAGAACATGTCTATGCTCTTACTTATACTATCCGTGAACTATAGTCAAGTGGCTGGATGTCCCAGAATAATATTGATGTCCTGTACGTTTTTGGCATGTCAGAATCTCATTTATAGTGACTTGAAATTGAATCAAGCATGTCAAAGGGAACCAGAGTGCCTGTATTGTATTTCCCAAAGTTTAAGAGAGCAAACAACATTCTCTTTTCAAGCTTAATTAATATAGTTCTCCACTAAATGCCTCCTGGTCATTAAAAACTCCTTCCCAAAAACATACACTTTCATAAGAAACTAAGCAAGAGCAGATACTGACAGCACAGATTTTAAAAGGACATAAAAAAATAATTGTGAATATGTAAACTCTACAGAAAAATAGTGCATGGGCAGTGGATTCGGCCTTAAATTTCAGTTGTTTTTTTTTTTTTTAAGGGAAAAAATGGAGACAGGACACAAGTTCTCTCTCAAAACAAAAAGAAATGTGTAAAAAGCTGATGCCATCCAAGATAATCAGATGTTGCTAATTTTCCTCCCCTCCCAAGATTCAGGGAAAATGGAAGAATCAACTATTTTGTCTTCACAGGCATTATTTCAATCCACCAAGACATTAGAGATACTACAATTCATGTAGTAAAACTCTGAAGGTTTTCTGTCAAGCCCGGATATTGATGTACATTGCAAGGAGCAGTCCCTTCAAAGGCTTCCATTAATAAGGAGAGAGGGTCCTGTCAAATGAAAAAAATTGATCATTCCTTTATAATAGGGAAAATAACATCAGGAGGGTTCGTTCTAAAAGTCAAGAAATCCCATATGAAATCCCTCCTGGGCATAGCCCATGACTTTTGACCAGGTCAACAAGATACGACGGGCTATGACAGGATACTGTATTATTAAGGACAGAGGCATAGAGATGGATCAAATATATCTGGTTTTAAGGACCTAATTTCTGTTTCTCTTTAAATTAGAAACTGTGTGAGTATCATACACTTTTAATTATCAAAATTTTGGGGAACCATCCTGTGAAAAGGCACAGGGAAATGAAAGTTTTTTTCATTTTTTCTTGACTACAGAACATAATATCCTTGTGTCAAGGCCTTATGTCAATGCCTTCTTTCAAAAGCTGCCATTGGTTTCTATATCATCTGCATTTAAACCAGGAATTTTGCAAACACCTGGAAAAATAAATCATGAAATTGTAAAAATAAAGGTTTAAATTGAAATAAAAAAAAGACCAACCTAAACTACAGTGAACTATTTTTCCTTCCCCCACAAAAATGTAAGTGTGATTGGGTTTTGAGTCTCCCAAAGCTCATACAATCCTTCTTTACTGTTAAATTCTTTCATGCCTCAAAACTAATATCACTTGAACTTGTTTGAACTCCACACCCAACAGAGCCTTTGGCAGTCTCTTGGCTTTCAGCTCACATAAGTGAATATACCAAATAATTAGTCTGTTATTTTACTTCTACATCGCAAAAAAGTCTATGTTATGTCAAACAGTGGTAAAATCAATTTCTTCTCTTTCTCTGGATTTTGCTTCTTGTACTCAGTTTTGCCTCGAACTCCACTCTATGTGCAGACAAGAAGTGAATTTCCAGCCCTTGGGGGGCAGTGGTGACAGTGCATAGTCATCAGGGTTCAAAGGACATGGAATGGTAAATGTAGTTGTCCTTGGGATAGCTGGCACTCCAGATTACATTTTTTTCTCCCTAAATTTTGTTTGTGGCTCACTTTCTTAATACAAGCAGTCTGAATATACTGCTAGAATTGCTCATTTGAGTAGCACTGCTCACTCAGGGAATACTTAAATGAGTGAAGTGTTAGAATAATAGTTTGCAGGATTAAAATGCCTTTTCTGAGTGTTCACTATCACAATCCCAGAATATATAATGCCTTCCATAAAAATCCATCCAAATTTTGTTTGGTTTTGTTTTGTTTTTAAATTACTCTGTAGCTTCCCAGCTCATTAGAATTGCATATATTGAGAAGACTTCTTTTTCTTCAATTCCTCCCTCCCAAATGTATTTTCAACTGTCATATTAAGTTCCACACCAATTCAGAACAAAAGAAAAATGCATCACAAATTCTTTCCTCCAACTTTGATGAAAATTCAAAGAATTAAAAAGAAAAAAAAAAGAAAAAAGAACCTGACACCCAGTCTCACGATCTTGCTTCCACAGTCATACATGTTTAAATCTGTGCAGTAGGAGTCATCTGTTCATACTGACCATGGATGTTTCAGGGGAATTATTCAAACGTACAAAACCTAGGGAGGGATAAATGACCAAAAAGGCCAGGGCTATTGTGTTGCATGGGTGAGGTGAAATGTGGCAGGCTTGTACAAATCCTGTCAGTGTCAGAAACAGAAATGCCTCAATATTTCTGATTTCCAGATATAGTTCTTTAAGAAGGAGCATGGTTCGCCTCTGACAAGGTGATGCAAAGTGGATGAAAAGAAAAAAAAGTTGCTGATAAGTAAATTGCAAAATATCTGTGGTTTGGATCCGTACATACATATACATCCATCAACAACTGTGTTTATGTAAATACAACCAAATACAAATGTAAGTGTAGGCGCATATACATTGATTTGTTATGCATTCAATATTTAAAAATGTATTGATTTGTACATACAAAGCTGTTTCTTGTAGCAGTCAGCCACTGACAATCAGTAATGGAGGCATAAAATCTCATCTTTTATTACTATTTTACTTCTTTACTTTCTTCTACCATATTTTTCTTTTTTTTTTTTTTTTTTAAGCTCTTTTACTCAAACATAAACTGTCTGCTAGTATCTAAACAGGATAGAGACATTTACATGTAAGATGGCTTATGTGCCAAATCAAATAACATTTATTTTAGCAAGGGAGAGGAAAATGTCAGAAGTAGAGATCTGTTTTTACATTTAGAATATATTCAAAGTGTTTGAAGGGAAGCAGAGTAATCTCCCGCAGTTTTCTCTGAACAGGACATACTGTGTCACCAGTTACACGGCATCCAAAAGCAATAGTTTTACCTCTTTCTTCTTCCACTTTGCCCTGTCAGTTTTTCTTTTCCTTGTAATGGTTCATGGAGAAACCAGAATGGTTATAAATCAATGAGTTCGCTGCGTAAACTCAGATCAGCTGCATACTGACTGTCTTCCTCTGAGAGTACACAGTATGCTGAGCACCTCTGAAAACCTACTTGGAATTGCAATAAAAACTTTACAAAACAGCAATCACTAGCAAAGTTGGTGCATTCATTTGTTCTCTCAGGAAAACCGGTCAGAAGCGTTAGTCCCTTGGCGTACGCTTTCCAGCTGAAGTTTTTTGAACAAGAATGTGGCCTGATATTCCCCAAAATATAAATTATAAAAACATTGAATGCCTTGTCCTTAATTTTTCCCTTTCTAAAATTACCAAAAAAAAAAAAAAAACAAAAGAACAAAACATCCCAAAGGAACAACATTGCACTTTTTACAAAGTTATTAATATTATTTTTAAAGGAGCAGTTATTTCAGAAAATCCTTTATACTGGCTTCATTCTTCAAGAAACATTCCAAAATAATCTGAGAATACAAATTCTTTTTAGATTATGTTGACTAGGAACAAGTATTTCTAGATATAGTCTAAACTGAGTAACACACACTCATCTGTGTTGAAGTACACCCACATTGGCGTAAGTGAGTAGTGGCCTTATATGATAAAAGCATTACATTTCTTTATGTGTGTTGGGGAAGGGTCCTTTAATTCTATGTCATAATGTATCTGCCACAATGTGTAATGATGGGATTTCTGACAAATACTTCTGTTGAGAAACATGTTTTAAGTCGTCATATTTATGTTAAATGAATTTTACATGTGTTGGACTCTCCCTCTCATGATTACTTTGCTGCTTGCTTCCACTTGCTTCTTGACTCTTTATTTCCAGATAATTCAGTTATAACAAAGATAATCACTCAAACTGATGAGCAGGAAGGTGTGGTGAACAAGCTGTGTGTTGGAGTTTAAGAAAAAGCACTACTGAAGGCAGATTAACTTAGAGTTCAGAGTTCCCCTCTTATGAGTTTGTATCCTCTGATAGCACACATCACATGCTATTGCCACAATGATTCATTATCAATAATTATTCATTATATTCATCACTTATTATCATAGAATGGTTTAGGATGGAAAGGACCTTGAAGATCATCGAGTTCCAACCCCCCTGCCATGGGCGGGGACACCTCCCACTAGACCAGGTGGCCCAAGGCCATGTCCAGCCTGGCCTTGAATACCTCCAGGTATGGGGCCTCAGCAACCTCTCTGGGCAACCTGTTCCAGTGCCTCACCACCCTCAAAGTGAAAAACTTCTTCCTAATGTTTAATCTAAACATGCCCTCTTCCAGTTTATAGCCATTCTCCCTTGTTCTATCACTACATGTCCTATTAAAAAGTCCTTCCCCAGCTCTCCTGTAGGCCCCCTTTAGGTACTGGAAGCTGGCAGTAAGATCTCCCCGGAGCCTTCTCTTCTCCAGGCTGAAGAGCCCCACCTCTCTCAGCCTCTCCTCATAGGAGAGGTGCTCCAGCCCTCGGATCATCCTCGTGGCTCTCCTCTGGACACGCTCCAGCAGGTCCATGTCCTTCTTATGTTGGGGACTCCAGAGCTGGATGCAGTACTCCAGGTGGGGTCTCACGAGAGTGGAGTAGAGGGGCAGAATCACCTCCCTTGACCTGCTGGCCACACTTCTTCTGATGCAGCCCAGGATGCGGTTGGCCTTCTGGGCTGCGATTGACCATTGCTGACTCATGCTGAGCTTCTGGTCAATCAGCACACCCAGGTCCTTCTCAGGGCTGCTCTCCAGCCATTCCCCACTGAGCCTGTATTTGTGCTTGGGATTGTTCCGACCCAGATGTAGGACCTTGCACTTGGCCTTGTTGAACTGCATGAGGTTGGCTTGGGCCCACCTCTGCAGCCTGTCCAGGTCCCTCTGGATGGCATCCCTCCCCTCCAGCGCGTCTACCTTGCCAAACAGCTTGGTATCATCGGCAAACTTGCTGAGGGTGCACTAGACCCCACTGTCCATGTTTGCAACAAAAATGTTGAATAATAGAGGTCCCAGTACCAACCCCTGAGGAACACCACTCATCACTTCTCTCCACCTGGACATTGACCGCAACTCTTTGAGTGCGACCGTCAAGCCAGATCTTTATCCACCGAGTGGTCCATTTGTCAAATCCATGTCTCTTCAATTTAGAGACCAGGATATCGTGTGGGACAGTGTCAAACATTTATTAAACTGTATTATCTTGACTATCTCTATTTGCTACTCCAGCTCCTTCCCAAACATTTCCCTGCCTTAATAGCCTGACATTATGGCTCCATAGCCAACGTCTCGAGGACTCATTACTATCTCTGTTAATTGGTGCAACTTTTAAAAGAAGAATATATCTTTAAACCACAGAAAAGTGGTAAAATTCTAAAGAACATGGTTAATGGAGCTGTTGGGGACTAACTACACCGATTTCTTCTGCTTCTATGCACCTCTCTAATCACAGTGCAAGGTTTCAGGAAACACTTTGCCAGGCACCCATGTACCTGAAAGGAGTTTTTCTTCTTAAAGTTTAGATTGTTCTTGGGTCTCGCTCGATTGGTTTCTTTCTGCCTTTCACTTTTTCAAGTAGTTATTTTGCCTGCTTTGGTAATTTCTTATTCTATGATTTAACGTGCTGTTTTATTGATTGAAATACTTGCTTTGCTTTAATAGAAGGGTTTTTCTTTTTTAATAATCAGGAATATAGAAAATTCAGCAGCTTATAATCATAATTTAACTTTTTTAATATTGCTTTCAGCATTCATGGAGCTTTTCATTGAAATTTATGTTAGTCTATAAATAAACTCATGCGACCAGAACACCTTACTATTGGTGATTTTACTTTTACCCAGGTAGCCTGAAGCTTTGCAGCCTTGTTTCCACGAGCTCACTGACATGGAGCTGGGGTTCAGCTTAGCTGGAAAAATTCCAAGGTCCCTACAGATGCTACAGCAAGCACATCTGGCAATTCAGTGGGTGGCAATTTTCCTCCTTGTATATTGCATAGCACCTTCCTTAGGATCATGTGAAGCCCAGGAGGCATCCAACTGGCGGGTCCAGACAAACTGGATAAGCAGAGTCCTGAAAATTTAGTCCATTATACTTCTTAGAAGAAGGTCTAACACAGATGTTATCTCATAATATTTCCTTATGAACTGACCATTAATTAATTTCTAGTTTCAACTTCTGTGTTCTACACACACAATGATTATGTTAGTCTATATAAAACATACACATGATTTAATGTTAAATATTGAATTTTTTTTCACAAAATGCTGAGGAAATAAAAAATGAGAATTTTTCATATACTTCGGAAAAAAATCCATCGAGTTCTTTAGGTGCGTGTGCAATTCATACGTACATCAAGCACTGAAATCAGTGGTCCTCTCCAATGATGAAATGTTAGCAATGTGCTGAGTCTGTATCAATTTCAAAAGGTATGAGTCAAATTATGATTTGCTGACACTTGTATACACTATTGATCAGGTCATGTCTTGCGTGCTCGGCAAAAATGGTTTTCAGCTTGCCAGCACTCAAAAGATCACTTGACACTGGCTTTGTGTGTTTCTGAAGAGAAAGACACATACTTTCATGAGTTTTTTATAATCTTTGCATCAATAGCCCACAAAGTCCTACATTTTGCCTTTTAATATTGACTTACTTCACAGCTATGTTCTGTGGGTGCATTTCTGCCATCTAGTTTCATATTTTATTGTATTTGCCACTTCTTTAAATTTCCCCTTTTCTTGATAAATACATTTTATAAATTAAATCAGCATGGCCTGACCCAGCACATATTAAAATGCCATTTGAATCAGTTCCAAATTCAGGTGCTTATAAAAACAAATTTGAGGAGCAACCGTAATTCCAATCCCTCCTATGTTATGCGGGCAATTTAAAATTATGGAAATACTTCCAACTTTATAGGCAATTTGAAATGGAAAGCAAGCAAAGTTCTGGGCATGTGCTCTGTATGTAGGGATTTTGCAAATAGAAAAGCTTTTAAAAGTAATTTCCATGTGCACCCATTTACCTGGTTCTGTATATGTTCCAAATGAAAATTGCACATTTATATTTTAAAATTCAAAATACTGCCTTTATTGGACTTCTAGCCAATAAAGAGAACATCTGTACTGTAACTGCAATCTGTCTTTTCAATTTGTACTAAATTCACAGATTATATAATGGATCTATATATTTACTATTCTTTCCATAGAACACATTTTGAAGGGAGAGGAAGAGAGGAGGCTAAGCACTCTTTCGCTCTGTAGAAAATAAAATCGTGTAATAAAATATATAATCTTCTACTTATGCTGATATATTGCTATAAGATATGCATAAAAAATCCTGCTATATAGACAGTTGAGTGTCTATATGTCATGCTTAGCTTCTCTTTGTTCTTTGCACACATGCATGTAATCTTATTTGCTCAGATCATTTTCCTGCCACAGTGAATCTGTTCTTTACATCTGATTGCCATGGTAGAATAATTGGGTTCAACTATGAACATCAATGGTAGAACTTCACTTTAATAATGTCACTACATTAAATAAAAAATTATTGTCCTAGTTTACACCCCAAGCACGCCTACAAACTATGATGTATAATCAAAAATTAGGAAACATTTCCTTTATAGTTCACAGAATCATAAAACCGTAGAAAGGTTTAGGTTGGAAGGGACCTTGAAGATCATCTAGTTCCACCCACTCTGCCATGGGCAGGGACACCTCCCACCAGACCAGGTTGCTCAAAGCCCCAGCCAGCCTGGCCTTGAACACCTCCAGGTATGGGGCATCCACAACTTCCCTGGGCAACCTGTGCCGGTGCCTTACCACCCTCAGAGTGAAAAATTTCTTCCTAATATCTAATCTAAATCTACCCTCTTCCAGTGTGAAGTCATTCCCCCTCTTCCTATCACTACATGCCCTTGTAAAAAGTCCTTCCCCAGCTCTCCTGCAGGTCCCCTTTAGGTACTGGAAGGCTGCACTAATCAATAGGTGCCGCAAAAGCATATTAGATCATCTCATCATGGACTTTCTAGTGTAGGCTTACCCTTACATTCTCAACAGTGTCTAATCAATAACAGACAATCAAATAAAAAATGGGTAAGAGTTTAGTCCCTACGTTTCAGTGAGGAAGCTGTGGTTGTGTATGTGTGTATGAAAAGAAGAAGAGGTTGTTAAAAGCTTGTGTTTGCAGGCTTTTGTTTGGTGTGGATCACAAGAGCTCCACTGATGGTTCCCATGCACCAGGTGTCATCAGTAGAGGATATCAGCACTCACCGGCAGTTGGGGGAGAAAAACTGGGGCTGCTGGAAAGTGAAGAACCAGAACATTCATGGTAGTGGGGGACTATGGAGTACCCTGCACCTGACCAGGCAGAAATTTGGAAAGGCAAAGGCTGAAAACCTAGCACAGGAAGAGTGATTTAAATTTTTCAGGAACTAAGTAATCTGTGGAAGTTAAAGCATTGGATATAGGTTTTGTCTAAACCAAAACTGAACTAAGGGACTAAGGGAACAAATTTAAACTGAACACTACAGGGAGACCAAAGGTGCAGAGGGGCAAAGAGTGCAGGATTATATATTCTTTAATGATAAAAAATAAAAGCTTTATTCTCGGGCAAAAGAGAGTCAGTAAAATTATAGATATTGAAGTCCTTAAAGGAAAACATGTTCCAAAGGTAGCTAAAAATTTCATAAAGAAAAACTAATCAAGGGCTAATAAATTTGAAGACATCTTCTTCTGCACAAGAAGCTTGTATGCAACAAAAACTGGAGGTTAAAGGAATGCTTTAAAGAAATGCTTTTTAGAAGCAGCACTCCATTTTCATCTTGTGTTTAAACCCTTCCCTAGGCATCCATCACTGACTGCCGAGAGAACATGTGACTGGAAAGACTATTGGCCTACCCAAGAACAGCTTTTTTTAAGTTTTTAGGATCTTCATATACAACTGTAACAAATGAAGAACATCAGAAAGTTCAATATCAAACAAGTATACTCTGAATCAGAATGAGAATAATTTTAATATATATAACCCTGTGTGCCCATAGGTCAGAAACCTTTCTTTAAATTAAAGTGGTTTTGACTGAGTCATGCCTACTGTGAAATGCCTCATTTGGTGCCAATCCTTCCAAACAGAGATGTTAGTGAGGTGGACAGAGGCTTCTACAACTTTTCTTCCACAGAGAGGGGATCACATTATGTTGTCACTTCACTGCAATTGTTCTTTTAGCATTTTCAGTGAGTCAAACATTAACAATGCACTGTTGTGCATATTATATGACTCTTGTCATATAGTATTAACTCACACACTAAGCACAAAGTATATGGATATATGAGATGCAGCCTTGATGCTTATTTGTCAAAAAGGCCTAAAAGCCTAACTTTAGTATATGCAGTCTGAATTCCTGTTACCATCTCACCATTCTCAGCATTTCTTTGTGTGTCTGAGGCTCAGCTTCTTTCCTTCCAGCTCAGAACTCTGAACTGTGAAAGGTTCAGAGGTTTGGGTTCTTCTGGCAATACCCTTTCCTTTCTTGAATCATAAACTAAGGGACACGAGCTTAAATAGAAAGAAGGGATTTGTTTTTATTTTATTTTTAAATGGCGTTACATTTTCTATTTATTTGTCAGCTTCTTCATTAGATATTCCATAATAACCTCAAAGCGGTTACATGTGTCCTCCAGGATAACGTCATTCATCTAGTTGTGGAACCACCCAGCAATTACATCATTGTAACATCATGTGGAATCTTTTAAAAATAGGCTTTATTATTTTCTTATGATTTTTCCCAGCTCTTTCCCAACCCTAATTTGCAGACGGTTTTTTGTATTGTAAAACTGAATTACCAAATGTGATTTAAGAAAGAAAAAATATTTTAAAAGCACTTCCGCCAGTTCTGGCTATGGTATCCCCGTTCCTCAAAGGCAAGTTCTTCAGAATGCAGTAAGCCACTGGGCTGAGCTGCAGCAGATTGTTCCCACTGCTGGCTGCTTATAAGCGCCATACAAAACTTACTGACTTCAATGGGGAAAGTCCAGTGACTTCCACAAGTCTTCCACAAGACTTCCACAAGCCTTTTACAAGGTTTATAAAGGGCAACTGGTCAGCACCATATGCAAACCTGCTGCCTGATTCTTGTACTAAGTCTTATCTTTGCCTGTGAAGAAGAGTATACAGTTACAAGGCACATTTCAATATGAAAGAGCAGAAGAAAAGCCATTGTGCATGCTCAATTATGGTATTGTTACCTTTGACTTCAACAGATTCAAATCCTTTTAGGCTTTGACTAATTCAACTGATTCAAACTGATTATATTCTATGTCATTATAAATAACATTAAAATGACTCAGACAAAAAGTAATTAAGACAGTCCTATTATTAATATTTTTACCAATATGTCTCACTAAGCCCTGAACACCTCTCTAGGTCTCCAAGAAGTCAGTGCATATACAGTTCACCCTACAAAGGAGTTAATCAAGAGTCCTTGATGAGATGAAATATAAAAAGTGAAAATATAAGAAATTACAAAAAGAACTGACTCAAGAGGCAGGTATTAGAATTAAAGACAGACGCACAGTGTAACTCTTTTGCACAGAGCTCAGAGGGTTGTGGTTAGTGGCGCAGAGTCTAGTTGGAGGTTAGTAACAAGTGGTGTCCCTCAGGGGTCAGTACTGGGCCCAGTTTTGTTCAACATATTCATCAATGATCTGGATGAAGGGATAGAGTGTACCATCAGCAAGTTTGCTGATGACACAAAACTGGGAGGAGTGGCTGACACGCCAGAAGGCTGTGCTGCCTTACAGCGTGACCTCGCCAGGCTGGAGAGTTGGGCAGAAAGAAACCTTATGAAGTTCAACAAGGGTAAGTGTAGGGTACTGCACCTGGGGAGGAATAACCCCATGCACCAGTACAGGTTGGGGGCTGACCTCCTGGAGAGCAGCTCTGTGGAGAGGGACCTGGGAGTCCTGGTGGACAACAGGATGACCATGAGCCAGCAATGTGCCCTGGCGGCCAAGAAGGCGAATGGCATCCTGGGGTGCATCAAGAAGAGTGTGGCCAGCAGGTCGAGGGAGGTCATCCTCCCCCTCTACTCTGCCCTGGTGAGACCGCATCTGGAGTACTGTGTCCAGTTCTGGGCTCCCCAGTTCAAGAAAGACAGGGAACTGCTGGAGAGGGTCCAGCAAAGGGCAACAAAGATGATTAGGGGACTGGAGCACCTTTCTTATGAGGAAAGGCTGAGGGACTTGGGTCTCTTTAGTCTAGAGAAAAGAAGATTGAGGGGGGATCTTATTAATACATACAAATACTTAATGGGAGGATGCCAGGGGGATGGGAGCAGTCTTTTTTCAGTGGCGCCCAGTGATAGGACGAGGGGTAATGGGCATAAACTTGAACATAGGAAGTTCCATCTTAACATGAGAAGGAACTTCTTTACTTTGAGGGTAGTGGAGCACTGGAACAGGCTGCCCAGAGAGGTGGTGGAGTCTCCCACTCTGACCCTAACAATTCTGTGAATTCTGTGAACCTTTAGGTGCAATGAATCTGCTGCAGTTGCCAGTGTCTCTGTGCTGACTCTAGAGGAAGACCAGATGATGAGTTAAGGCAAAATGACTAACATTTGATCGGCTAAAATTAGGGTGAGTTAAATGCCACCACCATGCTTATGAAGGAAATGTGAGACATGCTTATGAATTGTTAAAACCACAGCCAGGCTAAAGATGGTAAGGTCTTGATGAAAGAAGGGGAAAGCAAGAAGGAACACTTCAGCGATTTACTCAACCACCCCATCCCAGACAGCCCTGCTGTGCATGATGGGGATGATTCATTCAGTCAGTCCTGATGCCAAGGAAAACAGCTTTATGCAATCTGAAATGAAAATGGGCCGTCATGAAGCTGAGGAACAGCACATTTCCCGGGGTGGATGATATCCATACAAAACTACAGAGGCAGAAAGGAGACTATAAGACATTTGGTAGATTATTTATCTTTTTCCTTTTTTTTTTTTTCCAGAAGTGAGTTGGATGACTGCCTTTCAAATGCTGAAGGAAGAGCAGTTATGTAGTGTGGATATTCGACAAAAAATAATGCAGTGACTTGGACATGTAGTCCCACTGGATTTTGCTGAGATCTGAGTGCAGACTATTTATTTAATCACACCAGCAGAGGAAAACACAAGTCTACCGAGTAATGTAACAAAAGAGCGTTCTTGGCATGATGACCAGGACGGGGATGTCACTGAAGGAAGAAAGTTGGTTGCACAGTTTTGGAGAGAACACACTGGGTAGTGACTGCATGAGGTGAAAAGAGATAAATAGGAGAGGTAAAGATTGCGGATGAAGTTTAGAACAGCACTGGCCTGCCAGTGGATATTTATAGCAGTATGCCAGTATTATACCACTATACCAATATTATTAGTTTATTAATATATCAGGACTCATATGAATACCAGGGATATCTATATCTGCAGTAGCACAGAAAATCTCACCTCAGTTCAACAATTGAGGTAATTGGCTTGATTGTCTTTGGTGTGCTATTGCTCTTTGTAAACATAGAGGTGGAAATGAAAATTCGTCAGCAGTATAGGAATTGTACTGAACACACACTGCTCAAATGGCCTGAATGCTAAGGCCGTGCTTATGCACGAAATCAACACGTGCTTATGCAGGAGCCTGAACTTTATTGTAGAAACTGCTGCAATACGATTAACTCAATTAATGGCTATGCAGACTTTGCTACAATCTACACTGAGCTAAAACACATGTGTCTGGGTGACGTCGGGTCCAAGCACCTGCAAACCTGTTTTTGTTTTATTTCATGTGTTTATTATGTTTATAATCTATTTATTCTGATTGGGTGGCATTTGTTTTTGCACAAGACCCCAAGTATTTTAGAAACAGGAGTAATATACACATAAATGTTTCACTATTATTACTATTGTTATTACCAGTGTCTGTAGACTCAGAAAGTGGACTGGAGAACTTTCCCAGATGCTAAGCAGAGTTTATATCAGTGAGGAATGAGCAGGAGAAATGGGATAGAACAAAAGTGACATGAAAGGAGCAGCTGCAGAAGTAATGAGAAAAAAAAAAAGAGAACTATCCAAGGAATAGCTTTGACACCTTCTGAATCTGCAACAGACCTCTCTGCCATGGGAGAGAGCAGCATGATGAAGGAGTGTGTGATTTAGCTGCTGATTACTATCTTAAACTTTTAATGTCACCAGCCAATCTAAGCCTTATCAGCATTATTAGGGAGAAGGAGGAAATAAGGGGCACATATGTCAGCTTTAGAAGCAGTAACTAAAGCTTCCACATGTGATTTCCATTCTGCCGAAATATTATTTCCTCTGACTACATTCAAGCCAGCTCCTTCACTTGGAGTCCATACCTAAGATAAGGTCTTTTTCTAGCAGAGGGAAGATCAGAAATTGAGTTAACTTGAAAGGATGATTGCCACTTAATAACATAGACAAGTCTTCACATTAAGCTCAGTTTATGGGACTACAGCATGGTGAAATGAGAAAAGTGTGACTAGATATGCGGGAAAAGGAGAGGAGTATTTGGAGACATGACTACAAAGCTGAGTCTTCTAGTGAGCTTTTGGGGCCTGTGCTGTAGTTGATAATAGGGACAACATCTGCAATGTGCTTCCAGAGTTACTGTCAACGTTCTTTGGAGACTAAAACTGGAGGTTCTGTGTTCACCAATAGAGACAGAAATTCAAGCACTTTTGTTGAACTTGAGTGGACAATTCATCAGTTTTCTGAAATTAGTCTTTTTCTCCCATTTATGTTTTTTTTGTTAGTCAGCTACTTTCCCTATAACCATTGCCTTCGGCGACTTTTTGATGACTGAAAACAAATCACAGGCATGGGCCAGAAAAGGATTCACAAAGGTACCTAATTTTACACAACATTTGTTTTAATGCAATATCTCATGTGTTCATCTTCACATTTAGGTACTTTGCTGGGTGAGGGTCACTGATTGTTAACATACTGAAAGTGAGCCTTTTTTTCAGTCTGGTGATATTTGCACCATGTTATTCTTTGACCTAATCACACAGTCATGTTTTTGTTTTCTGACTTCGAAACCTGTTTCTGCCTTTTTGAAAATTATTCATTTTCTAAATGAATGTTCCTTTAAGATTAAACAAATCTCCATTAACATCCTGCAATTTGGTTTGTATTAAAATCCACTTAAAACCTCCCCAAAACACTGTCAAGAAAGTAGCAAAAATAGTACAAGTAACTACTTCCTTCTTACACCCTATTTCCTTCTCTTCTTACCAGAAATCCTCTAAAAATGATATAAATTACTACAAAACCTGAAATGTGAGTGCTCTTTTTAAGTAGATAAATGGATAATGCAAGAAACAGAGAAAAAGAAGCTGAGTTTAGTTGGATTTCTCCATATCTTTTTAATCAGCATTTATTCATACTTGGAAAACCACTTCCCTTTTGAATGCTTCCCTAACATTAAGGCCAGAAACTTTCATCAACATTTTACAAGCATGACTGAAGCTAAGCAGCATACTTTTACTGGATGGGATCAACCCAGTTATAACTTCAAGGAGATAAGTTTATTGCAGCTGAACATGTTGATGCAAAATTGTGATGAAAGGAGAAAGAATTTGTATATTCTGCTCAGAGGTGCATCAAAAAGGTGAACAGATTGGTGCTTGGATTCAGAGCTGGGTGTTCCCAAAGAATTGGGGGAACAGCTTGGTTTTTTTAATGTCTGCTCCACTGAATGTGGAAGTTTTACCGTCAATTTGGAGATGATTTTGTACAGTTATTCCTCTGCAAACCTTGAGTCATCCAGGTTGTAATATTTATAAGAACCAACATAGGGGGTCATAGTGAAGGTCCATCTAATCCGGTGTCCTGTCTCTGACAGGTCAGACAGCAGACATATCAGGGACACACAGTATGGACAGGGCAAGGATATAGTGACACTTTGCAGTTACAGTCCTCCAGCTTCCAGGGATATCTCCCAGCTGCCAGGACTTACTATGCCAGAAATTGTATCCTTGTGGCTTTGGGAACATTACAGGAACAAGTCCAAAATTTATAATGATTGAATCCAGCTTTTTCTTTTTTTTTTTTTGGTAAATACTTTTCATGACGCCCCAAAATATTGGAAATATGCACAAACTTTTTTTTATATTTGATCATGGAAAGCATAGATATTTCTCCCTTGTGACTTATCATATATCACAGGAATGCACTTCCTTGCAAGTCTCTGTATTTTCAGGTTTCTAGCAGAAGCTGAAGTACTTCAAATATATACAAAAAACCTAAATGTGTTGTTTGGAACAGTGCCTGCCTTACTGCAAGAAGGAATTATCAGAAATCTCACTGGAAAACATATGAGATTTTTCCCTTCCATTTGTAATAAGAATCAGGTACTTTCTACTTGTCTTAGATATTTCATGTTAAAAGGACAAAGATTACTCTTACACTAGTAAGGATTTCAGATTAGATCAAATTAAGATAAAAAGAAGAAATAAAATAAAGGCATCAAAGTTTATACCGAGGTACTATTCTACTGTTAGTCATGAAGAATAATAAGTTACGTTCATACATCTATTTATATATAAACAGTGTGAACGTAAGTCCGTTATGATGAAAAGACGTAGGTTGTATAGGTGCTTATATCAGACATAGCTTAGTTTTTTCCTCATGTTGTCATGCAAATGAACATAGAACCTGGCTTTGCAAGCAGATGGGAGGCGAAATTATCACCAGGTCCCTGACCCCAATCATCTGGAAGCCAAATTCCAAGAATCCTCAGATCTCACTCCATATGCAGAGTATAACTGTCAGTCAATTAAACGTGCACTACTAGAAGGTTTTTCTTTCTCTGCCTAGATATAATTTTGCATTTCATATGTAATTGAGCTATAAAATAGACACACAGGAAGGACCACAGTCTTCATATATGCATTCTCCAGGGCTACAGCTGTTTTGGGGAAAGAAAAGGACCATGGCCATTTCTCTGGCCCTGAGAGGTGGTGGCACAGTGCAGCTCACATCCACATTCCCCTGAGAAACAAGGTTCTCTGAACACTGGCTGAGCGTTGTCTAGGAGAGGGCTGTCTGGCACAGACCAAACCCGTGCCAGAGCCTGGGTTAACGCACTGCAGAGATGAGCGGGTACGAGTGCCTGAGCCCTGATCGTGTACCGCTATGGTACTTATGGGTTTTTCCAACAGGCAGTAGCAGTTCAGACTTATGTGGTTCCTGCTCATGTTATTAAGAGGAGCTGTAGGTGAAGATCAGAAATAATTCATTTAGTTATGTTGTAACCAGTCCTACTGGGAGGCTTGGGTGAGCAAGGGCAGCAAGGCCATTATCTTAATCTATGTGGTTTAAGAAAGTCATTTCACAGCTAACCTTGGAAAACAGTGTAGACCTTGTCATCACTTCGTTTTCTTTTAGTATAGGAGTGGGTGGCTATGTTTGTTGTGGAAAGCTTGTAAAATTAAACAGTGCAATTATTTTAATCTCTTAATATGTTTGGAATTACGGCTCATGGCTGTTCAAAACACACTAGTCACTGGGGTTTGCATAACACATATGCCATAGAGTCAGCAAATGTCTACCATATGAGCAACAAATGTAGAATGATAAAATAAATTCAAAAGAAGACCTTTCCAACCCTGGATACCCAAGAGATAAGGGAAGCAAAAGTGACAGCTGTCTTCAGCAAGAGAAAATCTATTCAAATATTGTTTTTCAAAGGGTTCCTCTAGGTAAGGAAGATTTATTTTACCATGGGCATGCCAGAAATGCCATGATGTTAGAAAAAATATTAGAAGAGTTATCTGAGACCCAAAACTCCACCATACCATGAGTCAGTTATTATAAAACAAATAAATGGATACTTCAGTCTTCAGGCCCACAAAGGAAAGTAGAAACAGTTTTTGTAGCATTTTCTCCTTTTCTCTAGGATGATTTAATTTTCTATATTAATCTACGAATTAGATTAGCATGACTTCCATATTCATATTACATAATAATTTTTTCATTCCCATGCAGATTACTGGGAGTACTTTTGATTAAAAAATGCCATTCAGAGGTAGTTAGATATTGTCATTTTGCTAGTTGTGATTAGAAAAGAACAATACTTTTGGGATAAACACCATTGGTGCTTTTTATTAAAATTACATATATCCTAAACTATCATATGTCACTTGTTTATTTTATGGTATGTGGCAAAGATACTGAAGCGTGAGAGCCTTCCTCCTTTATGTCCTTGCTCAGAGCTAGGATTTCTGTGTACTCTTTCAATTCACTAGGCAGGATTCAGTAAAATATTAGAAGAAAGGCATATGTTAAGACTAACAAGATAAGTAGGACATCCACTTATTCACAGTAAAATTAATGAAATTAACATTTTCTGAAGATAGTGGTTCTCTGTGTGAGTAAACTCACCCTAAAACACAGTTTATGTACAGGGATATACTGTATCTTCAAACCACCGGTGTGGGTTTGTACCCCATCAAATGTCCATTGCTGGCTTGTGAGGATATTATCAAAAAGGTCCCGGGTGTACTCTCAATCTCTTGGTCATTTGTCTTGCGCAAGTACACGTTCTCTTATGCTATTTTTCAGTATAAAGCTACTTGTTTATTCCTTCACATTGAAACTTTCTGCTTTACCTTTTCTAGAAAACAGCTTTGTGATTCAAAAGAACATTAATAAAAATAAACTTTTTTCCCCTGGATAGATTTCTGAGCTTAACCAAAAAAAAAAAAAAAATCCTCACAAATTTTTAACATCTACAAAAATGAAAAAAAGTTGACAGAAAAGAAAAGAGGTAGTCCCCACTTTTGTGAAAAGAAATAAATAATTTCCCAGAAAGTGCCAAAAGGCTTTTCAAAATCTGGCAGGATCTTTCTTCTCTTGATCATGATTACTGTGTTTAGAAAGCAACAAAGAATAAACTGAACATCACATCAAGCACTAAGCAAGTAGCCTCCAAGGGAGGCTAAAGATAGATCACCTTCTATAAGTTTACAACACAGCAAGAGAGTACAAATTCCAGAAAAGGGTTGTTGAAATACGGCATTAAACTCCTTTATAAATCATTTTTAGTAGGGCTTTTACAGGTAATTAAGCAGAAGGAAAAGACATAACAATTTGAATTAGATTTGGGACTATATTTTACAATCTATTGTGTAATTTCTTAGTCTACAAGAAAATGCTCTGCCTGAAATTTATATTCCAAATGAGAATAATATAGTCGGTAAGTGAAAAATGGCAGGAATAACTTGATGAATGGAAGCAAAGATACAATTGTTCTCCCTGAAGTTTAAGATAAAGTTTAAAAGAGTAAATATGAACGAAACTGTCTTCTAACACACCCAGAAACATAAATCACAAAGGGCTGAAAAAGTTTATATTGTATATGATACTTGTTTAAAATATTGTTTGTTTAATTCAGCAGCATACAGCCTCAATCTCTTTGAGTAGTGTAGACTTAGTAAATCATACCCAAGGAAAGAGAAGAGAACCTGAGATTCAAAGAAAGCAGGGACAAAGCAAAGGAAAATATGTGACTGCAAGAAAGCTTTCCGCGAGTAAGTGTTCCCTTCATTTAAATTTGAACAATCAAACCATTAAAGATTATCAGATATCTGTAGTCTTATACTCCTGCTTACCCTCATAGGATCTGAACATGTGTTGGAAAGATAGCTAGTTAACACTGTGGGGTCTTGTTTGGGAAGAGAAAATATAAGTACTAGAAGGAAAGATATCGATAATAATCAATTAGGACATGTCTGTTGTCTAGTCTGAATGTTTTAAATGTAATATGATGAGATCAAATCAAAAAGGAAGGTTTCATTACTATCAGACACTAGATGGTATAAACCTCTGTGTTTTACCAATAAATTAAAAATGAAAAAATTATGGGATTGAAGAGAAAGTAATAAAGCTATTCCAAGATTATAAAGGATGCTCCTGAAGATGTGTTACATATGTCTTGAATTTCACCTAACAAGATTATTCTAATTTTGACTCACTTCAGCCTAATGTTTTTAAATTGAATTTGGAATAATGTTTTGCATTAATGGCATTTATAGGAAACTGGAAAAAAACAACGGCATTCCCATCTGGAATGTCATGTGCAAGCAAGACATGCAGTGCTGCTGATCCACTTGCATTCTGTCTGGGTTAAGATTTGTCTGTGCAGGAACCGTCTAAGCAAAGACTTTTGCATATGAAGGGCTTCAGGAAGCAGGGATTGAGCTGTACCCAACAAATACTTTTTCAGCCGAAGCAGCTGGAAATGGTGTAGGGCTTCAGAAATTCATCCACTAAAAAAAGTACAAAGCGGAGTTCAGCAGTGTTATGAGGCCTGAGTTTGTGATGGTGTCTTTCAAAAGGCGGGGGTCATGTGGGGCCAAGAGGCAAAAGAGGAACCCAAACACTTTGAGGGTTTGATGCAAGTTCTGAGGCCAACTCCTAAAGACTGCTGAAGTCAACAGCAAGCCTTCCTGTGGTTTCAGTGGCCCCTAGATGTATATTTGAACTTCTGCAGGCCTACCAGGACAAAACCAAAGCTCTCGAGGTTCAGTTATCATTCATCTGGCAAAAGTTGCTGTTAAATCCATTCAACAACTAAAATGAGACTTTTGCTAAAATTTCCTTGAAAAGTAACTAGTACACTGAAGCTGCTTTTAGAAACCATCAGCAACTATTGTTTATAAGGATCACTTCCTAATGATATTCACTGGGAGATGAAAGGAGGAAAAGTATGTCCAGGGTTGAATATTTGAAAAGACAATTTTAGTCTTAAAAAAGGAAGGAGGTAATTTTAAAATGTCAATGGTTTCTAAAATGTGTACATATGTATGTGTATATATATACATGCATATAACATATATAGTATGTGTATATATACACATATATACGCCTACATCTGCATATCTGAGATTATAAAAGCATTTTCTCAAATTGTAACAAGTTTCTTTTCTCCGAAAACAAGGCATTAAGCACTCTGCAAGTGTTCCAACTGCTGCTTTAAATAAAAAGAGAACCACTGACATTGTTTCCAACCCGCCAAAATAAACCCACCCTGACTGCTGAGATGTAGACCAATGGGACATATGTGTGTGATAACCCCATTCCAGAGTAAATCCAGCCACAATATTAAGGAGTAATTTGAGTAATAAAAAAGTTTCATTAACTGTAAATCAAAACACATTTTATGCCTGGAAGGCAATTTTGAGCTTTCTTCTTCTTCCTAGCCCCTTCCTGTACCCTTCATTACAATATAATCAATTAGGAATGAGCTTGAACCAAAGCTGGAATGCCAAGCAGTCCTGAACACTGAAGAAAATTTGAAATTGTGTATATCCACAGTCAGTGGACAATAACACATTTCTGTCAGAATTTTAATAAACCTGATTAAAACCTGTTTTCACCAAAAGGTAGCTTTCACTTAAGTGGAATGGCTTTTGCACTTGACTCGATTAGTAGTAGCTTTCTGTGTGATCTCCTACCCTTTCTCACTTGCAAAGTAATGTGCTATATCTTTAGTCTCCTGCGTAATGGTTTTTGCTACAACATTGAATTCACATTTGCAGTTAGCCAGAATGCTATGGTCAGCAATCACAATTCGGCTGGAAAGCAACAATGCATTAAGCTGTGATAAATTAATCACTTGGAAACTTGCGAACATGTCCTAAGGAACTTATGGTTGCCCCTTAACATAGTATTTTTTCTACTCTATCATTTTAATGGCTTTAGCCTCTCAACACTACCATGACAAAGGCAAAATCTCTTTTCTTTCTTTCCATTTTTTTTTTTTTGTTTTGTTTTTGTTAAGGAGAGTTGAGGCAAGGAGAGTAATTGTTACATAGGATGTCTACATCTGAAAAGGAAATTAAGGCTGAATCCTCTCCGTCTTAGGTGTATTGATTAATTACTGGATAGTCCTTTCTCTAAGGTTCTTTTCAGCCACTGGTTTTTAGGCATTTAGGAGTGGGAAGAGGGAAAGGAATTGTATTACCATTAGGAATAAAGAAGACCAGATTCAGATAAAATAAGAATTGGCTGAGGTCCTTGCTCAAACCTCAAAGCCCTTCTGATGTTTGAAACAGTTTAGTACACTCCTTTTATTTTCTTCATCTGCCGCAATGGCACTTCCTGATACTGGTGGGGACAGAACAGTGAAAACACTATGTGAAAATCTGTGGTTTGAATAAATTTTGCCAAGTGTACAGACCTTTGGTGGTTTTGCTGTTGGTTGTTTGGGTTTTTTTTAAGTCTGTTTTTATTAGGTTTCTATAAGCAGAAAAGGCGATACCAACAAAGCATGCTCAGATATAATAGATATCTGAGCATCAGGCCTAAAGAATGCTGTGGTATGTGGGCTAGACAAAGAGCTCCCTGGGCTCCTGGTTTGCAATCGAGACCTTTGGGTGGACTCTGGCATTACACAATGACTTCAGTAAGGCTCTGGGAAGCCCATGCTTTTAAGTGACATCACATACTTAAAATCTTGCATGATAGTTGTCAAACATAGGGAAAAAAAAAAAAAAAAATAAGATAGGATGGAAAGAAAAGGAGGTATAAATTCACTACCAATAAAATCTCTCTGTGTTCCTGATGTTCTTTCAAACATAAATTCTGATGGTCATAGAAACAGCAGACCCGCTTCTGGGATGTCTGAATCAGCCATATGCATGCAAGCACATCCATATTGCCAACATCAATCTTCTCCTGGAAATTCAGAAATCAGAGGAACATCTCCTTGTAATGTTGAAGTGCAATCATGCTTTATGAGCATAACATCTGACACCCAAGAAACCCCCTAAACTGTCATGACAATTAAGTTTGGATTTTGTAATAAATTGTACTCTCTTTATTACTTTGAGGTTTTAAAAAAGTCATGCATGTCTTCAAGGTCTTTCAGAGTCACAGTGAGTTTTAGGGTATATTTGACAGCTGCTTTTTTTAACTAGTAAGTCCACCTTTTCACATCTGCATATGATAATCACAAGTGAGAGTTTGTGTGAAATGAGTTACTGCTATGAGCCTACCATCTAGAAACCTCGGCAATTCAATTATCACTAATTGAAATGGTAATTGATAATGTCAACTCAAAAGCTGCAAAACAAATGAGCCTTAAATCTGAACTGTTCCCTTATCTCCAGAATTTAGATTTATATCCTCGAAATGCTTATTGACACAGAAATGCATTTGTTGGCAACTTCATTGGAAAAATTACTGGAAGTGTATCAAATAAAACTGGAAGAAGTATAAAACTGAAAGAAGAAGTCGTGAATGTGCTATAAGGTATAACTTTGCCCTTGTAGGAAGGAAAGCAAATTGTCCAGATGTTATCTGTTACTTCAAGGTGGGATTCATTTTCCCTAACATAAGCTTCTACTTCTAAGCTAAGTTTTCAATTCAGGTGTCTAGTAATTGGCACCTAGTGCTATTTTTGATGACCCATGAGATTGTGTTTCGTGTCCAGCTGCTGCTCCAGAAGGTCACAGATATTCTGTGAATCCTGTCATTTTTGCTGGCTACACGTTTGTTTGTGGTGCCATGGAACATCTCAAATGGCAGTAAATACCAAGCTTGAGGCAAATGAACAGTGCTTATGGCGTCTAGACTCCCTTAAGGGAAGTGGAGATCTTTATTCTAGAAAAGTTTTCCAGCTTCTGGCTGTAATGGCAAGGGGTTGCCCACATGCAGATGAGCAGTGGCATCTGAGATGCCTTAGGATACTTGGCCTGGCTTCCAGCTGCCCTAGGAGGGTACAGGTGTCCCATAATTGGTATTCTTTGGCAAATATCACAGACAACCCAGGGCACCTCAAATGACACAGTATACCTCTGTGTGGACAGCTGAAACGAGCCCATATATCTCTGAATTTGGAGATGTATCTCATCTTTAATATTCGGTGAAGTGAATCTTGTCCTTTATGTCCTTACTTAGGAGTATCTTCCAGATGTGTTCCATGATTCAATATCATGAATCCATGCAAAAGAGAGGACACCAGTTTACCATACTGTGAATACAGCACTCCCACTCAGCTTTGAAACTGAGGATGTAGAAATGAGAATAATACTAGTACATGTGGAAGTCAGCAGTTCAAGACTGTAACCTTAACCTCTAACCTTGTCTTAGAGGGTTATTTAAGCAGCTGACTTGATTAGATTATTGACATAAATCTGTCTTTGGAATATCTATCCCAAGCTATCTGGTAAACTTAAACATTCAAAGAAAACAAATAAATGAGGACACAGAGAACGTGGAGTCAAATCTTCAGCTAAAGGAAATTCAGAAGAGTCATGCACCTGGCTAAGAATCAGTTGTTTTAATGGAAAACTGTCTAGCAGAAGATCCATTTGCAGAGTTACTGAGGGGATGTATGTACACATGACACCTGGCGTGTTTCAGAAGGAAGCCATAGGAAAACCGAGTTTCCTAAACCTGCAATTTATTGAGGCTGTGGTCCAGAAAGACACTTAAGCGACTGAGTATCTTTTATGATTGCTGTGAAAGAGAATAGTCCTGCAATCCTGCAAGAGCTTAAATATCTTATTCTAGTTTGTCAGAAAACTACTTTGTCTGGCTGATCTATTAAGCTGCTGCTCTACCCGGCTGGAAAACGCTCTGCACTTTCATGTCCTATGTCATTCCACCGTTCTGTTTATTTTGCTCATTAGTGAGAATTCTTTCAGAGTGGCTTAGATGTAATCAAAATATTGTGATCTCCCCACCTTCAAGGTCTGGCTGACCATAAAGCATAGGCCAATATAGCTGAGCAGCCAAAGGATAGATTATCTGTGATAGACAGATAGTGTCATGTTGCTGTTGCAAAACAATTCCCTGTGTGTGTGAGTGGCCGGAGGGAATGCGTTAGAGAAATAAACTTGCAGAGAAAATAAGATATATTTGTAAACACAAAAAGCTCATCTAGAAGTTGCACAACCAAATCACTTCCTATGAATTCCTTCCTATGGTTTTCCTTTCCACTTGAAAACCTACTAATATACATAAAGTAAACTTTGAAATGAGGATTTAATGATAAGATGACAACACATTTCCTAAGTAGGTCCAGCTTCAGAGAACATCAAAGTTCACAAAAGCTGCCAATTTACAAAGGAACAAATGCATGTTAAATTTTTTCAAGAAGGCAGCGGCTTCAGACATAAAATTTATCTTGACTCATTGTTCACATAAGCATTGAACAGTTCAATATTTCCCACATAATAATAAATGGAATTTTTCTGATAGATACTAATTACAAGTATACTGTGTGTGAAATTAATATTACAGATCATCATTATTTGCACTGAAGGAGTCTAAATATGAACAGTGCCATATAAAAATAAATGAGAGTATGGTATATATTTATATAGTTCCTTCTCTGGAGGCAAGTAGGAGATTAAGTAACTTAATGAATGACAATGGAAAGACAAAGCACTGTAGTAAACTCAGTCCTGCTGCAACTACACACAGCCCTGTTCCCAGCCGAATCTGTTCTTGTCCAGAGCCATATTTTGTACGTGAGGTCTCCATCCTCACACTGCATTCATTACTTCTGTTTCACACTAAAGCAGCTCCATTGCTTTCACTAAATGGGGCATATCATTTTCTTAAATAAGTGCCTGACCGTAAAAAAAAAAAAAAACAAGCATATATAGAGCATAGCGTGAGGAAAACAGCTTCCTATTCTGATTCATGCCTTTGATTTCACAAGCCCTATTTCTGTCAATAATCACATTTAGACCACATCCATTTTAATTCCCCAAAGCACTGCATCTCTATGAGTGAACAAACTCCCATTATCAAAACAGAGTCTTGACTTGGCTCCACCATTAAGCTGACGTAACATGCTTGACCTCTGTTCTTGAGAAAGTACAGCAGGTAGATTGTATTGGGGCAGGGAAACCAGGATCTGTGAGCCCACATTTCAGTTTCAGACAGTAAAGCTGGAAATGTGAAGTTTTTGCTGTCAATCCAGTTCTTTGGGACCTGGCTGTACCTGAGATTTCTCTCCTGGAGCTGTGACACAGAATCCAGCCTCTCTTCAAGTTTCAACAAATGCCAGGGCTCAGGTACCCTGGCATCCCAGACTTCCTGCAATGGTTCGGTGTTACAAGAAGTGACCAGAGATTTCACTGGCACCTTCCTGGGTTCTCATACCCCAGCTATCAAAACTAGGTTTCTCTTCTGCATAATGAAGTTCCTGCCTGGACCATTTGTCTGGATTACATTTCTACAAATAGACTGAACACATACCAAAAAAAAAAAAGAGAGAAAAAAGAAAAAAAAAAAAAAAAAGAAGTTGCTAAATACCTAAGCTTCTGGGAGTCTGCCACATTTGCTGTGTTCAGTCTACGTTGCAGATCTAAAGTCTTCTGATGGGTCAAAATAGGGTTATGGAGCTTGGGGGATTAATAGTCTATAACAGATAATAATTAAAAAGCTTTTTTACTTCCAGTTATAAAACCATTTTTCTATGACTACATAGTTTTCATTATAGATCTTGATTCCATCAGCATTATAATTTATCACTAATTAGCAGACCGTGCTATAACTGTTATTACCAGCTAGTGATTAGGAATTTTGAAAGCATGCCTATCTCTTTCTTTGTGTCCAAAGAAGTTTCATCAGCCTCAGAAGCATTTGTATCAGATATATGGGGAGGAAATCTATTCAGTCTGAGTGTCAGGAGGAGACAGTGTTGAACAGATTCCTCAAATTGATTGAATGTTTACAGCAGCCTTCACATCCCACAATGAGTTCCTCCAAAATTCGGCCCTTTTTTCACTCCTGAGGAAGAAGTTTCCTACTGCCATACAGATGTGAATTAAATTGATGTGGAAGTAATTGAGATTGCTCCATGTCTTCTAGAAAAGAGTTGGATTAGAAGTATGATCCATCTCTGTTCTGATCTCATAGCATGTAGAAACACCAATATGAGCAGTAATGGGTACAAATCACAATATCTCATTCAAAACAGTCCAGATGATTGAATAAAACTCAACTTTACTCATCTGTGTGTCTTTACCTAGTCTCTGCTGGGATGGAATAGCTGTGTTTGCATCATGGCTGCAAAAGAAAGGTATTCAGATAAATGACCATACCTTAATGGTCGTACGAAGTGTATGGAAAATAAAAATAAAGCCACTATTACTGCTAATCCTGCATTGAACTGAAGTAACTGAAACATGGAACCGGGGTTAGGAGAGGGATATACAGCAGAAAATAAAATTCATCAATATATACACGTTTAAATGTAGCAAAGGGTAGAAACATATGGTTAACAAAGATGATGTGGCATTCCTCTCTCTGCAGTTCAGAGTAAATAAAACAATCCTACTTTCTTTCCAACAAATCAATCAAACCGCACAAGTACAATAACACCCTATTGTTTTTTATGGCTTTCAGAATGAACGTGAAGTTATGTGTATTTTGCTTGGCACTACTGAATCTTCTCCTGAATCCCACCAACCAGGTCCCAAGCCTTATCTTTCTCTGTCAGAATCCCCTGCAAATCATTATTTTTCAGTTGAAGGGTCTCTCTGAAATCTTTCCTGCACTTCTCATTCCAGGCATCTGCAGGGATGTTGTGTGTTTTTGGAACATGAGGAAGTGCTGTCTGTTTTTAGCTCCCTTGCTGTCTACACTCAGCAGCCACTAACATTTTAAAAGAAAAGTTGGAATATTTCTCTCAACATCCTTCTCCTTATGAGTTTAAAATGCGTATAAAGATATGTGAGGGTGTACCACCTAAGGTATACAAGTGTTAATGTTAACTGATCATATACCATCCAGAAATAAGGTGGTCTTTATTTTTTATTTTCCCTGATTCCACCCTTCTGTTCAGAAGCAGCAGGAGTGGCTGTTCCACAAGAGGAGCTGGCTTGATGGGCTGGGAGCATGATCTCACCAACAAGGAGGACAGTGCCACAGTGCCATAACAAGAAGAGCAGAGTAGGTCCGAGGGCAGTAATCAGGGTCAGCCAAATAGTCCAGTGATCACCAGGAAAGTCTGCTGTAATGAGACAGACCAGAGGTCAAGCTAGGAAGTCAAGTCAGCAAAGCAAGGACAGGATCAGCAAGGGAGGCACGGGAATGTCTACAGTGAAGCCCAGGCAAGGACCAAGACCAAGGCCAATGAAGGGCAACAAAGCTGGTGAAGGGTCTTGAGAATAAGTCTTATGAGGAGCAGCTGAGGGCCTTGGGGTTGTTTAGTCTGAAGAAAAGGAGGCTGAGGGGAGACCTTATTGCTCTCTACAGAGATGGGCATTGGTCTCTTCTCACGAGTTACAACCAATAGGACAAGAGGAAATGACGTCAAGTTGCACCAGGGGAAGTTTAGGTTAGACATTAGAAAAAACTTCTACACTGAAAGGGTTGTCAAAGACTGGAACAGGCTGCCCAGGAAAGTGGTTGAATCACCATACCTGGATGTATTTAAAAGCCGTCTAGATATGGTGCTTAGGGACATGGTTTAGATGTGGGCCTGGTAGAGTTAGATAACAGTTGGACTTGACGATCTTAAAGGTCTTTTCCAGCCATAACAATTCTATGATTCTATGACATGGCTGAAGTGCAGTTCCTGGGGTAAGGAAGCAACAGGTGAGGCTTGTCACTGTTTTCTCACGCACTTTGCTGGGTTTACGGAAGTTTAATCTGAGGTTACATGGCTTC
Source organism: Charadrius vociferus (assembly GCF_000708025.1). NCBI lineage: Eukaryota > Metazoa > Chordata > Aves > Charadriiformes > Charadriidae > Charadrius > Charadrius vociferus. Next base: position 4,915,341 of record NW_009647856.1, on the reverse strand, counting down.
ACCATGTAAGAGTTGACCCTGAACACAGGCAGCTACACCCCTAGGAGGGAGGAAAGGGGTTGCTGACCCTGTTGATGTACTTGAAGCTGTGACACGTTCTTGATCACCAAGCTGATTGTCTTTCAAAATGTCCTTCTCAGAATGCCCCCAGAATGGATGCTGGCTGGCAAAAGTCCACATCTTCCTCAAAAGGGATAGGTAAGCATCGATCCTGCACAGCTCAGTGGCCGTGGATCAGCTCTACAAGCTGTGTTGAAGGATTTTCTGGATCTTTTCATATATCTACAGTGATGGTACAGAGAAACTGATATTTGACTCTTCAAGTCATGCTCAAACAACTTAATAGGATAGGCTTCAGCATTTATTGTGTTATCAAAGATCAAAAGTCAAGGCGTGCAGAGTCCCCTTATTTCCAGGGGTGTCAGATCTTATACAGTTAGAGCAGAAGGGCAGGATCTGTTTCTGAACTGCTCATCATAAGTGATCCACTTACTAATCAGTTGCGACTGTGTTGGACTTCTATGCCATTGCAAATTCTTAACTCCATTTTAATAGGGGATTTTGACACATCCTTGTGGAACCAAGTGGTGGAATTCATTGCTGTAAATATTCATGTATAAATATCATTATTTAAAAACTAATACAACTAGTATTAGGAAACAAAAGCCAGTCTGGATACATAAAAAGTCTTCCAATTTCAACATTTGTGTGCTCTAATCAACATTTAGGCAAATTAAATGACATCTACCCAGTCATTATTCACTTACCAGTCTGTCCTTTTTTAAACATTTCTTTTTGTCCAGTTCAGTAGTAAATATACATTTAAACCATCAGTATTTCTTTTATGCACTGTGGTCATGCTCCTGATTTCTCTGCTCAGCTTCAGCCACTTGTAGAAACAAACAATACAGAAAGGGAGTTGTCAATGTAGTTGGTCTGCCACTGATGTATGTCACAATAAAATACTACTAAAGATTAAGGAAAAAGACCGTTTACAGCAATGATGGCTAAGTGTTGAACTCCTGCAGTAGAGTTTGTGAGACAGGGAGTTCTGGCAGAGAAACTTGGTATTTTGTGGGTTTTCTTTAAAATTTAGTATAGAAGCAGTGGATGCAGTTGCTTCACTTGAATGAGTTTCTTGGTGCCTTAAAATGATATTTGGCGTCACAATATGTTTATTTCAACTACATTAATTGCATGCAAACATTTCTTTCTGGTCACATTGGAAAAATAAGATTGCTGGGAATCTTCTGCATACACATTTCTTCTTCTGATTTCTTGTTTGCTTCAGGCAAACAATTTTCCAAGAACCTCATCTGTGATTAAGGACGCAATAATTCTTCCCAGAAAAAGGAATAACACCATCCAACAGTATCACATTCCCACTTCTTAATTGAGGTTTTGTACTTTTGTTATTCGTTGACAGTAACTAGCATACACATGCTTCTGCGTAATTACACCGCAGGTTCATTAGGGCCTGTGCGTATATATGTGTTTGCCATTTGAAACTCACATTCATCCAAGCCTGACAAGTTATTTCAATGAAATGAAACTAGTCTTAAAAAATGAAACATAGTAACCTATGGGTAAAGACAATTGAATGTTTTAGGGAAATTGGGCTTTATGCAGACCATCATCTTTCCACACTAATTACAGAACACAAATGTTCATAATATGAATTTGGGAAATGTACAGTAACAACTGAGATACAAATTATTGTACAGACAATGTTGAAATTCTGATCCTAATATTACTCGAAGTGAATTACAGTTAGTTGGAATAGCGTAACGTTGGGATATCACACTGGGATTTAACATGACTTTTTAACAGAAAAGTTTCTGCAACCAACAACATAGAGCAAAAGCACGAAGTTTAATGACTATGGCCTAGAGTTCATGAGAGAATTTACAGTAATGCCTAATTTAAAATATCCTGTGCAGCAGCTGCATCTGTCAGGGCATATCTTTAAGAAAAAGCTCCAGAGGCTTTTAAAACCAGATAGAGCTTGTCTCAATCTAAACATTTAACTGAGACATTTAAGAAAGGAGTGTGGTCACTTTAACCTCTTCATAAGAGTTAATGAGGACAGATAGACACCTGCAGAGGAAGAATTGGTTGTAAAGTAGGTTGCAAAAAACCTGGCATGTACACAGAGTTGAAACACCCCCTGAAATGCACAACTTTCTATTGCCTATTGACTGATACCTGAAGTGGAGGAGAAGGAATCCATCCTCCAGGGTACTACTTCAGACTAATCAGATAAATTGCCCAGCTTAAATATTTCAACAACTGTCTCAATTCAGAATTGTGTTTATGCTCTCTGGCAAGCAGGCATTTTGGATCCTGCTCCCTCCTCAGTCTGGAAAATTACAGCTCATTTCTCCGAAAAGTGAGCTAATCACCTATAACTGAGATTGCGAGCAGTCACTATCTGTTCCTCCTGCTGAGAATATATCACTGTACAGAGACTAATACAGAAAAAAAAAAATAGAGAAAAAATTAAAGAATTGTTTTAGCCTAGGTACAATGGCATCAGCCTGGACCGGGTTGGAGGCAATGCATAGAAGTTAAATCCAGGAGTTTCAAGAATCTCACTGCCACCTAACTATTGATATTTTACATTCATTTCCGTTACGGGTCCTCACACTCAAATAACCAGTTGGGACTGAATATTCACATTGTACAGGAAAAGCTGGGAAAAACAGCTTGGTGTCCAAGTTGTGACCAGTGACAAGTGGCATTCCTCAGGGACTGGCACTGGGACCAGTATTAATTCTTCTCAAGCAACTTTGGAATAATCAGAGTCAGGAGGCTTTTGAGATCAGTCTGCATCTGAGTCAATTTTACCAAGCACATTGTCTAAATTGGAGAGATATGGATTTGACAGATGGACTACTCAGGGGATAACAAACTGACTGGACGATTGAACTCAAAGAGTTGTGGTCAATGGCTTGAGGTCCAAGTGGAGACCAGTTACAAGTGGTGTTCCTCAAGGATCAGTACTGCGACCAGTGCTGTTCAACATCTCTGTTTCTGTTGGTGACATGGACAGTGGGATCAAGTGCACTCTCAGCAAGTTTGCCAATGATACCAAACTGTGTCACAAGGTAAATGCGCTGAGGGGAAGGGATGCCATCCAGAGGGACCTGGACAGACTGGAGAGGTGGGCCTGTGTGAACCTTCATGAAGTTCAACAAGGCCAAGTGCAAGGTCCTGCACATGGGTCGGGGCAATCCCAAGAACAAATGCGAGTCGGGTGGAGAATGGACTGAGAGTAGTCCTGAGGAGAAGGACTTGGGGATGTTGGTGGATGAGAAGCTCAACATAAGCCAGCAATGTACGCTCACAGCCCAGAAAGCCAACCACATCCTCGGCGAGATCAAAAGCAGCATGACCGGCAGGGCAAAGGAGGGGGTTCTGTCCCTCTACTCTGCTCTAGTGAGACACCAACTGGAGTACTGCATCCAGCTCTGGAGCCCCCAGCATAAGAATGACATGGGCCAAATGGAGCGGGTCCAAAGCAGGACCACAAAGATAATCAGAGGGCTGGAGCACCTCTCCTATGAAGACTGGCTGAGAGAGTTGGGGTTATTCATCCTGGAGAAGAGAAGGCTCTGAGGAGACCTTATAGGCCCTTCCAGTATGTAAAGGGCAGCTAGAGAAAAGTTGAGGAGGGATTCTTTATCAGGGAGTGTAGCAGTAGGATGAGGGGAAATGGTTTTAAACTGAAAGAGGGGAGATTTGGACTGGATGTAGGAAGAAATTCTTTACTCTGAGGATGGTAAGACATTGGAACAAGTTACCCAGAGAAGCTGTGGATGCCTCATCCCTGGAGGTGTTTAAGGCCAGTTTGGATGGAGCTTTGAGCAGCTTGGTCTAGTGGAAGGTATCTCTGACCAGAGCAGTGCGGTTGGAACTAGATGATATTTAAGGTCCCTTTCAACTCCAACCATTCCATGATTCTATGAAAATCATCACCTAGGTTCTGCTGCACCAAGGACAGTGCTGAATAAAAGCTATGAAAAATATCTTCGGAGACATCTCTTAGGTGTATTATAGTTTGGGTGTGATGGGTTCATCTAAATCCAGCCAGTGAGTTAGGAAAATTCAACCTTCTTGTGTTCTTATGTGATTCTCTTGCTCTCAGAAAAAAATTTAGTAAGCTGAATTTTGTTATTTTTACAGGGGGCTTTTATTATTAAAATTTCAGCAACATTTGTAAAAAGAAAGGAGAAATGCGATAGATAAATTTCAGCCGTACCATATGAGGTCCCATTGCCAAATTATTGGGAAACGGGGGAAGGGAAGGGAAGGGAAGGGAAGGGAAGGGAAGGGAAGGGAAGGGAAGGGAAGGGAAGGGAAGGGAAACTTTTTTGAGGACTACCTAAAGAACATTTCATTCAGATAAGGATCTTGAAATGTAACTGATTATAATCTTCCTGTAAAAACAGGAACAGAACAGGTTTTACTTTAGAAAGTTTTCAGGGTAGGCCAGCTGCTATTAGCTATCCCCACAAAACAGCTAAGGAATGCTAAAGTGAAACCTTAAGTATGATCCTAATAATGAACTTCATTTTCTGAGATTTATGAAATGTTGCTCTGGTACTGAAATCAGGGTTCTTAAGTAAACATATCTTTTCTAATTTCAAAACTTTTTTTTGATAAAGCTGATTCTGAATAATGTTTCAGCTCCTGAGACATCTCTGTCCTTTAGGGCAGTGATTTTTAAGAGCGAGAAACTGAAACACTTACAAAGCAATCAGAACACTTGGACAGATTCTCCAGGGTTTTGAAGAAATATCTTGGCTGAGTTGAATGAACTACTCTGAATGCTGGTAATTCGTGTATCTAAAGAGAAGACTGTAAGGTAGTAGTTAATATTGGCCAAGAAAGCTCTGTGGCGTCTTTGTGTTTGAACCATGAGTGTCCCTAGAGAGTTCATAACTTCTGCTGAGAACTCTAACAAGGTTAACTCTACTAAATGCTCAGTCAGCGTTTGTAAAATGAATGATGACATAATGGTATCTAAGTATTCAACGTACACAGCTTTATGTGCAGTGCACAGAGTTCAGCTACAAATCTATCATCTATTTCCAGATACTTAACATTTATTTTTCCTTCCATAATCTAGAATTATAATAATAATAAAGAAAGCCCAATTTACTCCGCTATTATTCCATCGCACCCTAGTGATGTGAAACACAAGCAAGCAAGCAAGGAAGTTTTATTGTCTGATACAAGATGTCCAACATCCCTTTAAACTTCTCCATGTACATACAGTTCTTTTTGGTTATATAAACCCATCTAGTAAAACTGCTTCTGTAATGAGGCTTAAGTGTGAAACTCAGCAGAAAATATACTTTAATCAGAGTAAAATGGAATTCATGTCAGATTATTCTGTCTTTCTAAAAAGTCATTGCCATGATATTCTCTTGGGAATCTCTGTAAGCCTTTTCCGTCTATGTGAATATAAGCTATTGAAGTTAGAATAATAACAGTTAATTAACTGGTCCTTCTGCATGTTAGCTAGTGGATACTGAAATAATATGGAATTCTCACATGTCATATTATCAAGTTTACTGGGTTTTGGAGGGTTTTTTCATGGTGGTGGTGTTGTTTTGTTTGGTTTGGTTTTTTTTTTAAGGAGAGCATTGTGAATATTTTGAAAACTAATTCAATAAGATAGAAGCACAGATGTTTTATGGACAGTTTATTGTCTGTAGTATTTAATTTACGACTGGCTCACAGAATTACCCAGTAATTATTTACCCTGAAGACTTTTTTTGAGGAGTAAGAAATCACTAAATGGAATTCAGAAGAGTTATTCGTAATAGTATATATTTTTTCAAGCCACCGTTCATATGAAATTCTCACTAGGACAGTTTTTGAAGACAAAAGACTTTGAAAAAAAGCTAACTTTTAATCAATTCTACACACTGTTAGAGTCAAGGTTACTCTGTATTTAATCTACATTGAGACTCAGATTGAGCTTCTCAAACTTCAACAGTAAAATTTATACATGCAGTCTCAGTCAGCAGAGTAGGCTCATTCCATAACTCAGAAAAACAAATGTAGACCTCCACTGGGATATTCATCTTGTGTATTCATAAAACCTATCTTCAGATAGATCAAATAATCTTTTAGAAGTGCCCATATCTTTGGACTGATGAAAAAGGAAGCTTTAGAGATTAATTTAGTCCAGATATCTATCATAAAAGTACTGTCAAAAGGAATCCTACCCTGAATGAGAAAAGAAAGATTTCTAAACCTCTTTGAGTGTTTCTGTTTAGAAGTTTGAATATTGTACGCATCAATTAGATATACTTGTAGACTTTTGGGACTGCAAAAGATAAACATTGAAATGATAATTTCTATGTATAACACAGAATGTGTGCTCATATCTTTGGGACAGTATTCTGAAAATTAAATCCCATACACAGGTATGAGTTGCACTTACCTTGAGCACCTCAGTAATTTTAGTAAAGTCAAAATTAAATGTGACTTCATGCTTAGACTCACAGAACTACAGAATTGTCAAATTGGAAGGGACATCTGGACATCATCATGTCTAACCCGCTGCTCAAAGCAGGGTAAACTAGAGCAGGTTGTTCAAGGTTGTGTCCAGTCCAATTTTCAATATGTCCAAGAATGAAGACTCTATAGCCTCTCTGGGCAACCTTAACTATCTATTGTTCAGTTTGATATGTTCCTTAATCTTATTATTTTAATGCAATTTTATAGGAATAACTACTTCTTTGGTAATTATATTCAGAGGTATGGCTGCAGTCACTGCAGATGTATTGAAGTTAGTTTTAAACTATCTGCTTTGGGTTTTGGTAGCAATGCAATAGCAACAGCAAAGGTGCTGTTGGAATGAAACAATTTAACTTTGGCTTGATTTCTGCAATCCTGACCTCTTCTGTGCTACAGAAGCAAGATAACAGTAGGCGCTGACAAAGTATTAGAAATATTTCTATATTAATTGAATTCAGCCACTGGTGGAAATGCAGCAAATATTGTAAGAAGTATTGTCTTTTGAGAGCTAAATCCTGTGTGTGATGCTTTTTTATAGGCACACTACATTGGTGAAGTAGCACACTACATTGGTGAAGTCACCGAGCAGCCCAAATGAAAGATGTTAGAGGAAATCTGTCAATCCTTGGTCTGCATATTCATGTGCTCCAATAAATTGTAATCTCTTCCTCAGCGTGAATATCGTCCCATGTGTAACATAACAAGTATCGAGCTATTCTAAATCTGATGCGCTTTCCTGTGAGCTCCTTACACAGCACTTAGTTGATGGCTGTCTATTGACTGTGCTGCTGAGTTCCCCTGAGTTTTCTCAGGCAGGAGTGGCTAGACTATTGTTTTCTTTGTATGATCATGTGTAGAGAGGACTAGCTGTCCTAAAAAGAAAGAGTAAAAATGACTTATGGAAAAAGAAAAGCAAAAAAAGGAGGTGAGAGAGAAAAAATGGGATTCATGTAATGGAGTGATAACAGGCATTCACACATGATCTGGTAAAGCTGAACTCCCTTTGTAGTCAGTGGAGAGAATCAAGCATTTCTAAAGTTCAATTCAGTCTAAAGCAAATACCTGGAACAGGTTAGACAGATTATGTTACAAAAGAGCTGATTTCTCCCCATGGACTGTAAATGGAGCCCAGGGTGACTAGCTCAGCTATTGACACCTATTAATGTAAATGCTTAAAGTTAGGTGAGACAAATCCCACCCTAACAGTCTGCAAGAGGATGTCTTTTCCAGTTCTCTTTTTTTCTCTCTCTCTCTCTGGGGTAAGATGGAATTTCTGGGAAATCTGGGTTGTTGGTTTGGTTGCTTGGTTGTTTTTTTTTTTCCTTGTTCAGGCTTTTGAATGCATTGTCATAGGAAAAAAAAGCTACAAAAACATTTGCAGCAAAAACCTTTGGGTGTATAAAAAGCCTAGAATGTTTAGGCCTCAAAACACTCCTAACAGCAGTAACAACAATGGTTTGCTTTTGTTTCCTAGGATTAAAAGGAGAATTACTTTTATTTTGTTAGGCAGGCTTTTACAGAGGGAAATAGCTAGAAACCATATGGTACTGTGGATTGTATCCTCTATCATTAGTTCCCATTACTTGTGGAGGTAAACAACATGGTGTGTTACCATTGTGCAGAGACAACACGAGCAAAGGAAATGCCTGAAGGAGCCTGTATCCCAGTATCACTGCACAGAAGCAGAAGCATAGCAACAATCCCATTGTTAACCCCAGTTATGTGGGGTAAAATTAGGTAGGACCATAGACTTCCCAGGTTCCCTGGGTGAGGGAAAGGCTGCTATAAAGAGCAGAAGAGAGTCAACTTTAAGTTGACTTTTGGAAGATCCAGATTTTCCCTGTGAAGTCATTCTGGGACTAAGGTTCTTCAAAAAATTCAGCCTTTGTGAAGATACATAGAGTCCTACTTTGAGAACTGATGACGTATTTCCCTTTTCCAGGATGAATTAATTTTTATGAACCAAGCAAGAAAGGAAAACTACATGCAGAAAAGGATGTATGTCATGTTGCTGCTATTTCTGGGCAAAGGGGTAGGTGAGTAATCAAGCTGTAATCCAGTAATCAAGCAGAGACATGGCAAAGCACTGGCTAGTTCTCCCTCAATGAGGTTATTTCATAAGGTAGATTGACTTTACTAAGAATAGAAAGTAACTTTTTATTTTTCTCGTTTACTTTGTAAGTACTCCTGTTAAAAACTTTTGAAAACTGTTCTTCCAAATCTGCTTGCTGAGAACTACACAATACCATATAGACTGTGTTAACGAGCCATCTGACCTCTTTAAAATATATGCCTATGTAGTCTAATAATATTAAAGAAAGGGATTCAAATACAAATGATAGACTGTTTTATACCCATTCAGAGAGAGAATCCAGTCATTAGGGATGTGGGATATGGGGAAAGACACAAGGCTGTGTAGGTCTGGATTAGAAAACAGCTTCCAATTGCTTCTGTGCTTGGTGCTGTGGAATTTATTAGCTTTGTTCTCGTAAAGTCATAGGAGAGCTGGTAGGGAAGAAATATAAAACTGTTTGAACCCACAGCAATACCAGGTGCACAGGATTAAATGAAAACCTTTAGAAAGTTCATATCAAGCAGACTCTATGAAGCGTATCACTCTGATCTATCCTTCACTGGGTAAAAATTCAGTGAAAGGGGAAAAAAATGATGCAGCGTGTAAGTACAGAAGGTTTACAATTTTCCCTTCTGTATTTGACATTTAAATTGGATGGACATGGGCCAAGGACTGGAAGAGCAGAAGTTACATGGGACAAGTTAATATGCATTGGCACAGAGCTTTGTGTTCATGCTTGCTTGCATAGCTCCTGCTGTTGTTATGGAAAGCTCTGGATAACCTGTTATAAGACTCATGTACTTTAGCAACCCATACTGTGGAGAGTTTTACTGAAACAAAATAATAACTTCCTTCTAGTAATGGCTTTTCTAAATGCCATTTTCTTGCCATAGCAAAGTTATCTGAAAGATCTGATTTGTGCTGCAACTTCAAACCAAAGAAACATGAATATACACACCGACACAGACACACACACAAATGCATACTTTTTTCCTTCTTCTTCCTTTCTGTACAACTATAGTACTTAAATTCCTTGAAACCATTACTCCAACTGGCTGCTTAATATGGCATTTCCATATTCTATATCAATTACTGAAATAAAAGTATTCTGTGGTTCTTTTGTTGACCACAAGCTGAATCCCAGCTTACCATCATAAAGGCTTGTTAATACTTACTATTATGAAGCTGAAAATATCCTTCTTTTCAGGAATTGGAATACCTATAGTTGGACCTATTGTCCATTGTCAATTTTTGTCTTCTTCCTAGGTACACATTTTCCTTCTTCAGTATCACCAGGTGGTTTTATAGTTTGCTTCTGGTCATGTGGCTGCATGTATGTATGAGTATATGTGGATGTCAGTCCTGCGATTATAATAAGTATTGTGATCATGACTAGATTTGTAGAAACTAAATACCTAGAAAAGAGAAACACTTTATCTCTCTTTCTTTCTTCATCCAAACAAATAGGAATAATTTCTATTCTTTCTGGGCAGTAAAAAAAAGATCCTGATTTGAAGACTGACTTCTTGGGGTAGGATTCAGGCACAAATCCAGACACCTAACTGGAGGGTTGCAACTAGACTGGTATATGTGAGCGAGGTATCTAAGCCACTGTTGAAGTCCATGGAGATCTAGTAAATACAGTCAAGAGAGCTGAAGTGGGAGGGATGTCATGCTAGAGTTAGCACACAGTCAGCTCCACCGCTTTCTGAGCTCCGTTGAATTTACTGACTACAGGTGGATTTCAGTTTCTTGAAAATAAATGTTTAATGTTATATCAGGCAGTGTAGGGTGTCCAAGATATGCGCACAGGGCCTGAAGATAGGACACAGAATCCGTGTGAGATCAATGCCCTTCTTAAGTGGCAGTTGGACGTCAGGAGGGAAACCCTAAAGTAATTAAAATGGTTCTATCTGTCTATGATTAGGCATCTGAATCTCTCCTTAGAGTTGAGCTGTCTCTGATAGGAGCATAAATACCCAGAGTGTATGATGGAAGCTGAATTAAACAATCTGAAAACTCTGGAGCTGAATCCCACCTCTTGGGCTCAATTGGATTGCATAGTCATAGGTATTTAGTGTCATTTGACATGTCCTAAGATATGCTCATGACAGGGCTGAAGTTTCAACACCTGATATTTTGGGAACCGTGCACCTTTCTAGAGCTGTGTGGAAGTTAGACAGGTTAACCTTAGAGCACGTCTAATGGCATCAGGTGTATGCACCAGCAGCTGAAATGAGGCTCATGTGCTTCATTCCTGGAGTAAGACTCAGTTAGCTAAATATTGGTTAGTTTATAAACTGTTAGGTGTTCTACCTGACTCCCAGCTACCTCTCCAGAAGACTGCATCAGTATCCCCAAGCTGTACATCATACCAGCCACATTCATACCTGAATCCATATACGTAGACTTGAATCCTTGAAGTTTGCAAGACCATAAAGATGTGCCTCGGGCATTAACAGCAATGGTTGTGTGTATTACAGGAGTGTCACAAAGACTGGGGATGTTCAATAAAAAGTGGTCAAGGGACTATTTGCTGCCTGGGGCAACAGTCATTTATTGTGTTGAGGGAATAACACAGCAACTGGTGGCAGAGATACGAGTTCCCCTGATGAGGAACTTACCTTCCTTCTAACACCAACTAGAGTAGCTAATGGGCCGATTACTGTGGCTGAACAAGAGCAGGAAGGTGACTATATTTCTGGGAGTACCAAATTTACTGACTATCTGCAGCAGGTCCATTGTGGAACTACTGAAGGGATATAGTATCTGGATTTCCCCTAATGCAGAAATAAAATGCTATCAAAACACAGTGCACCACTGGCACAGACTATTAAAAGCCACCACTTAGACAGTAGAAGTTTGCTGCAAAGAAGCAGGCAATGGACTATTGTCCATCTCTATTCATCTATTGAGAAGTAATAGGTTTAGATTAGACACTGAGAAACCCTTCTACCACAAGGACAGCTCATCTGTGTGGGAAAGGGTGATGAGATCATGGTATCTCTGTAGTTGGGAGAGATATAAGTGGACATCAGGCTGAAGATGTTTTCTTGCTGAGTGCTCTATGCTTTGGCTATCAAAAAAGTCTGTGAATGTTGTTAAAGGGAAAAACTGCATAAACAAACACAGACATGGAGAAGACCAGACACGCTGCCTGATTCTGTATATTCATTTTTACTCCTTGTCTTTCCCTCCTTCACAGAACTGAGCTGGAGAAGACACTGGTCTGCTTTGTCCTTGAGAACTCCCGCGATTGTCATGTACATCATTGAAAACTGGCTGCATTGAAAAATGATTGGAAAATAAGTATGACATCAGGTACCACAGTTCTCCACTCATCCTGGATTTCTCTATTAAGACATGTAGTACATTCTTTCCAATGACATATCTTCTTTATTCTCAACTTCCATCAGGCTGGTTTTACCAATATTATTCATGCGTCTTTGCTCCCTTTCTCTGCTATCTCCTGCCCCAAACCTCTTGCCAGTAGTGACATGAGGTACTGGATGGGGCTTTGAGACACCTGGTCTAGTGGGAGGTGTCCCTACCCATGGCAGGGGGATTGGAACTAGGTGATCTTTAAGGTCCCTTCTAATCTAAACCATTCTATGATTCTATATCGTAGAGACACTTTTGCAGCAAATTCGATTTACCAGCATGTGAAGATAACAACACCACCTTAACTACCACTACCACATTTCTCTCTCTTCCACTTTTGTTGATGCTACAGCAGTGCTCTGTTGCTATTCTTTCTCAGCATTGCCTCTGTCTGTTGCAATGCTGAGTTAATGCTGCAGAGAGGAGCTGAACTGATGGGTCAGAGCTGTGAGAAGTTCAGGACTTCAAGGTCCTGTGATGTTGGCCTACCTCACCCACAAGTGTTATCTGGAGGGAAGCTGTCAGGTTCTGGACCACAATGCAGTCGGCATTGTACAAACAGATGTAGCTCTCCCCCTATGTAACATGGCATTGCTTACGCTATCTATCAGGTGCGATCCTGACTCGTGCCATGTTTGAATAATCTTAAGGCATTTCTGAAAAAGTGAAAATTGGCACAAACTAAATGCTTGTCAAGGATATGAAAATGAATCAATGTGTGTAGCTACAGCACAGTACTTGGACCAGTTTAGTTGCTACCATAGGTGCACCCTGACAGACCAAGGCAGCGATGTACTCTTTCTTTTTAGTTACATGACCCAAAATATTTTAACATACACACAAATTGGTCTTTCAAACAACCTTTCATTTTTGGTGCTGGGGGAAATCAACTGGTTCAATAAAAAACGCAGTCTGAGGCTGTTTTTGTCTGTGCTTCTTTCTTCTCTACTGCCAAGTTGGGGAGGATGGGGGGAAAAGGATAAGCACTCTGCTTTTTCAAAGAAGAAATCAAGCTTAAAAGAACATTGGGGAAAAAAAAAAAAAAAAAAAAACAAATCAGTTTAAGAAATGATTAAATGAAATATTTCGTTGATCTTTTATTGCGACTGAATATTTGCTACAGTGGTATTCACTGATTTAATTGATCCTAAATTACATTCATGGAAATTATTCTTTTGGTCTGAAAAAGCCAACAGAAATAATTTTAATAGTTAAAGGTTACCATTGAATTGTCTTCTGGGAAACTATTTTCTTGAGTTCTCATGGTTGTCTGTCGTAATGTGGCAGTGTCTGGTGCATGTGGGAATGCAGGTATTCAGGCTCTAGCTGTGTTAAAATTCCAAACAAAATTCATCATTTCATTTTAACCTATGTGCATTTCACATGCAAAATAATTATTTTTATTTTTCAATGACTTTAAATTTTGTGTACAAAATATATTCTTCAAATGTGGATGGTATTCCAAGAGCCAGTGATGTTATTCTGAAATACGAAGTTTCCCTCCCATCTGCCTCACTGAAAACTTCTCTAAGTCCTACTCCCTGAGACAATATTGTCTAGGAATTGTGGTTTGGTATATGTTAATTTAGGTTCTTGTTAATGCTCTATGGGGCCAAATCACTGTCATGTCTGATAAGTTTCCCTGTTATTTGCAGTGGATACATACATAATCTTGTTTCACCTGGGGTAAAGATTATGTTATTTATTGTTTTTTTCTAAAGTATTTTAGGTGCCTAGCCTTAAGTGATGCAAAAAACAATACATGAGAAAGGAAATCTTGAAATCTTCCCAATGTGTGTCTGTTTCATACAGAGTAATGAAACAAAAAAGAGGAAACCCTCACTTTTCAAGGTTTTTTTTCCTACGATTCCATAATATTATGTTTATTTCAGAATGATCCTTAACTCTATATCCTGAATGTGCTATATATTCAGTGCTACATGGCACATGTATTAGTCTAATTTTCATTTCAGTTTAGAGATGTATATTGACAATTATATTCTGATTAACAAAAATCTTGACAAGCAAAATTGAGCCACTTTTCTATCCCTCCCTGATTTTTATTTTTTAGTAGCATGGCCTGATTTCCTGTACCTGGCTGAGCGATATCAAAGTCCAGAAATCATCTCATTTTCCTTTGGTCATCCTTCAAACCTGATATAAAATTGATAATGATTAAGCATCCAATATGCTGAGCACTGTTCTCCTCTTCCTGACTTTTGGCTTGTGTGGAGTTGGCTGTAGTGTCAACCCTCCTATTACTCTAATGCTTATTTGACCATGTCTCTCTTCAGGTTTCCAGAATCCTGCTTAAGCAAATCAGAAGAACTTTTTGTACCTTTTGCACCCATTGTATTAGTTATATAAGTGGCAGAAGTGAAACTGAAGCATAACCGGGAAACATCAGCTCAGTGCATTTACCAGCAAATGAGGGAAATTCGCAGAAACAGAGATCCAATAGTATCCCAGTCAATCCTCCATCAAGTTGATGACACATCCTACCCTATGTTTCATACATATTTGCTCGCCCTGTTACCTTTATTTTGGTCTTGTTCAACAGTTAGTGAATAAGTTATGACTTGGGATAACAAAATGAAGAGTGGGAGTGAAAGGGAAAAGTAGAGCTAAGTCTCATACTCAATTAAAGTCCTTCAGAAAACAGAACAAATAACTTAAACTTTTTGTATGGACTTGTTTCCTACTTTGTGTGTGAGATCCATATAACTTACACGTCACAGTCCCCCATTCATAGGAAAATCTCATGTGTTTGTGCAGAGCATACTAATGGCAATACTTTTCTGTAAGCCCATATGTTAGATGATATCGAGGGGGTTTTGGTGTTTTTAATTTCTCAAACTGCTTCATGCTTGATGTCCTGGATGAAGGAGCAGGAGAGTGGTAGGCATGTGCATCTAATGTAGCAGTCATTGTTCACTTCCACATGTATTCCCTACTAGCAAAAGGGGTATGACATAATTTTACAAGTGCAAAAAAAAAGAAACTTTAAAGGTCACTTTCTCATAGCCTATGTCCAAAGTGATACCCATACCAAAGAGCTCCCCTGGCCAACTTCTGTGAACTGGCTTGTGCACATCGACTCCTGTGTCAGAGTCCTTTGGAGAAACTGAAACTATACTGCTTATCAGAAGCTATGCAATGAACAACCAATCACAATGATAGCGCAAGAAACATCTGCTTCTCTTTTGTCAAAACATAAGAATTTTTAGCACATTTTGTACTCCTGACTGATCTGGGAAAGCACAAGATCAGAGCATGATGAAAGTCACTTCTGATACAGGTGGAATACATGGAGTATGGACCCTAGCATAGACTGATCATCCTTTATACCTTGTCTATGTTTCCTCACTAAGAAAACTAGATTCAGTCCAACAGAGACCATTTGCATGTTCATATGGTGTGTGTGGATGCTAAGAAGACAAGGATTCAGGGTGAAAAAGCAGGAATCACTTAACAGTGTAGACACATCTTTAGTCTCCCCCTTTGCAGCCCTAGAGTAATGAAAAATTTACTTAATTACATTAAAACCACTTCCACAGAATCACAGAATCACAGAATCACAGAATCACAGGATGGATGGGGTTGGAAGAGACCTCTGGAAGTCATCTTCTCCAACACCTCTGCTCACACAGGGCCACCTAGAGCCAGTTGCCCAGGGCCATGTCCAGATGTGGGTTTTTTTAATATCTCCAAGGGTGGAGATTCCACAACCTCCCTGGACAACCTATTCCAGTGCTCACTCACCCTCAAATAAATAAAGTATTTCCTGAAGTTCTAATGGCATTGCCCATGTTTCAATTTGTGCCCATTGCATCTGATCTTGTCCCTGGGCACCACGAAAAAGCCCGTCTTGTCCTCTTTGCACCCTCCCTTCACATATTTATGCACATTGGTAAGATTGTCCTGAGCCTTTTCTGCAGGTTAAACAGTCCCAGCTCTCTCAGCCTTTCCTCATATGTGAGGTGCTCCTTGCTTTCGTATAATTGAAATAAAACCCACAAAGATCTGGAATTCACTAAGCATATGTCATGAGATTTATTTGGCTTAAAAATATTGCTACATTTGTAGAACAGCCAAACACCAAAGGATAGTAGTTTTTAATTAGTCCAATTCATTTGTCCAGTAGTCTGAGTGTGTGAACAAGCTGAAAATCATGTTTTAAAAGGTTCAGACAAGGACTGTGCATTGTATGATGTCTGTTTCATTTCAACAGAAACCTCTCCTAGAATTTCCCTCCAGCTACATCTTGTTGCTCTAGTCATTATTTTTTATAATCTAATATTTCAATACAGGAGGGAAATGCAGTGATTTTTATCCTTCACATTAAAACACACATGGGATCTGTATTAGGTCCCTTTGCTTTTGTAATATGCAGCCTGGGCTTTATTGTTCATTCTGGTTTGTGCCACTAGGAGAAAACACTTGGCTGGTTGGTGTTTCACTGTGTGTCAGTTTTGGCATTGTTTATTTTTCCCTTCTCACAGTAATGACTACTAAATATTTAGCCAGAAACATATAAAGCAGTCTGAGACCTGTTTTAGAAAAGGAGATCATTGCACAAAAGACATCAGCAGTGGGACAAACTCAGGCCACTGACCCACTCATGGTGTACAACAAAATGGGCTTCTCTTTTAGATACTCCCTATTCTTCAGTAGACATAGTTCATATTAGGGTTTTCTTGCCAGATTATTGATAATGTGGTTTTGCTAGGAGCTCTGGAAGGCTAAAGAAAAAATGGGTGTGATCTAAGTGTCTCTTGGTGTGCATCAGATAACAAGGTATTTATGTGGGAAGAAAAAAAGAAATTGCACATTCATTGGGAAGAGGCTGCTGTAAACCCAGATGCAGGTGTGTGCGTAGGAGTAGCTTGTTGCCACTGCTTGTGTAAGCTGTGGGAGGGAGAAGAAATCAGTAAATCAATCTCACTCTTATCTGTGGTCTTTTGCAGGGCCAGAAAAGCTAGCCAGATGCAACTATAATGCATCCCAAGTATCTCCTAGTTTGTATGTTGGAATTCAAGTGAGACTGTGGTTAAAAGGCAAAATAAAGCATTCCTCCACTAGCAGACATTTAACCACTATATAATAATTTTGTCCCAGAGGGCAGCTTGGCAAAATGCTATTAATAAAGGAGTGTAGCAAAGTGGAGAGCTTCCTGGCACAGCTTCTGAATACTGGCTAGTGTTACACAGCTGTAACTGGAGCTGTTCGGAAATGTTGTGGTACAACTCTGTTCCTTTAGAAAGCTAAATCTGAAATCTTCTGGTCACAACATTTGGTGAACATCTTCCACCAAACGCAATGTCTTGACTCCTGGCCATCTGCTTCATCCAGTGGCTGACAGAGTTCCAGGCATGGAAGCCTGCACCAGGGTATCGGTCCGGAAGATGGGGTTGCTGGAAGTATTGTGTCTCTGGGTCTGCAGCAGTATGTCATGGGAAATTCCAGGGACAAGAAGGACTCTAGGGACTCCAGTGACTAGGACACACCAACTGGGGGATGTTTAGACAGGCAACTATCGGCTGTTGGCAAAAGAATCAGAATAAGGGGATAACAACATCAGCTCCACAGGAAGCTAGGGAGTGGGAGTAGGTAAGATTGCAGCTAAACAGAAGTTTGTGTACCTTTTTCTGTTTGGGGAGGAACTTGTACTTTCTGTGCATGTAAATCATTTTTATAGCGGGATTCTGTTCAGAATAAAAGGCTTATCTATCATTCAGTCCCTGCTAAACAGCTTACATCCCAGGTTTCAACTGCCTCTGGTTCAAGGCCATCAAGTGGAGCGCCAGTTTGTGTTGCAGCTATCACTACAGCCACCTTCCTCAAGTGACATATCGTGATGCTACAACATCATCAGATTTGTTGGGGTTTAGCAAAAGGGGGAAAAAGGGAAGAAAATTCACTGGTTCTACTCTGTCTTTATTCTGAGTGAACTTTTCTCTCAGAACCACTGAATCTCCTAGATTGGAAAAGACCTGTAAGATCATCTAGTCCAATCATTAGCCTAACGCTGACAAGACCACCACTAAACCATGTCCCTGAGCACTATATCTACACAACACTTAAATACCTCCAGGGATGGGGACTCCACCACTCTCGTGGGTAATGCATTCCAATGCCTGATGACCCTTTCAGTAAAGAAATTCTTCCTAATACCCAATCTAAACTTCCCTTGGCGCAACTTGAAGCCATTTCCTCTTCTGTCACCTGTTGCTTGACAGAACAGGTCGATTCCCACCTCTCTGCAACCTCCTTTCAGGTAGTTGTAGAGACTGATAAGGTCTCTCCCCTTTTCTCCAGGTTAAACAACCCCAGCTCCTTCAGTTGCTCCTCATAAGACATGTGCTTCAGACCCCTCACCAGTTCCGTTGTTTTTCTTTGCACGTGCTCCAGTGCCTCAATGTCCTTCTTGTGGTGAGGGGCTCTCACTGCTACAAGAAAGCATTTTCTTAGAAATTAAGGCAAAATTGTTAAAGAAAGGACAGACAACAAAGTATGTAGTGCCATAAACGCCCAACTTGGTAGAAAAGGCATAACAAGCACCTCTCAACTTCAGAAGACTTGGACTCCTAATTCTTTGAAGCTCTGCATACTCCTACTCTGACTGCCATCATTGGGCACTGTACACTTCGGGAATTTTATAAGACGGGTTTAGAAAAGACCACTGTTTTTTCAAATGTAATTCTCTATGGTATAGAGCAGTAAACCTTCCCCAGTCACTCTTGCATTGTAATTTCTGTATTAGCTACAGCGTACATATCCCTTAGATATTTTTCATATGTTGAAGATTTCACGTTAGATAATTTGCCACATCTTTCAGCGAGCTGTTACAATGGTTACTTATACTGCTAAAAATGCATGCCTGTGTGAGTTTCTAGTCTGAATTTGCCTTTGATTTGCTTCTGGCTATTAGATCTCACACGTGCTATTCCTGATCTGTTAAACACATACTGTCAGAAATCCCTCCCTCCACAGCACCTTGCAGTACTGGATCTCAAGACAGCAACATATCAAAGGAAAAAGGCTCTTTAACTGTTTGCAGTACAGGTGCTTTGCACTTTGAGTTTTTCTCCTACTTTCATTCAACTTTCTCAAAGCTACCCAGCCAAAGCTGTCCATGAACAAGAGCTCTCATGAGCCTCGTGCCTTCCCTGACTTCCACTGCAAGACAGAGACAAAAAAAACCAGATGTGAAAATTAACCCTCTGGACACATTTGTCTCTCCACTTTATCTGCAGAGGGAGCCTGGTGAACTAGGGAGACCAGGCAGCTTTTAGAAAGATGAATATAAGTGAGATGGATCCCTCTTTACGTGACACAGACTGTTCAAAAGGACAGCTAGTACTTAGATACCACAGTGATTGGCACTCTCAACTGAAAATATAGGGAACAGGTCCAGCATGCCTAAAAACCTTGCTTTCTGGCTGTCGGCTGTGACATTTTAAAGCGCCAGAATCGCACATGTACTAGGGAGGCCCGTGGGAACTCAGAAATTTCTGACTGCAGCATAACTGAACGATCCGTGAATAACTTGCCTTTGCTAAGGTTCGTATAACTTTCCAGCCCAGGTCTGCTCAGGCCCGTACGGCAGTTAGTGGCCCTTGATTCAGCCAAACAACAGCATCACAGGGTGAACCCGTGGCATTGTGAGGGCTGACCGCAACCGCTGAGGGATGTGTGCCCACGTGTGGCTGGCTAAATGAAAGGGAGACATTGGCACTGGCAGGCTGAGGGTCCAGATGTGCGCCTCCAGCCCTAAGGAGTCTAAGATAGGAACGGAAGGAAGGGGACCCGACGTGAGCCACAAAACCAGGCTGTGACCTCATCATGTTTATAGTGGAAAGTAAATGATTTAGGAAAAAAATAGGGAAACAGCCTTATTCTGAGCATAGTTTTCAGTGTTGTACGTGGTGAACACTAGATGTGGTGTGGAGCGCTCTGTTGGCATTTTGTGGGAGACTTTGGCAGTGTCTCAATGTGCCTTTCTATATCTCTTAGAACAAAAAAAAAAATAAAAATGACCCTGACTGTCTTCTAAAGGACCTCTCAAAGATCAGTCTTCAGTGAAGCATTGTGTGCTTGAGAATGACCAGGGATGTCCAGGGCAGGGTGGAGTTCAGAGAATAGTGGGTAGCTGAAAGGAAGCGCCTGATTCCAAAGCCTTGGAGAAGCAAGCCAAAAACTCGACGGAGCCAGGCCATAGCTAGAGTGAATCTGCCTATTGTCACCACCTGCAACTAATTTAAATTCTGAAGGCCTGCTGGGACCTCAAGGCAACCCATCAGCCATAGCTTTGCTTGACCATTTTAGTCACAGAAAAGTTGTCCTTTTGTTGTAGGTGCTTTGCAATTTTTAAAGTGAAAACTTCACTGTAGGGCAGTATCCAGAGAGGCAGCAGTCTGAAACAGTGAGCTGCAGAGTATTATGGACCAAAGATCTTGCAGTGGTCCCTACAGATGCAGCTCCATTCTTCATAGAAAATTCACTTCTTGCTGGATCAGAGCCTGAAGATACCTATAAATTGTTGATTAAGTATCTACAGAGTAGCCAGACATCTGGGTTTTGTTCTCATCCAAGATAAAATGTCCTGCATTTTAGGTGAGCATCCTGATTACTGCACTATTGCATTCAACTACAAGGGGATAAAATCTCTTCCTCTTCCTCGACTTTCTGAAACGCTCTTTTGTGTCTAGCAGTAAACAAAGTATTTTCTTTCAGCATCTTCAAATTTATTGCTATTTCTTGACTGAAGAAAGACCAATTTACAAACTGCATTTGTTTCCCAAACCCACATACTGAGTGAATAAATAATTTTTAGAGGGAGGGAGAGGAGAGCTGCCCTGCTTTCAAATAAATTGTGGTGACACAGTCAGGCAATTCCCCTTGGAGCAACCTAATTCAGTAATATTGTGGCTACTTTGTCGGTTAGATAAACTTTTTTCTAGAGTAACTCAGGATTTAGGTTGGGACAGTACTGTGGTTGTTGCTTTACTGTTGTCATGCTGCTGTTTTGTTGATTTGCTATCTTTCTTTCATTCACCAGTTGTCTGTTATTATGTTTAGATAATCAGTGTTCCTGGACTTTTACAGTCTCTTTATTACACTTAAAGAGTACTTGGCATAATGGGGTCTTATTTCCAATATACAGATATTTCCTAATATAACAAGACCCTCAGCATAGTTGACAAATGCTATTTTTGTACAATTAACAACCAAAAAAATTTCAAATTATGGTAAAAATAAACCAACGAAGACTTTCCTAAATGAAAAGAAGTAAGTTTGCTTCAGTGCTTGGAGACTGCAGATGGGAAACTGGAATCATTGACAAAGCCCAGTGGCAGCATTGCCCTGCAAATCCAGTTTACTGTGCAGTACTTTAAGGCTGTGGTCTTGGCTACTATAGGAAAAAGATTTATAGCTGAGAGATGGATAATATGATCAGCGTAAGCTGTTTTTATTACTCACCACATACTCCCATACTCTGAAACATAGCACTCTAATATTAGGAGGCCTGCTTGGACCGATACTGGACTGCATTTTTTCGTTTATGGTCTGCTCTCTGAGATTTACTGCATGCTCCAGGCTGGAGCTTGGCAGGCTGTAAACACCGGAGTTCAGGCAGAGAATGAATTTTTATCTCTGCCTGAGTCACCAGGACGGGGTGGGTGACCACAAAGCCCCGTGTCTGCCCAGCCACGCTGCTGAGTCAGGAATCGCATCCAGCAGCATCTCGTGGCCTGGCATGTCCCATGGCATGGGCTTACACCTCCCTGCAATGCTGTCTCAGCAAAAAACTGAAAGAAGGGGACCCAGCTGAAACCACAGGAGCAGACTTCTCCAGCCAGCACAAACCCTCTGTGTGGCACAAGTGCAAGGATAGTATAAGGAGGGCAGAAATTACCGGTAGGAATATAGATGCATTAGTTTACTTCAGGCACTTACTGTGGGGAAAAATGCACGCCAGGGGAGTAGCAAGCACAAACAGACAAAGCATGCTCTAGTTCACTTTGTAAAATTAATCTCCAAACACAAACATACCAGAGCTATTACAAATTGCAAACCCTGTAGTGTGCAGGGCTTTTCCAGCCTGTTTACAGCCCTCCACTTGTTGGCAAGTGCAGAGAGATCTGAAAAACCAGAGTTTAAATCACCAAATGAGCCACAAAAAAGCAGGGTCACTGGCTGATGTAGCTTATGGCTTCAGGGAGAACAACTTGTGAGCAGGGCTGCAGTGGTGTTGAAGCAATTCTGCTTCTTCCTTCTTTACTCCTTCCCAGTCCATGATTTGGTCCCAGTCCTTTACCATCCCTTTATCTGTCATCTCTGAAAAATAAATAAATAAATACACACATACATACCCTGCTTTTAACCTGAGCATTCACGATCCATCCACTCAACAGATGCCTGAGAGAATGGGTGGGTGAAGCAGGAGCAGGACCAAGCAGTCCCAGAAAAAGGGGAGGACGTGGCAGGTACTGAAGCCATGGGGGTATCAGAGGAAAACTCCTATGGAAGATCAGTCTAGACGGCCTCATCTTTTAATCACTCCAAAACACTGTGTATTGCATTGGTGGGAGGTACTGGGATTCCCTGTAAAAGGCCAGTATGTCTTTGTGTTAGCTGTCGCACAAACTTACTGTGAAAAAGATGGTTCATGTCCTGATCTGTTTAGAAATGCAGACTATAATCAGTCTTGCTTTTTTGGATGTTGCAACAGTACTTTAAGATACCACTGCCTCCTGCTGTTTTTTGCGAACTCTCTCATCAAGTTGGCTATCCTTCCCACATCAGAAAATGCCACACAAGCATCCCTTACCCAGCTTATTACAACTCTCAAAGCCGCTCAGCCCATTTTGCTCCTACCTGATCTTTTACCACATCTCAGTTACAGAGATGATGAGCACTAGGTCACAGACAGTCACAGACAGCTCTAGGTTGTGTCTTCTTCAGTGTCTTTGGTAGATCTACCAGAGGTCATCTGAGTATGTCTCAAAACCAGAACTTGACGTGGTAAGAAAAGTATACAGTACTTCAAACACCAGAGTTGAGACACATTCACATACACAATATAAACCCAAGATCTCATATAATACTTTGGCCCTCTCTTTAAAAGTGACGCTGTAAACTTGGAAGTCATTAAGAGGATTCGTAATAAGTGCTACACTGCATCATTAGTTTCATTCCTGTAGGATGTGTCATGTTTGCTTAATTCAAGTATAGGCTATGAAGAGAAGAAGCTTCAGGAAACGGGTTCAGCTCACAGATCAAGGTACACAGTGTAGTTGTCTAAAGGTAGGTGTTGGACCTTACCCTCTCAACACTAGTAATCTAGTACATACCATCCAACGAGCTATGCAGCTCTCCTTAAAGCATGCGTCTTCTTTGGTCAGCTGATGGGCTCTATCAGCAGCACTAAGGGATTAGGATCTTGGCTGGCTGTTCACAGGAAGCTGGTACCATTTGTGATGCTTCAGGGTATCCTGCCTGGTCTCCTGCTGCCCCTGCAGGAGATTGCAGGTGTCCCTTAGGGGCTCATGACTTTTCTGCTGCTGTCTTGGACACCATCTAGCACCTCGTGGTAAAAGACACACAGATTTAGACATCTGAATCCCATCCCAAACATGTTTCATTCTAAAAAATGTCTCAGCATGAGACAAGAAAATCAGTAGAGTGTAATGCTCCTACGGAAAACTTGATTGAAGTCTGTGGGGTGCACATACATGATCATTGGCACAGAGTCTGTTGTAGACATGGAGTCCACAGAACGGTACACAATCCATGCCTTTAGGAATCCACAACCCAATGTCATGATCCTGCCAGTACTGTCATGAATAAATCCAATGAACGGTCCTGCCTGTATGATTAGTTGCAAGACCAGGCGGAACTATGAATAATGAACCAAAGACCAGTTTGTGGTTAACAAAATTCTTACAGTAACTCTGGGAAGCTTACATTGGAGCATACATTGATGCCTAGCTGAAAGTTTCCAAATAAGAGCCGAGAGGAGCTGCCTCTTTGCTGCCAACACCAGGATCAAGTACACATTAATTTTTATGTATTTTGTGTGTACATTGGCTCAGGGACACAGCTATACCTGAGGTGTAGATAAAAATCACCAGCTATATCTGCTCTGGAGGTGCAAAGGTCTTCAGAACTAGTTGAATATTCTGTGAACACGATGTGGAATTAAGGGTGATCATGTTGGGGTACAGCACAGACAGGCAGGGTGTATTATGAGGTGTGATGCATGTGCTGTGCAAACATGTGGTAAAGGTGGTCCCTGTGTCAGTAATCACTCTTTTTCCAGAAAAGGTTAGGAGATAACAGCTACATAAGCAGTACTGTGGGCAAGATGACCGAGCAAAGCAAATGCATTTAATCATCCTTGTACATATATCAGCTCTTTCAGGGGAGACTGTTAAAAACTTGTATGACACTTTTCAGGAGTTGTATGAGTTTGAAGCAACTAGTACTGTGTTAATAAGCATAATTTGTCATCAAATCTTTCTTTCAAAATACAAAAGTATATTACTAGATCAAAAAGGCAAATTTGATTCCTGAAACGGAGACTCCACATGCGTGCTAATAGAGCAGAAAAGTGTTCAAATACAGTTTGAGTTTATCAAATAACCTCCTAAAATAAGCAAGCATCTTGGGCCAACTTCATTTCTGCATGCTTGTTGAGTTGCACCAATGAGTGGCTCTGTCTTAGCTATAAAAATAACGTATAGAATAAATCAGTCATGACTTGAACATCTAAACAGGACAAAAGATGACGGTAAGGACTAAAATTCAAAATTCTGATTCCAAAATGCTTCACTTGGAACGGCAGCTCTCCTTTGACCTGAAAGTTTTGTAGAGGCCTGCAGCTTTATTTTCACATGTGTGTTTAGGGGTGGCTGCTTTCTTGTAAAACATGGGGTTGAGTTCTCACCTCTAATGAGACATCTGGGTTCAGTTTTCTGATCAGTCTCAGGGGATTCACAGCAATACCTGTTATTTTGCTAGTGCACCTTAAACAGATGACTTGGCAACGACACTCTACATCTTACCTGCAGAGTCTGGGACGCTGTTCAGAAAGAAGTGCAGATTTTTTGTGATAAGAAAGGAAATTCTATTGATAGCTTGGTTAGGATACTTGTCTGAGAAAGGGGAGTCTTAGCTGTGAATCCCTGTCAGTATGATATATTTTTACATACTTGAGTAATTAGGTACAAAAAAATAAAATAAAATAATGATTCAACTTTCACCCTTCAAGGTTTTAGAAGATCTTGGCCAACTCCAACCCAGAGATGGTCAGTCTTTGTGGACAGGCCACGTGACATATTCTGGTGGCAGGGAAGGGCTATATGCTGTGATGCTTCCTTTGCATGGGACTTAGACTTACTGTCGCTATATGCAATATAAGCACTTGACATGCAATAGGTCTAATGTCTCTCGAGCACACTGGGCTCACTGCACGTGTCACACAGCTACTGCACACAGTCACTCCCTATTTGTGTCCAGTCACCTTCTTGCTTAGTGGCCCATTCAGAAAGGCTTAATTTGTATATCTTTTCCAAGAGTGTGCTGGCAACACCAAAGCATTGATGAGGATTTCTCCCAAATGTTTTCTTTCTCATCAGCAGTTCTGGGGACCCTCCGGCATTCTCCCTCCAAGTCTGGAGTATGATCATATGAGGCCCAGTTCCTTGTCCTCTCTGCCACCTGGTCCTTAAATCTCCCAAAACTTAAGGGAACAGGAACACGCTTATCACCTAGTTACCTGATGAGGAGGAAAGCAGCAGCTAACATCTGTAAGGCAATCAGAAACAGCTTCCTAAACAGCCATGACAGCTGTATTGCCCATGCTAACATGAACCAGCACACCTTTGATTCTGGAGCCACCAGACCTTTCCAAACCTTAACCAGAGATCAACAAAGCCCAGGCAGAAGTCCTTAAAAGTGTAAGCTGGAGGCAAGTTAAGGTATAAGACTCAGCCCAGTTTTATGCCAAATACATAGTGTGGACAAATACACATGGTTATGAAACGAGAATACTTTGAGCTGCCCTCATTTACACACACATGGTTCAATCTGGCCTTCATTTAAAGTACATTGTTTTCCATGTGCTCTATATTTTCCTTAGGAAAGAGTAGACATGTCATCTAGCAGTTTAATGAGGCAAGTTGCATACTTGCAAACAATTTATGAGCAAGCTGTGAGATGATATCAGAGTCTGTCTATAGCTTATATTAAACTGGATTAATAAACATCCTCAGGCAGTATTTATTTATTTATTTGCTTTTGTATTCAGAACACTCGGGAACTTATTCCTTGGAAACTAAAACCTTAACATTGTTAAACTGCAAGACTTTGCAGTCTTTTTCTACACAGAAGCTTACAAAGAAATATTTAATTTGTATTTCATCTGAATACCATAATGAAAAGCAACCCAATGTGTACCATAACAATAATAAAAATTCCAGCAATTCACATGATTGCATCCCTTTAATATCCCAGTACAGAACTGCAGCTGAATCTCAGGTCACTATGAGTAAGTCAGTTCTGCTGTTCCAGCTCATTTCAGTATTTTAATACAACGGCCTCTAAAACAGTGGGTAAAATTTGTTTTTCGTAGTGCACCTGCTGGGATGGTGTGTGAGTCACTGGCTGAGCGCTCTTTGGAAGCCAACTATCATATAGCTGTAACATTAACAAAACATCTTATTACTGTCATCCCCCGTCAAGAATATGAGTAATGTGGAAAGAGACTCACAAAGAGAATAAATATACACTTTTATTCATTTACAGTAAACGTAAGTCATTGTTTCAAACAGAAGGAGCTAAAATATCTCCAAAGTAATTACATCCCTTGTGTAAGGCACCCTGTGTAACATGCATCAATAACTGGAATTTATTTACCTTACAAAAATTACCTCAGTGCTATAGAAGCACTATTCATGCTGTTATGGTTAAGGTTATGACAGCGTTTCCAGTAAAAACTTCACTTTTCAAACATACAGGACTCAGCTGTGCAAATCTTCTAGGAGTTGAAATGAAAGTACGCATACGGAATTGCCACTATGGTGGTATCTCATATAGAAAAAATGTACACAGAACTGCCATGGACCTGGTAGCCTTTACACTAAAGAAATGGTCTACATGGGCAAAAAGGAGGGGGGGAGAGATTGCTGCCACTCTGCTAGCTCTGCCCAGCACAGAAAGTGCTCTGTGTCACACGGAATGGGAGCCAAGGCTCTCCTCCTTCCCTCAGCTCCCAGCAGCCTTCAGGGTGCATCGTACTTCTTGTCTTCCAGCCTGGATACATTTTGGTTCACCATGTAAATGCCAGCAAGTGGCTAGACAATTTTTGCCTCTGGGTTCTGATTCATGGATGGGGACCAGAGGACTGAGGATTGCCCAAGCCTGGCCACCCTTCCCCAGGGCACTGGGTGGGCAGAGGGGCTGCTCACAGAAACAACTCTTCAGCCACCACAATTTACAGAGCAGCAGATTAAGGCAAACCAAAAGTGCTGATATTTTATTTTAAAATACTACACGACACACAGTGTTGTCCTTTTTACATCATCAGCTGACTTGTGGGAATTTTTGTCACAGACTCTCTACTGTGTGGCCTCGTGACCCCTCCTAGTACATCTTCATTAGTGTTTTAATTCACATCAGAAGTGTGAATTTGAAGCAAGTTGCCTATTGTCCCTATATTGTGCTTTTGGTTTGCTTAAAGGAGCGGTCCCAAGGCACATAAACTGATTCCTTTCACTAAGCCACAACTGTTTTCCTAAACCAGAAGATACCGTCTGGGAATGCGCTAATGCCAAGGGGCTTCCAGGCAGATTACAACTGGTTTGAAGTTTTATCCTACAGACCCACCCATCTTGGGCTGGATTTCAGGTGAGGAACACAGTGTTGATGATACTTGTAGGTTGCATCACTGATTTCCTGGAGGATTTGGTTTTGCTAGATTTTTTTTAATAGTGTTGGTGCATAAGAAAAAGAGTCAGTATCCCATGAAAATCAGACTTTGCAGCTGACAAAAGACAGGAGAACATAAAAGGGATATATTTTGATTGATGTGGCTGAAAAAAAGACATATTGAACAGAATTATACTAAATACCTGTAAACATTAGCTTTTTTAATTCTATTCTCTTGCAAGGAGCTGGCTTTGATTACTCTAAAAGATAATCAATGCTTTAGCTGCCGGGGAAAGCATAAATTTAGGCTTTTCTATATTCTTTCTATACTGTTTCCCTAAATTATGGAAAACCTCTTCTGCCTTTGATTAGGTTACAATAAAATGAATGCTATCTCTTGATACAAATTTCTTAGTACATCTCCATGTTAAATTCAATCCACAGTCTGTAGTTTTACTCAGAGTCAGTAGATGGAGAAAGGATAAACCTGTTAGAGAGCATTGCAGGTGACCTAAAAGGCAAGATGTGGTACCCTCATGGAACTAAGCAGCAGTCTGGGAATTGCTGTGCCTGCTGGTGTAAATATGGAAACCATCAGAAAGTTTGGGATACATCAAAGGTCTGACAAAACTTTATTTGACAAAAGAGAAGTATAATCAAAGCCCGACAATCTGCACTTATGTGGTTGTTGTTGGCCATTTAATGACATGTTAACTAAGCACAACTGACTAAAGCGTCACTAATTGGTCAAACATATATAGCCTGCTTCTCAGTACAGTATAATATAACATTTAAGGGTACATATGTTTTATATCTGTCTTCAGAAGTAGCG
This sequence comes from Charadrius vociferus, assembly GCF_000708025.1. NCBI lineage: Eukaryota > Metazoa > Chordata > Aves > Charadriiformes > Charadriidae > Charadrius > Charadrius vociferus. The sequence continues at coordinate 4,886,587 of NW_009647856.1, read as the reverse complement.
TGTGAAGGTTGTGTGTAGGTTACAACACTGTATAGCTCTAGAGTTTGTAGAGGTGTCACATACGTGAACAAAGTATGATATGCTCTTAGGTAAAATTTTCCATAGAAACTTTTCAAATAGAAACAACTCTTTATTCATTATGCATGCTCAAAATGAATGGAAAAAAAATCTGGTTTGACCCCTGTCGAACTGATTCACATTGTCACAAGCTGGCCTTACATGTTAGCTATCTCTACAAATGATTACAAGCAGCACAAAAAGTCTTTTGAAATCAGGAAAATGAGACAATAGTAGTCTGCATACAACAACAATACATAAATGAGTAAAAGGATTTTGTTGTTTTCTTTCTGCCTGTGAAGAGAAGCAAAAACAAATGAATAAATAAATAAAAAGGCAATAAAATAGAATGGGAAGATGAAGGAAAATGCAACAAGGAAGGCACAAAACTACTGTGTATGATTTTTAGAAGCTCACAGTCTTGGATTTACTGCTAGCTGAAAGGGTTATTTTGAGTTACAAGCAGAAGTACTCTCGTAGTATTACCTTTGCACTCTATATAATAAGTCTCCATTCATTCTTTGTAAAGAGAATTTCACCGAGAATTTTCCAAATCCATACATTTCTCTTATCTAGGACAACAGAACTCTGACTTCTCAGCTAACTCCTCCAGCAAAAAGAAAGAGGACATTTTTTTAATTTTCAGTGAGCAGTTTCTAAGTCATCGAGCCCTTGAAGACATCTAACCCCCCTTTAACTCTACTATCTACCTGGATTAATCAAGAGCGTATGGTAGAAGACACAGGACTGAAAGTGAACAAATCTGAGTTGTAGTCCTTGCTCTTGCACAAATAGATGCTTTACTCCATTTCCTTTTGCTCTTCTTCCCGCTCCTGCCCTCTGTGTCTAGAGCTCAGGACCAGATTTGGGGCAGGTATTTACTTTCCTCATGTCTTATGTCAAGTGCTCTGGTCTTCTCTCTGCACAGAGCCCTGAGCGTGTGCTTTGTGCCATTAATAGCAGTAGCAGAGCCAAGGGTGAGCCCTCCAGACTGTCACACTGTAGGTAGGTTTCAAGCAAAGTAAGTCAGAGATTGGCCAAGGCTTCTCAAGATCAGAGTGGGTTGCAGCCCTGCAGTTCAGGGAAGATCCCAGCCACATGCAGACCCTTCCCTCAAAGTTTTCTGGGTATGGAAGACTCCAGCTTGCACCACATGTGGGAGGGAGCTGAATAACAGCGTTTTACAGGTGAGAAATTGAAGCCTGAAGTATCTCCCCAGCTTTGTGGCAGTGAGTTTGTCACACAGGCGAGAGGGCAGGGCAGTGCTTTCATCCCCAGCCATGAGGTTGGCTTTTTGTTTCAGTCCCCTAAGAAACTGGAAATTGCTCTCAATGAAACTGCTGCTGCCTTTGAAATAAATGAAGTAAAATAATTAATAATAATATGCTGCAGGTCTGTCAGCAATGCCAAAGCTGACCAAGACAGTTTTAATGTCATTGAGTCAAACCAAACAAACACATTAAGACTATGACATCCTTCTTACCAGCTTTCTGGTCCAAATAATAGGCAAGTCCCTCTGCGAAAGAAATAGCAACCTGTACTTTGGGAAGGTTTTGTTTCCCTGAAGGTGAAAAGCAGTGGAGAAGCTCCCAAAAAGACAGAGCTGTTTGTTCTTTCCACATATTTGCTAAAACAAACCTCCCACTTGCATGATGTGTGAACGCTGCTTACGTTCCTGTAAGGCTGGGTAGACCACGTAGGAGTGAAGGCGTTTGACATTTTGTGTCGCTGTGATGCTCCGGTGGACTTGCCTTTTAGTAAATAACAGAGAAAACACGTTTCTCAGAGTTAACTCACTCACTGTTACCATATGTAGGAGGGAAATGATGGGGTGCTGACTAACACCGTGGGGAAGCTTGGAAAATCCTCTGAAAACTGAAATAGGAGACTATCTTAGGCATTTCCTTCACCTCTGTCTTTTAGGCGTTTTCTCTTCCCATCTGCTCAGTCTACAATTGCTCCTGTGTTCTGCCATCTACATTGCTTATTTTGGGCTTCTGCTGGAAACTGGCTTGAGACTAGAAATGTATTTAAGCTAGACAAAACACTGGAAATACATGAGTCTAGAGTGACAGGAGAAGAAATAACTATTTGAATTTGGAGTTTTCCTATTTGTAGTTTTCATCTTTTTCCATAAGTTAAAAACACATTAAGAAACATTTAGAGACATTTAAAAACCATACAATTTTATACCTTTTATCTCATAGAAGCTGAAGAGAAACCACCACTGACATTAATGGGACAAAAGTAGAAACTATTACCTTAAGCAAGGACATTTCACACTTCCAGTTTCTGGCACACAGAAAGAAATACAAAATGGAAATGGCCAGAAACATGTCATTGTTATTATAATCATAGTTGTAAGTTATAAATTATAATTACTAGGCAAAATTCTTAATTTCTGTACTTCTGGCTACCTCATAGATAACCTGCCAGTGTGTTACAAGAGCAAGCCCTGAGGGAACAGATTTTCTGCAAAAGCAATGAAATGGAGGGGTTACTCCTCACAGAAAGGGAGGAATGACAAAAGACAGAAGGCTTTCATAGCAAATCACAATAAAATGGATGTTAGCTTTCCCCTTGGCCAGTTCTATGTCCCTTAACCCTATTTTTCCCCATCATGCTTTCTCCCCCTCCTCTCATTGCTCTTCTGTAATAGCAGAACAACAACTCCTTTCTTCTCCAGGGTATAAAAGTCATTTATACTGTTGGGGGAAAACTACTTCTCCTCACAGCTGAAATTTCAGTGACATTTCTAATCTGTAAAATATTGGCACATAATGTTTACGGCCATGGTGTGCCACGGCCAATTTAAAAACTTATTTACTATCCCTCTGAGCTAAATGTGCGAAGCTTTTAGATGTGTAATGAACAATGTATCAGGGCCTCTGAAATGCCAGCTTGTTTCAAAGAATTCTGTTTATCTTAATTACAGTCTAATGTACAAAGGACAGCTTAGCAGTGCTGCACGTCCAGTTTGTCAGAAAGTGGTGATCTCCAACAGCTCGGACCATGCAAAACCTGTTTAGGTTCACACAAAACATTTTAGTCTCGTCTTCAAAGAACCCTGCACTTGTGTTCAAACATGCAACATCTTTTTGCCCCTTTGAGGCCATTTTGCTTAGTTTGGATGGAGAGGATTTGTTCATTCTTGAAACAAAGTGATGCCAAGGTCCCCAGAGCTGGGTCCATAACTGCATATGGCAGATCTGTGTCAGCATAGTGTTACTAACCACAGATCTGCTGAGCAGCAGAGCTGCTTAGATAACATGGTAAAGTATCGGTACCATCCTCACATCCAAGCTAGTGTGTACAATGCCATACTGTGGGCTGCAGATGAACAGGTTTTCTTGGAAAGATGTCTAGCATGCAGCCCTTAACTCTTGGAAGGGTATTTTCTGTGTGGATTTTACCAGCATCATCTGACTACAAAAGCCAAGGAATCATTACTGGAAAACATGAAGAATTCTTATGACTTGCCTTTCGCTCTCTTGTTTTGAATGTACTGTTGGGAGACCCTATTATCTAGCTGGTCACATGGAAAGTAATACTTGTATTATGTGCCTGGCTTTCTCTGAGATGTCCAGGGAAATTTTCTTTGTAACTGTTTGCCTGCTAAGACAGTAAGATCTCTGTTTTCTCATTTGTGCTTGCACAGCTTCTAGCACAACACTGTAATCATAACACTGATTATAACAGTAAATCTGATAAAAGACAAAAGCTATGAATCCTTGGAAATACAGAGATATATTAAATAATATACCATTTTGTAGCCAAAAATGTTCACTTTAGAAAGGTGAATTCTCTCTTTTACTTTCCACTTTTTGGAAAACTATTTTGTCCATGAGCACATTGCATCTTTCTCAAACATCTGGCGAATGTCTTTTAGGGACAGACTAAAATTGGAGAATGGAGAAATACAAATAGCATAATTATGGCTTTATTTTGGTTCACTCATGAAATTGAAGGATTAGCTGTATGGGACAGCTGTTAGTCAGGGAGGTGGCTGAGGTCAGAAGGTTATTCTCTTGACTACAAAGAAGATCCCTGGACTAGAGAGAAAAAAAGCTTCAGCTAGTAACAAACTGATGTTTTAGCTCAGTCTCTTAAGAAAAGCAAGTTTATGTGATCACATATATATTTTTACATATTTTTGTTTCATTTCCTTCCCCATAATACTTTTTTAATCCATTTGTCAAATTCAGTGCAATTTGTCAAAGATTTGGAGTTCTCAGAGATACTTTTTGTTTTTTTGTGTGTTGAGGCAATAGGCAGCTGACTAAAGTGGGAGACCAAATTTGTTTTCCACTCAGTGAAAGACTTTACTGGTGGCTTGGATCCACCAGAAAGGGTGAGACGTTATGAAGATGCCCATTAAAAGTGGAACTTCTATCAAGGTTCACCCTAGAGACTCCAGCAGCAAAGGATCCTTTAATAATAAAACAGGTTTACTTAGTAATAATTTTCACCATAGTGCAGATGCAATAGTAGAGATAAGAAGTTTATGTGTAATAAGCAATAGTCTACAGAGATGAGTGTAGTTTTTTGTGATCTGGCTCTACCTGTCCTTTGAACTGACAGAGGCAACCTCAGAGCAAAAGTCAGATAACCATACTAATGCAGAGATTTGTTCGAGCTGATGTCTACCTTCCAGCAAGGTTTTTATTATCTCAAACACAGAATTACATCCATATGTTTGAACTGCATGGGCAGAGAAGGTGAATCCCCAGAAAACAATACCAACAAACACCATGATCAAAGTTTTCTCCATTTCAGTTTTCTAAGGTGCTTTAACCACATCTTGCTTCTACCTTACTGGCTTCCATTGAACAGAGTATGCTGTATGAAAGGCTGATGCTTGAATAAGGAAAGATGTGAGCCATGGACTCAATGAAAACTGGCTGGGGTTTTTTGCTGTTGAAATTTCTGGTGTCTAACAAGCAGGGAATTTTAACTGAAATATTGTTTGCTGTCAGGCAAGAATCTCTCTGTCCCTCTTCCTTCTCTTGCTTCTGAAGTTCCCCCATAACAAACTCTCTCTTGCGTGTTACTTTGCTCACTACACCTTTTCCTTCCCCCGCAACACCTTGATCTTCCTGAAACTAACATTCCTCAGATGCAGCAGCCAGCAGCAGGTAACTCCATGTTTGTCTCATGTTTTCTGTTTCTCCTGGAGCCATTCTCGTTTATCATAATCTTCCTGTGTCTGGAGTGGCCCTGTAGGGCATTCTCATCAGGCAAGCCCTATACATCTATAGATCCTACTCTTGCAGTGATGACTCTGCTCCAAGACCTACAACGAGACTTGTACCGGGGGAGAATATGGGCAGCTAACCCTATAACTGTATGACATCGTATTCATCACAGAATCACAGAAACTCCTAGATTGGAAAAGACCTGTAAGATCATCTAGTCCAATCATTAGCCTAACGCTGACAAGACCACCACTAAACCATGTCCCTGAGCACTATATCTACACACCACTTAAATACCTCCAGGGGTGGGGACTCCACCACTCTCGTGGGTAATGCATTCCAATGCCTGATGACCCTTTAAGTAAAGAAAGTTTTCCTAATACCCAATCTAAACTTCCCTTGCCGCACCTTGAAGCCATTTCCTCTTGTTCTATCACCTGTTACTTGACAGAACAGGTCGATTCCCACCTCTCTGCAACCTCCTTTCAGGTAGTTGTAGAGACTGATAAGGTCTCTCCCCTTTTCTCCAGGTTAAACAACCCCAGTTCCTTCAGACACTCCTCATAAGACATGTGCTTCAGACCCCTCTCCAGTTCTGTTGTTTTTCTTTGCACATGCTCCAGTGCCTCAATGTCCTTCTTGTGGTGACGGGCCCAAAACTGAACATAGTACTCAAGATGTGGCCTCACCAATACCAAGTACAGAGGTAAAATCACGTCCCTGGTGCTACTGGCTACACTATTCCCGATACAGGTCAGGATGCTGTTGGCCCTCTTGGCCACTTGAGCACACTGATGGCTCATGTTCAGCCAGCTATCAATCAACTCCCCCAGGTCCCTCTCTGCTGAGCAGCTTTCCAGCCACTCCTCCCCAAGCCTGTAGTGTTGGTGGGGCTTGTTATGGCCAAAGTGTAAGACCTGGCATTTGGCCTTGTTGAAACTCATACAGTTTGCCTTGGCCCATGGATCTAGTCTGTCTAAATCCTTCTGCAGAGCCTCCCTAACCTCAGGCAGATCAACACTTCCACCCAGCTTGGTGTCATCTGCAAACTTACTAAGGGTGTACTTGACCTCACATAACTGCGATGATACGTGTACTGGGAGCAGGGAGTGAGATGAGGAGGAGACAGGAAACACCTCTTCTCTCTGGGGGTGGGTTAGAGGAGCAGCAGAAGAGGCTACCAGATTTGGTTTGAACCTAGAACTCAGACTCTTAAATCTCTTCCTGCCTCCCCAACAGCCAAAGTTCTATTCTGCTAAATTTTCTTCATAAGAACATGTTTTTACCTATGCCACCAACTTGGCTTTGATATATTGCACACAGCTTGTGTAATGGCATAAAACCTTCAGTAAAAAAAAGAGCTGAGCTAGATCTGTCAAATTCAGTGGCTTTGATCCTTGAACAAGGCATTCAAAGCTGGATGCCAGAAGTTAAGCATCTAAAATAAATATGTGGCTGGCTCATTAAAAGTGCAGAGCACCTTTTAGTGCTGTTGAAATCTGAAAATCAAACACAAAAGCAAATCAGAACCAACACTTGTTGCTCTGCCAGAAAGAGAAAAAAAAAAAAATCCAGCAAAAACCAACAACCCCCCCTCAGTTTACACAGATCATCAGATTGTAACTTAAAAAAAACATTCATCACTGAAATCTAAACCATATTAGGCCATTAAAGTAATGAAACAGCAAACTAAAGAAATAATAGATAGGCTCATCAAAAAATGGCATTCCTTTACACCTGCTGAGGATCTCATCCATACTGTTGAAATAGATTATAGATCTTAAAATTCACCTTGCTTACCAGGCATGCAGAAACGTCCAGGTGTTAATGGAAGAAAATGTGGAGGTTTCTGAATTCTTTCTTCTGGTCTCCAGACCCTCGAGGCAGTTCTTACTTAAAAAAAACCCCACAACAACAACAACAAAAAAAAAAAAAACAGCTCAAATCCCCCTTTAGCTCAGGAAGGGGGTTGCTTGAGTTGTCCCTGAGGGGGTAGTGCCATGCATATTTGAATGGCAGATTCCTGGACAGTGGGGTACGTGAATATCCACACTCTCCTTATCAAAGAAGAGAAGAGAAAGGTATGAGAGCTGAGAGAATGCAGCAGGGCCCTTTTCACGGGATTATCTCACGGGATTATCTCAAAGTTCTCTGTCAACTTAAAACAATCTTCTTTTCTTTTGGGGGTTTATTGGTGGTTTTGTTGTTGCTGCTTTTGATTATGCATGAGGTTAATAAGGTTTTCTGTCAGTGTCAAAAAATTAATAGATTTGCAGACCTACCAAACGTGAAGGTGCCACACATAAAGAGAGGCAGAGCTTCCTGAGCTTGGGTTGATGTGCTTGGACCAGGATTGTCCAACTGAAATGAAAAACATCCCTTTGAGACAAATGTTTATCCCTGTGTTTTCAATGGGGACTCACAGAAGAATAAAATTCTTTACATGGCTTACAAAAGGTTGAAAGAACAGAAACAGAAGTAGAAAATCATGTCCTCTGTGTGGAGGTGAGATACCTCTCACCTCATTTCAGCTGTCTAAGGGCTAGGCATTGAGTCTAAGCCCGTCATGTCAGTACTCTGTGGTATATGAAGAGGCAAGCACCTACAAAGGATAATTCATCTTCTGCAAGAACAGATGTATATGAAGGATGAAGGGGAAGTCTGTCTTTCATCACAGTCTACCGGGGGAGCCCAGATGATGAGCTGAGGCCAGATGCCTAACCTTTAGACAGCTGGCTTTAAAGGAGATGAATCTGTGACTTTATCAGAAGATGAGATGTTATTGTGCTGCTGTGTGACCTGACACAACAAAATGGTTTCTGAAGAATATGGACCATGGTTTGTTTTTTGGTTTTTGCTTTTTTTTTTTTTTTTTTTAATCAAGCTGTTTTCTCTTCTTCTGATAACAAAAAACAATCAATATTTGATATGTACTTCACTGGGCTGTCTTTGCATGAGTTGCTCCATTAGTTTTGGACAATACCTTTTCTGAAAACAGAACTGGAACGTGTCTAGGAAAAATTCCTTAGAAAGGATGAGAGGAGGGAGGACCATGAAAACAGACAAGCTTGTTATTAAAGTACATGACACTAAATAGCGGCTACTTTAAGGATCAGAGTATTATGCTGTTGCTCTAAAGTGCCAGCTTTTTAAACTATTGCAGGGTGTGGAAATACATATAACAGAGGTTTTCCAGTGCTTCATGCAGTCATGGGAATGGATAATTGGGATCAAGGCTCTCATTGACCCCAAAGCAGTATTAAAGCCACAAAATAAAATACCAAGCACTGGAGGGCTGTGTACCATAAGCCTCATGCAGCTTCAAAGCTAGACCTGAGAAGGACTTAAGGTACTTGGAGAATGATACACCTTGAACTATCTAAAAACTCCTTTGCTTTTTCATAGAGTTTAAAGATTCTTATATGTAGGCCATTCAGACCCTAAGCCACCCAAATCTCACACCTTAGTGCTTCTTCCCAAGACAAAGCATCACCTTGCAGACATGTGTACCTTCTACCAGTCTCCTCTGAAAGGCTTACTTCTCAAAGTGCATTTAACACACACAGACAAAACTCATTCCATCACCCAGGACAGCTGTGTTAGCCCTGGTAATAATAACACCTCCTGTTGACTTCTTAGATAAACAGAGGGGTGGCCAGCCTCTGGATCTTGAGCTGTTCACATGAGATCTCCAAGATGTATTTGCAACACCTTACTAGCAACAGGGGCTCCTTGATAATGATAGTACTGCTGGATAACATAAAAATACAGGAGCAAACAAACCAGATACTGTTGTTCATGTTACTCTCATTAAATTACCCTTCACAGCCTTCAGCTTAGCACATACTGAGGTCGTAGGACCTTTAGGACTTTTCTTCTCAGAATCATTCCCTTCCTACCAGCTTTTGAAGCTTGTCTTTAACTTTCATATTCAAAGGTAATTGGCTTGTTTGGTAGGCAACATTGCTGCCATGTTCAGTCTTCTGAGATAACATGGTAGACACCTATTCTCATATAGTCCTGAGCTTTGAATGGCCAAGAAGTAGAAGGTGACTGCTTGCAGCCTTCAATCAAGTGTCAGACTTCTCTGGACACAATCCTGTGCTCTAGTTTCTATAAGGTAGTTGTAAATGACCCACCTGTCATATAATGTTTTTTAAGGTACTTCATTTTCCCCAAACTTTCTGTTGGAAAACTTAATTTCTGCTGTAGTAAGACATAGTTCTGTTTTCCATTCCAGGGGCTCAAGATGTCTAACAGCTAAGCACTTTTACATTTAACTGGCAGACAATGAAGCCTTTTACAGGCCGTAGCCCTTTCCCTATAAATCTTGTTAGCAAAGGAAGGGAACTTACTTGTCATTATCTAAACCATCTACAGCTACTTATGGGAAAAATGGGGGCAGGTGCGGTGCAGTTTTGGGTTTCCTCCTGTAGGCCTGCAGCCATACGATTCTTTGCAGAAGACAGACAGGAAATTTATAGCCATGCAATTATTGAATAAGCTGTGATGAGTCCTGGGATAGTCTCTATGTAAAGGAATCTCTGCAGAAAGTGACAATCCCATCTAGTTTTCATACTCGTCTTCTGCATTGATAATCACAGCAAATATATCTACAATAACTTCCTGCCTATTAATTTACTTAAGAGCACTTTCCGTATCCTGCCTCCAGTGAAGAACGTCAAAGCTGCATTAAATCCATTGATTTTTACTCATTTGCCTGACACAGTAAATTGAATTTCTACAGAATATTTCCCATCAAACATGTTTAGTCAATTGTAGATAACTGAAATAGCTCCAATCACATGGCATAATAAACATTTAATTCTACTTTTTTTTTTTCTCCAACTGGGGCAGCCAAAGCTCATGGATGATGACTTCATGAGACAATAAATCTATTTATAATACTTTTAATACATGATCAAAAATGCTGCAATCATATGAAGCAAAACATTGATACAGTCTGTGTTTCTGGTTTATTCACTGTGCTGGTTGTTTTGCTAGTTTAAGCTTGTTCCAAAAAATGTCTCACTTTGTGGCAGGAGGTCAGCTATCACCTCTACTCCTGCTGCTGGCATCAAAGTGGAATGAGCTGCTGTATGATTGTATGTCCCTACCTGACATCATGTGTCCTGGAGATCGTTGAGTCATCTACCTGTACTGGAGGAGTCAGCCAGAGCCAGGGCATTACTGCGGCAGCTCTCTGAACAGAGGCTCAGGGATTCTAGTCACAGACTTTTAATGGACAGTTTAGGACTTTTCTTACAAAAGCAGAACATATAAAAGGAAAATGTATTATTTTCATAAGTGTGCCCAAATGTGTATTTGGGGAAATAGCTCTCAGAATATTGTCTTTTAACATTCTGTAAATGAAAAAAAAAAAAAAAAGAAAAAAGAAAAAAAGTCTTTTAGAACAAATGTATTTTGGGCTAGAAATTCAGCCTTTAAGTAAAACAGAAGATGAAAAATTAGTATTGAATTCAAAATACATATTTCTGGTAGTTTCAGAACATTTTCACTGTCCCAATTTGTATTTATTTACTGCTACTGAAAATGTTGGAGATTTTAATTTTTTATCCTGATCTGTGAAAGGTTGCTCTTTGATTTGTTTGTTTATCCTTTTTGGAAAGTCCAAATCTTACAGTCTGGGGAAAACATCTTCTCCCTCAGCATAGCGCTCCCCATCGACTTGAAAAGCCTGTCAAGCATCTTTCCGTAGTTCTGATTTATTGAAGCCGTGCCAAAGGTGGACAGCACAACTCTGTGCTTACTTGACCAATTCAAAGGGGGTGTTTATGGGCAGACACTGTGGCCTAGAGGATGTTATCGCTTTCCCACCCCCTGCCAGGATGGAATCTGACACTTCTCACTTTGCTAATGTTTTCTTCTCCCTTTGCCCCTGGCTGTGGCTAAGTGATTGTTTATGGCAGATACTTTAAATCATTATCACCTCCTGGGCCTTTGAGTACTGCTACATAATCTGTTTTTGCATCAAGGAAACTCTTCTATCAGTACAAAACAAGGCCAAATGTTTATCTGGTGAGATGATAGTCAAAGTGTCTCCTCTAATATTTAAAAACAAACAGCAGTACCTCTGCTCTGTTGCAAGGAACACCGGCTAGCTAAAGCCAAGCAGTATTTCTGACATTCCCCAGTGCGCAGGGCAGGGCTCCCTGGATAGCTATTTGCTATTTGTTTTTAAAGCATCAGAAACATCCAGGGAACTTGGAGGATGATAGAATACATGAAAAAGCTTCACAAAATATGGCTGTGTTTATGGCGTTGCCTTAGCACTCAAACCCTGGTTTGCAGTGTGGTGGTGCCATCACAACAACAAGGAGAGCTTTGCTGTGGTGACTGTCCAGCAGTGACTCCAGCTGCAGCCAACTAGCAGCTGTGCAGAGAAGAAGATGCTGCAGACACCAGGAAGGCCGTGACCTCCCTGCCCAACTTGGGAAAGCAAGGCTGTTGTTGCTCCCAGGGGAAAGATAGGGGTACAAGGGCTGTGATTACTGATTAGCAGGGAAAACAGCCTCTCCCTGAATCACAACAGCTATTATGGCCCTCCCAACCCCCGGGAAGAAGCACTCTTCAGGAGTGTCTTCCACAAACACCCCCTGGTTCTGGCCTCCTTGGTTGTGCTTCTCATCCTCTTAGCTCTCATCCTGGAGGTAGCAACATTCAGCTTTCTTTAAGGGGTTGAAAGACTTTCAGCAAGCTCAGTCAACGGCCATAGCAATCCTCACAGCTCACCGAGGGTTTCTAGTAGTTGGCAAGTAGTTTGTTGGCAGAGGAGAGTTCAAAGGAAGCAATTGAAGGATACCAGTCAGTGGACTGGTAATAATTACAGTGCTCCTCTTACACACTGAGGCCTGGGGTATATTCTGGAAAGCTTCTATTTGAAGAGGAGTTTGAAAACAAAAGTCTCACCTATTGAAAGTGCTCAAATGGTTGTTGAATAGGTGCTGAATGGAAATTGGCCCAGATTTCCAAGTTGTAGGAGTTTTAGATTACTTGTTACTAAATAAATGAGAAAAACACTGTCAAATATTGCTGAACAAAACCCTAAAGTGAGAGTTTGCTTTAGACTCCACATGGAATTTCATATTTGGAATGGAAGTTTAATAATTTGCTTGATAAGGAGCTAGTGTTAGTGTGGGAGTTGATGTATAGGCTTAAATCCCGGTCCAAATTAAATTCCTTGGAGCTTTGGCACTGACCAGAGCTACTTGGAGCCTTTTTCTTAAGAAGTGGATGCAGAGAGTAGGGAGGAATAGGGGACAGTGTTTAGGAAAAAAATAAGCAGGTTTTATGGATATTCACATTCTTCAAAGGAAAGCTTGCTGTCCAAAAACATTAACATCAACCGAATTGTAATGGGTTTACATTTCTGGTTAACCATACAACACAGCTGTTACCTCACGTCACTGTTCAATATATTGCAGGTTTAGTGCATGAAATTACTCTGACATCCAAACTAATCCAAAACATGGTAGCAGGAGTAAACACAACTAAATAAAGAAATGCTGGTTGTGGCTTTGAAAAACTCCTACTGTTGTACTGCATTGAAAATGTCCAGAGTTGTCAGCACAGCCACCTCAAGGCTGACTCACAGCATGGGTGCCTAGGAAATGTTTTAAGCATCTAAAGGAACTGAAGTTACAGTTCAAGCCAGAGAGACAGTAGTTGTTTTGTCCTTTCTATTATATTACCCCTCTCACAGTAATTGCCTGACAAAGAAAGTAGTGGGGAACAGCACAGGAGCATTTTTGTTGACTTTGCCCTTGTGAGCATGGATTAAAGGAAAATCTTTCTGTGCACAGGAGCAGTTAAAAGGTAGCATTGTTTTCTAGCTTGAGCCATCAAGGACCAGACAGGGACTATAATGAAATAATGAGGTATACATTTTAAACATCCAAGGAGAGAGTAAGTCTGGCCCTTTCCTTCTTCTCTTGGCTTTGCATTTAATAACCTGTCCATATCGAAGATGTTACCTTTGTACTCATTCCTTTCATTCAAAATATGCCTGCTGTCTTAGCTACATCTCCAACACCTAACCCAGCAAATTAAGCCTGAAAGGACATTTAATCACCCAGCTCCAAAACTTAGTGAATCTGATCTCAGCAATTACATTTTCTGTCTTTCAACTGACAGATTTATTCCCAGGTAGGTTTCATTCTCCCTGCTTTGCCCAAACTTCCTAAGAAATATTCTGCATATTTATGTCTCATGTTTTATAAATAAATTATTTCCTACCTCACTGTAGTCTCTGACACAGCCACACTTCAGCCCTCCCCGTTCATATTTTCGTTTATGTTTTTTCTTTCTACCCAACCTTGCCTTCTCTCTCTACTGCCTCAAAATCCTGAACAGTCCATTCCTTTTTCTCTTGCTTTGCTTACCTCTCCCTTTAATGATCTCAGGATATGAATGACTCCCTTAAAGTGGATTACTCATATTTAATCTTTTACCCCATCAATTCCAGATCAGATCATACATATGAAGCTATTTTTCTGATACCTCCTCTTTGACATTCTAATGCCAGTTCAGACTTCAATGTTTCTAAAGAGATATAAGTACCAGTTCTTCTTGGTATCTCTTTTGTTAACTTTTCTCCACAACCATTGGAAGCTTCACTTCTCCATGTTCACATTCTTAAAGTAATTTGAGTTGGACTTCTCTTTGTCTCCCGTGCTTCCAGTCTTCCAATAGTTCACAGAAACAGAATCATACAATCGCTTAAGTTGGAAGGGACCTTTAAGATTATCCAGTCCAATCCTTAACCTAGCACTGCCAAGTCCACCATTAAACCATATCGCTAAGCACCACATCTACGGTCTTTTAAATACCTCCAGGGTTGGTGACTCAACCACTTCCCTGGGCAGTCTGTTCCAATGTTTGATAGACCTTTCAGTGAAGAAATTTTTCCTAATACTCTATCTAAACCTGCCCTGGCACAACTTGAGACCATTTCCTCTTGTCCTATCACTTTTTACGTGGGAGAAGAGACCGACCCCCACCTCTCTACAACCTTCTTTTGGGTAGTTGTAGAGAGCAATAAGGTCTCCCCTCACCCTCCTTTTCTCCAGACTAAACCACCCCAGTTCCCTCAGTTGCTCCTCATAAAACTTGTGCTCTGGACCCCTCACGAGTTTTGTTGCCCTTCTCTGTACATGCTCCAATATCTCAATTCTTATCATCTCCTTCTTTAATATTGTCAGATTTCTCTCTTTCTTCAAACTTTTGTTGTTCTGCTGTTAATCAGCCCCACACCTGTGTTATCTCTTGCCTTAATAAATCTAGTCTTTATCTTTTCAGCATTTTCTGATGTTGTACATTTGCCCGTACCTTGCTTAGAGTGTCTCCTGGGGCAACAAAATACCTTTCACTATTGGAGTGTCAGTTACTGTCAGGATTTTTTCCAATTTGTTTTTTAATTTCAGAGTCTGAACAACAAAGCTTAAAGAATGCCCTGATACTAATTTTTTTTAAGCTTTCCCTCCTTCTATGTTTTTCCCCGTGGGTATGAAAAGTTTGTGCAAAAGTCTGATGCCAGACTGAGGAGAGAAAAGATGATGCTACAACATGTTCTTTTGCTGAATAGCCCAGAGTTATCTGGGATTTGAAATATCCTGAGTCAAATACTAAATACCTGAAACAGAACAAGAGATTTAGAACATTATTTTGTACCACAAACTCTAGTTTGAGAGTAAACTCTTCAGGCTATGACTCCTTAATATTGATATCTCCTGTGAAACCTGGTCTACTCTTCAAAATACTTGAGTGCTCAAAATAGCAATAAATTAGGATCTGGCTATCCAGACTATTAGATTACAGAGTTCTTTGTCTTCCTTAGTTCAGTCCCACTCTATACATCAGACAGAGCAGCTTTAGATTAGTCTAAAGCATATTTCAGATCGTCCTACCCATTGAGTTTCAGGGAATCACTGCCTCTAGAGATGTCAAAATTAACAGTTAACACATAGGGATTATGATCTTGTTAACATTTTGCTAATTTTTTTTGAGAGTAGATTTAGATTAGATATTAGGAAGAAATTCTTTACTCTGAGGGTGGTGAGACACTGTCCCAGGTTGCCCAGAGAAGCTGTGGCTGCCCCATCCCTGGAGTTGTTCAAGGCCAGGCTGGACGGGGCTTTGAGCAACCTGGTCTGGTGGGAGGTGTCCCTGCCCATGGCAGGGGGGGTGGACCAAGATGATCTTTAAGGTCCCTTCCAAGCCAAACCATTCTATGATTCTATGAAATTTGGCCGTACTTTTGGAGTGACTAAAACTTTTGAAACTCACCCAGCTAACTCTGTCTAATGTGACTGGGGTTTCATTGCTGAGACACAGTCTGACTTTGGTGGCACTTTTACATATAGTACCTTATGTTGATTTATATAAATCTAAAAGAACCAGAGGAAGGATACTGAATGGAGTAATAGGCATTTTTATCCTGTTGCTGGAGATTTTGAAGTGATTTTTTTTTTTTTTTCTTCCCCTGCTTGAGTAACCTTATTTAACTGGAACAACTGGAAAAAAAGGAAAAGAAGAGAAAAAAAAAAAAAAAAAGCCTACATTTGTGGATTATGAACACAAAGAAACTGGCCAAAAGCAGCAAACATGAACTTAAATTCTGCTTCCAGCATGACAAAAACTATGCAGAAAGCCTGAAGCTGTTTCGTTAATAAGAAGGTTTTAGAAAAATGTGTCCTCATTGGAACTTGGTCTCTAATATGGCCAATACTTGAAAGCTTTAATTGCCCTAAGGAGGGAGTTCTGCTGTACTTAAACTTTTATTTGAAATATTAATTGTGATGAGGAGGAGGAAAGGGTTATCCTTTCAATTCTACCTTCTAGCTTGATGTGCATTTATTTTCCACTGAGTCTAGTCATAGCTACTCATTAAAAGACTCTAATACACAGTGCAATGGAAAGGAACATCAGCTATGCATCTCTGGAGAACACCGTTCATACTGTTTTAGATCATAACCCAAAATGAGCTGTTGACCTCACCAGTTCTCATTTGTTCGCAGCATAAAACCACGCATGGTTTGGCACAGAAAGAATTCCCTGTCCAGGGAAAGCTGTGGCTTTTGAAGGGTGTAGCAAGTTTTGTATATAACTAAACACAAGAAATACACCAAGACCAGTGTTGTTTAAGCACTGAACTAATTTGCACATGGAAATAACATGTTATTTGGGCTTTCTACCACCAGCTACCTTCATGGCCTGATTATTTTTTCCTTCTCTTTTCATTCTGTGATCCTTTCTAATAAAGGGTTTCTTATTTCCAACCAGTATTCAGTCTAATCAGAGTATCTATGAGTTTGTTGTCTGGATGTTTGCATCATTTAGTAATAAACACAGCTGACACTGGTTTAGCTGATCAACTCAAATTAAACCTTTCTTTCTCAGCAAACAAACATGACCTGAAAGACAATAACACCTTGGTCTATTGCATGGCCTCTCATTATTTTCTGAAATTAATGTTAAATGAATAGGATGTTGAAAAGGGTTGTTTCAGCTTTTGTGCACATGAAACTTGATCCTGCCCTGAACTATTGCATGCTAATTAACTCTTCACTATTAGAAGTCAACAAACAATTGCATCTCCTATGTCAGTGTTCAAATTTTGAGGAGGAAGTGTTCAATTAGCATTGTCAAATGAAAATGTAGACATTCACTATATAGAAGGAATCTTTTGTTGACTTAGAGTCAAGCGGTGTCAAAGGCACAGCAGGAAATTACCATTAGCCAATCTGGACTTTCTCAACATTCAGCTCTACATCCCATAATCATCAGCTTCTGAAGGAGAGCAATTTAGGTAGCAAGTTGATCACATCTGTAACTTTGGTCAACCCATCTATGGCATGCATCGACAGATGGGATGAAGATTGCTTACACATTCCAGCTCCTGAACCTAGTGCTTTACTCTTTTCTTTGTCAGATGTGCTAAACACCATTGGGAGACACTTGGTGTTTCGGAGACAAGAGATTAATGACTTATCTTTACAGTTACAGCAGCTGTTTCATTTTATGAAGCCTATTTTTGCAAATATTCATGTCTGCATTTGGTAATTGATATTTATTATCATGCTCAGGAGATGAAACGGTTGGAATTTGGGATTAATATTCAAATGGAAGACTGAGTCATATGGAACGCTTTTAAGCAAACTCAGAAAGATGTGCTGAATATAAACCCACATGTCACTTCCAAAAAAGGCAGTACTGGAGCCATATGTCATGTTCATCCCATTTTTGCACCCCAGAAGTGATGCTCTGTGCCGTGGTTGCATAAAACAATTGTGAAGTTGTAAGTTCTGGCTGACATTGTGCAGTAGCTGTGTTATGGTGGGGAACTGGAC
>NW_009647856.1:4776408-4868950 GCF_000708025.1 Charadrius vociferus | reverse complement strand
CTCACATATGCATCCTTTGTAGAAAAGCCTTACAGAACTCAATGTAACACAAAGTTTAGATGATGATGCTGGGGGAAGACTGTGCCCCTGTTAAATAGAGTCTGTAGCTATTTTAGTTTTAACTAGCAAATTAGGCTCAGCATTGAAAGATGCAATAAAGATTTATTTGATTTCTCTTGAAGATTCAGGTTAGTTGTGAGCTTGAGGATTAGAATTAAACAAATTAGTTAGTTAAACCCAAACATGCTGATATAATGTATCTTCAGATTTTTACTCTTTCTCTCATTTTCCTTTATATATGTGTGAAATGATTCAGCTCAGATGTAGTCTCTAACTTTCAAACTGAATCGAAGGATTGGAGAAAATAATACAAAGAGTAAATACTTTGTTTAAAAATATACTTATCTGGAGGGGGAACTTTGCTAAAGATGCTAAAGATAAATAGCTATGGCTAGCAATAAATATCATGAGGTAAATATTAACTTAAACAGCACCCTTTGTGTATTTATTGCCTAAAGAAGGCACATCAGAAGATAAGGTTATATATTCCTTTAGGCTACAGATAGAGTACCATAAAAAATTCAGTACACTCCTTGCAATCAAATAACTTAGTGAGGTTTAGCAAGGTTGCCAAATAGAATCAATTTATCAACCTGGCTTGCTATTTTTTTCACATTAATTTCTCTTTACGTTTGTTTGAATAACTGCTGAATGCAAAAAACAGGCTAGTTTTGTCAAGAAGTTCCAGAAATGGTGAAAGGACTAATATATAAGGTGACAGAATCATAACTCAGCTGGCAGACGGAACAAATTCCAATATGCTGGTCTATACTTGTCCATCACAAAATCATCCCTGGCTAGAAAAGTAGTTAAAATTTTCATGGAGTACTTTTCAATTAGCATATAACACAAAACCATGTGTTCTTACCTTGAATAGCTCTAAAAAATTCAGTTTAAATGTGAGGAAATTGCTGTTGAGTTGTAAGTTAAGTTTGATCTACTTCTGGTGACACAATTGCAAATCCATGGTGACAGAATAATTGATGGTATGTCACACTACTAATGAGATAAAGTCATTGCTGATCTACATTTTAATAACACAGCAAACACCATGATTACTTCACTACTGGTGAACTAATCTCCCAGTTCTGAAAGAGTAATAACAAATATTTCACCTTAGAGGATAAAACACACACAAAAGTAGACCGTTTTAAAAGAAGCTGGAGCCTTACTTTCCAAGTTTTATGTCGTGCAACCTTTGGTTACAATATGAACTGTCAGCAGTTTTTCCTAATTGGTGGAAATATAGCTCTGTTCGCAGTAAGGCAGAAAAACTGGTCATTTGTTTTTATAACATTAAAAGAAGATTTTACTAAATATTAAGTAAGTATAGCCTCCTCTACAGATGAGATCAGTATACTAATACAGAAGTATTAATATAAAAAGTCCCAAAATTGAAAAGTCCATTCTATAGGAAAATTCAGTACTTCAAGAGAAGTTTTGTTCTAAATATGAACAAAAAGCAGAAATTCTGAAGTTTCTGCTGGAAAACAAAATTCCTAAAAATTGTACCAGAGATTCTGACATTAGGGGTATAGCTGCTACCCTAACTCAGGAAGACCCGATACTGCTGAGTGAAGTAAGTTTTGCTGCCACGGGGAAGAAAGATTCCCCTCCATCTAGATAGGAAGCCCAGAAGACTAAGACAGCCAGAGAGCTCTCCCACAATTATAGGTCTGCGACACAGACCTGGAAAGTTTTCTGTCTATCTGCACATCAAGACTGTTCCAGAGTATAAGGTGTTGCGAACCCAAGAAATACCTGAGGAAGCAGTCTTAGGACCAGGAGAATATTCTACTGGAAGTGGGATACATTTAGGATCAGTGTTTATGTCATCCACCTTTCTGATCCAAGTCCCCTATGACCAAGGTATTTCAAAGAAGAAATATATAAAGATAGGTAGATTCATACTATATACGTATTATAAAATATACAAATATTATTTTATATACATACATATACCTATTATATAAATAGGTATAGAGGTATAGATTCATAGAAATCAATATGATCTCCTGGGCAAAAAAAGGCTCTGTTGGAATTCAAATGAAAAATTTCTACTGAAAGTTTTCTTTTTCAGACCTTTTTGCTTCTTTTGTTTGCTTGATTCTTCCTGTCCAAGAACAAACCTTTAGAATTGAAGTTACGAATTTTTAAGTTTTCTCTCTGCTGATAAAAATAAATAAAAGTTTTTGACTTCTGTATCACATGGAATGTATATCAAGACAGCCAGGATAAAGAAATTATTCAGTCAGTGTCTTACTTGCTCAGGTGTTATTTAAGCAGGGCTTGAAAATTAGAATGTGATAGTGGGTTTTTGTACTGATTTTTACAATGTGTTTGTGTAAAGGATGACAGATGTTTTTCTGGCTGTTTCTAGTAATGAGCTGGAGATCTCTACTTCTGATAAAAGTAATCTCTCCATGCTGCAAATGAGTAGAGGCATAAATATCTTCTTTTTTTTTTTTTTTTTCTTCCCAATTTATAAGAAATAGAATTGCATATTAATAGGAAGTTAATTCCTGGTCTTTTTTTTTTGTCATGGACAAGTAAGTGGCCAGAGAGTACAATTATCACTATAACTGGCTGACGCTTTATCTGTACTATATATGGAGTAAAACCTTTCTGATCCAATTTGGATTTTCTACTGGAGAAGGGGGAGTAGTTTTTTCTGAAAACTTCTGTACAACCCAAAATATTTTTAAGTCACCTAAGAGCTTTGGCCAGTTTTTAAAAAGAATATGAAGAAAAGGTAATACACAGAGGCTAAGGAGCCAAAGTTGGAAGACCAAAAGAATAGCAGTGGTAGAGATGGTAACAGATCTGTCATTCTTGGCTCTGCTGGGTGATTTTATTACTGAGAAATTAACACCCTCCTGAAGTTTAGCATGAAAATACATGTAAAAAAGAAAACCTGTGCATGCTGTAACTCCTAAATCTAATTTTCAGGCCTTACTGTGACTTCTGCCATTACAAATTCTGGTATTGAATTACTTTTTTTTTTTTTTTTTTTTATTAGAGCTTCAGCATTTCAGAGCATGGGGCATTCCACTCAAACCAATGAAAAGCATATGACCAGCTGGCTCTTTGTCTTTGCTATGCCTCAGTTAAAAATGCCTTTCCCTTCACTGACAGAATGCTACATGCCATGAAATGAGTTTCTGTTCACAGATTCTTGGTGTCATTCATAAGAGTGTAATTAGATCTGCACCTTGGTCATATAAGTAGCCCAAAGAAGCAACATACGGAGTCCAAAGACTCACTGTTTTTAACAGAGGTACAAGCCACAAGCTGTGCCCTTCAGCACTTCTGAATTGTCTGGAAAACAGCTAAAAACACTAGTTAAAGGTTCTAGCTGTTTAAATATGCAAGTACATGTAATCTACTGGTGAGTTACCTCTCTATTTGTCCCATTATTATCTTGCTTGTATGATTCCTGCAATATGCTTGGTAAAATTGACTTAGCTCTCAAAAGCCTCCTGACTCTGGTTATTCCAAAGTTGCTTGAGAAGACTTAGCAGTCAGGAGTAATGCATGTAATATTTTGCTGGCATTATGCATTGATGAGTGCAAGATACATTTGTGGGTAGGCCAGGAGGGGTGGAGTGAGAGGTTGGGAATAAAGAAAGAGTGAACATTTAATGGAGCTGCTCTGTAAGGTAAAAATACAGGATATTTTCTATACAAGGCAATTAGCAAAGGTCATGATGATATGTTTCTACTCACACCATAGGGGTATTTTATTACCATTGTTCTTTGATTGAGATCCCAGTGATTGATGGATGCAAAACTTAGTGATTGATACCAAGATAAAATTCCTCTGCTATTGTATTAATTTAGTGTTTTGTCAGATTGTTTATCGGAAATAATGGCTTGGATACTACAAGGTAGAGTTCTGATTCAGATTTTCATAAGCAATTAGATCTGAGCTTCAGTGCATCAAAGCCTCTTCAGCTTAAATTCACAAACTGCTGAATGTGCCCTTATCATCCAGAAAGATTTTCAATAGAATTCAGTTTCATAATCCTGTGTTACCCTCTTTTCCTTCCTAGGCTGAGTCTTCCTACCTTCTTTTTAAGTCAGTAGATTTGCAGGTGTGGTATAACTTTTAAGAGTAGGACACTATGAAGAATTGCTTCAAAAAAGTAGGGAGTGGTAATTATGAACCTGAAAACAATATTTCTAGGTAAAAAAGATTCCATGACATTTCATATTCTCATAATAAAATGAAAAATATCAGAGAATGTATTTCTCACAAATGAAAATGAGTTAAATCTATTTTGGGCTCTGATTTGGTTTAATAGCACGGCTGCATGCACCTGAAAAACAGGTTTGTAAAGGGAAGACTTCCAGACACTACCTTATAAGAGTGATAACAGGCGCCACTATGTTGGAGATACAGATAACAGCCCAGTTAAGGATGGTTTTCTTTTATTGCTGTCACATGCAATTTAAAACCAGCTCCCGAGTTTCTTCCTTGTGTCAGATTCATAGTGGGTAAAATCCAATCTTGTGAATTTTTCCTTGTAGGAAAATGTAAATTCACTGGTTTATATTTCTTTTATCATGAATTTACACTTACTTTGTAGCCATTGTTACTCCAAGATTAGATTTGTTAACCATCTATAAGATGAAGGACAGTATGATCTCAGCTGAAGAGAGTGATGTTCAAAAGCATAGTTTCCTCTTTCTGCCCACATCTATTACTATTTTGGCTAATGCAGTTTATTATTTGACTAGTATCTATAGAAATGTTATTGGTCAGCATATCAATACTACTTTTCTTTGGTTTTGCCAAGAAAGCCACTCATGCTAACTCTTCATGAGCACAACTTTCATCTTCATTTTGGTCTTACAAAGTTATGAGCAACGAACAAATTGCCAGTGTCAGTGTCAAAAATCTTATTTTACTGACTCTGGCATTCTTTTTTTCCCCTTTCCCTCTTCCTCATCACAATTGAAACAGTTTATTTAGTGCAGTAGTCCTGAAAACAAAGATAAAAATCATCTTAACAAGTCTGATAGTCATCAGTTGTTCAGCAGACATTACAAGACTGTCTTATCTCCTAATTACTCAGGAAGGCAGAAGCTGCTCTCTCAAGGCTCTCCTGAAATGTGTGAATTTGTGTTTCTGTTGTACATTCATCTTTTGCTTCTAGAGAAGCAAGAAGATGATAGAAAAAAAAATTCCATGGAAACCACTATGCAGCTTCCTGCCCCAATGTTTTTTGAAGTCTCTGATCCTGAAATCTGACTTCATGAATGGTAAATACAAACAGCTACAGAGCTGCAATGAAGCCAGTGAAGGTCTCCTTGAGTCTGTGCATCGCAATATATGATGGTAATGGGAGAGCTAATATAAAATGCTTGTAAATCCAGAATATAAAAACAGTATATGAAAGGAAAAGACTTGGAAGATTTAAGAGTCTGTGGGAACAAAATGTGATGGTGAGTTTGTTTCATCACTCTCAAAACCAATAAGAAAATTTAAAAAATTGTTCTCACTAAGTGATAAAAAGGTGAAGGTTTAAGTGTGTGAAGAGAAAGGAGGAGGCGTTAGGGATGGTATGAATTTGCTGGATTGAGTGATTTGGCTCCTAAGAAGCTGTGTTGAGTGATGAGGAAGGGAGAAGGAAAAATGAGGAATTCCATTCCAGTCAATAAAACGCTAAGGAGAAGCATTGCATGAACAGCTCATTCTTTTGCAGCTTGATTCCCCCCTGCTGAATGTAAGGGCAATAAATACTTTGGGGTTTTCAGGAGAGAATACACTGAAAAGTTTTATTCCAGGAACTGTCCCATTTTTTTATCAATAATGTTGTATGCTGCATGTAAACAGCTAGCAGGAAGGGCAAAGTGACAAGAAAAGTTTCAATTTACTGATGGAAGAACTGCATGGACAAGGCTTAAAGAAATTCAGTCCTGAGATGTTATTTTAAACTAGCTGTAGCACGTTTCCTTCTTCATAGTCTGAGAAGAGCCACCTTGTTACTCTGCTTATGTAATTCCAGTTTTTGAGATAGAATCCTGCTCTAACAGGAACTAAAATAGCCTCTTCTAAACTTGAATATGGTGGGCTTTTGTTTTCCTGTTTCTGAACATCCTGTTCTCATGAGCCAAAGTTCTTTTCTGAGAGGACATCCAGGGAACTTCCAGACTACCCTGGAGATGGGGATGAAACAAGGCTGGGGTACAATAGGGAAACAGAAGAAATCTGCTGTACTATTTATACTCAGTTCTTTCAACTCTTAAGCAAATTTCTGTGCATCCAGAAGCGGCCAAATGAACCATTTGGTCTTGACTTGTTCCATCTTCCTTGCTCGGATAAAATGTAGAATGGTGAGCATGAAAGCAGGTGAGGAAGGACAAATGGCAGACATATTAGGGAGTTGCTGTCATGCTTTCTATCACTTGCAAAAGTGTGGCTTGGTAGTATCTCAAGGCCTCTGATTGTTGAGATGAGATCTTCAACACGGCTATCCTGCTGTTATGCCACTAAAAGTTATGAAGGATAGGTATTCACCTTGTCATAATGTCCCTTTCTTAGTGATTCTTTCTGTAGAGGAGTGAGACTGAGGTTTCCAAGCCAGCCTGAACTCTTTTTCTCTGCATTTACCACCATGAAACATAACTACAATGGAGAAGATGCAGCTTTTATCTGTCTGTTCGGTATGAAATTTGACCTGTGATTCATAAGAGGTGATCCTCACTTTCCAGTCTGCCCCTCTTCCTGAAGGCTTCCTGCTCAGATTTGATTGATAAGTGAATGCATTTTCCAGATATGCTTTCTTGCTCCCCCATCCCCTTTCCTCATTTCTGAAAAGAAGCAATGAGGGGGAAGAAATGGACTGTAAAAGAAGCACAAAAGCAGAGATTTGCTGAATGATGAGAGCAGACTCGAGGGGCCTCCAGGTAAAAATGGGGTAATTGGACAGCATAATATCATATGACTTCAAGACATGATGTGACTAGAATCCATACAGCATTCAATTATACATGTCCAAATACTAGTCTGTCTTCAACAACCATTCTTCTCTTCTGGGGCCTCTTTCTAATATTTAGCTCACAGTGAAGGATGCTTTGTTCCTTTAGGCATAGAGGAGATTTGTCAGATATACTTCAGCTTGTGTTTGGAGGAGGGGAGGACACTCATTTGCAGCCTGTTTCGACAGCACTGCCTGTCGTGGCAGGTATGGCAGCTCTGTGACAAGGACTGCCTACACAGCTGCTCAGTTTTCTCTTCTTCCGATGTGGTTTTGATACATCTGCATCCAGTCCTACTTTTCTCAGCCCATCAATCTTCCTGGACACACATCCCTCGGCTACTTGACTTCCAGGGCATTCCAGTGAATGGCTTTCGGGTTTATAGTTGCTCGAGATGAGTATTTCTCTTCTTGCAGAAGTTTTAGGCTACCGTAGTACTGACTTCTCTGAAAATATTCACAAGTGAGGGAGTTGGGAATAGGGCCCAAAGAATGCAAGACAAACGTGGTGTCTGACGTCTTTCCTATATGTTGGGTATTTCTTAACATGGAAACATGTACCCTCTTCCTTTTCTTCATTCTGAATCTTCTGGTTAGGTTGAAGGAAATCTCTCTATAATGCAGGACTGCATATAGTGCGAGAGTTTCAAACTGCCATGACTAATGAGGACACAGGGGATGGGAATTCCTTTCTAATCACAACGTGAGATCCACAGCAGCTTTTTAAAAAAAGCATCCTTTGAGCAAGGCTGGTTAGTGTTGCTCTGTTGTTCAGAAATGTCTGAGAAACATATATTTTATAAACGTATATTTTACAATGTGTTCCTATTTCAAACTGTACAAAATATTCAAAATATGTTTTGAATATGTTTAACTACATATAACTACCGATGGTATATATGAGATGCATCATGTGGGTGATCACACTGGGTCAGTCACATAGGACATTTGTTTTATAAATATTCTTAGGATAATTTCTTTTTTCCTAAAGAAGATTTTATTTTTCCTGCCTCTATACAGCCTGTAAATATTAGGCATAATCTTCATTTTTTTTTTAAATTGAATTTACAGAAATCTCCTAAGACATACATCATGTCACATAAATCAGTTTTGAATATACCTCTTGAGACAGGTTTTGTCCAGACATAGCTAATAACAATTGTTCTGTGTCTTCAGGAAGGAAAAAACAACCATTTATACAAAATCATGAAATTTTATTCCTATTTCTGAAGTCATTAGTAGACTTTAAATGTCCGTTTTAAGTGCCTGCCTCAGGGCTATGTTACTGTGTCCCTGGCCTGTTCCTGAACATTCAAAGCTAACTGTGGTCTATTTAAGGTTTATACACAGATAGAGTAAGACATTAAAGACTTTAGGTCAATGAAATTTACACCCACTTGAGCAAGCTGCATCCTCTCCAGTCTCTTCTTTCAGTGGAAGAAGAAAGCTGTGTGTTGCTTTGGTCAGAGGAAAATGGGTGAGGAAGATCTCTGGAAAGTGAATAGTAACTGTTCTGTTGTCTCCTTTCCTGTGACTGAAGTATCTTTAAAAGAGGTTTACTTGTATCAGGTAAAACACAGAATATTTCAGTCCTGCAGCAAAACAGGGGAAGCACCCTGGGAACAGCACTTAAGCTCTGCACACATAGCCTTTGGCACAAGGAGGTTTCCCATCCAGAGAAGGTGGAAAAGGCACAAACTAGAGGGTTTTTTGTGTACACAGAAAGCAAAAAGACCTCCTCCTCTTCTGAGTTTCTCTCCAGAAGTCTTCTGTTGCATCACCTTTTCCTATTGCAAAAGCCTCATAGCGGGGTTGTGTGCAGTATGGAATTCAGTCTGCCTCACTTGCCAGCCATTGTACTTGGCTTTTTTATTGTTTGTTTATCTGTTTTATACTCATCTTTCTGTGGCTTTGACTCAGACATAAACATTTATAGACTTCTGGATTTCTTTTTGTTGTAAGCATTGTTTTAAATCAGTATAAGCTCCTGGGAAGTCATGGGTTTAGAGACCAAAATTTACATTTCCCTATATGTAAGACAGCAAAAGCAGAACATAGGAATCTGTTCCCACTTCTCAACTAGGAGTAATTTCCTTCACTTGCTGTACTTATGCTTCTCAGACTTATGCCAAAACACGAAAGCTTTATAGCTATTATGTCTGTGATGTTGACCCCTGTAACACAGAATATGGACAGAGATGTTCCAAGTCATACTCTGGTGAACAAGGAATAGAGATGAAACTAGCTGCTCTTTCCAGAGTAGCTACACTTTCATGATGCTGGGTCATTGCTGAGCAGGAGCGGTAGCCTATATATCCCATCCATTATCCTTTAAACAAAAGGTTCCCAATTACAGTCCCAGGTGCCACCTCCACACTTCATCTCCATACCAGAGCAGTCCCCGGGCAGTTACCCCATCAGCTGATAAGTGTTTCGTTGTTGCTCTGTTCACAGTACTTGCCACAGGAATTTACAGACTAGGAGTATAAATATTGGATCTCCGTTTTCATCCCAGTGGAGTGAAGGTGTTTTAGTGTAAGGTAGGAGGAGGATGTATTGTGGACAGTCATTGCTTGGGGGAAAGAGATGATGCTTTGGGAATGGAAAACCAGAGTTTACACATCTGCCGCTGAGAGCTTGACGCAGGGCCAATACCCTGGCCTTTCCTGAAAGAGACTCAAGGGCAGCAGTAACACAGAAAATTAAACCTGGGATGCCTTCCCTAAAACTTTTCCTCCCCCAGATTCATACTCTTCCAACACATTCTTTGTAACCTCTGTAATATTCCAAGAGAGATAGGATTCATATTGATCACAGCTGCCTGTTTCTTCAAGCTTGAAGAAGCCAAATGTTGATTTCCAGAACAGCACATCTGCCATGACATTATCATGAGGATTTTCAGGGAATTCCTCCTGATCAGGCTGAGGATGAAGAGCCCTTTGCAATGCCATTTGCCTGCCTGAAGGTCTAAGTTTCCAGTGATGTTCTTGCATATTGATAGCAACTGTAATATCTATGGGTATGTGATAGCTACTGTGATGGCAGATACTGAATGTCTCAGAGGTCTGATCAGAAAGACAGATCTGAATTTTGTCACACGCATGAATATCCCCACTGCAGTGATGGAACTGTTTAGGCATTTGGAGCAATATCCCCATGGCAGGACTACACACCTCATGTTGTCTATGGCGTTTTGGTGCATGTGGGTAAGTGTTTGAACTCAGTCCTTACGTCCCTTGCTGCACATGAATGTGTTGCATGAAGTCCATAGATCATTTAATATGTTAATTTATAAAGGGATAAGATTTTAATGCTTCAAAGCTATTACCTTTAACACTGGTTTGTGGTGTTTTCTCCTCATTTGTGCAGTTAATCTCTGAGAATGAGAATTTTGCTATAGATAATGTGAATGGTACAGCATAGTAAATGGTAATCTGTAAAACCATGTAGCTCCACCTGGCCTAGATCACTAGACTCCCTCTCCATGCATGTGCAACTACTCCTCATGTAAATGAGGAAAGCGTGCTCTTTGAAGAGGAAATACACACATCACGCTTCACATCCTAAAGCACTCAAGATGTTTTTTTTGACATGCCAGGGATAAGTAGCATGACGCACAAATACACATAATGCTTGATGAGGTACCATACTACTTGATGAGATACCATAATATATACAAAACTATTATCACTCAGCTGTCTTCCACTACACATGCTGAGACTATCAATAATCACACTTGGTTTAAATTTCTGGGTAATATCTTGAACTGAATTCAAATACAAGTATAACCTGGCACTAAGCCTTTTTTCCTGCGTTACAGGAAAAGCAGAGCTAATTCAAAAATGTTGTATTCAAGGAGGATTTTGAAACATGTATCTGCAACTATTTTGTGTAACTAACTGAATGATTTCAATTTTTTTTTTTTTTTAATGTTTTACACCCTCTTTCTGCTCCATTTTTCCAGCCTGATTTGGAAAAGTATGGAAGAAGGAAGAAGGTAATGCGTTAATTTTCTCATATTTGTGAGAAAACTGGTAAACAAAACATAAAGTGAGACTGGCTTTTTTTTTTTTTTTAAAAAAAAAAAAAGAATTCTGGCTTTGGTCAAAATGCCTTTGAACAAAAATAATAACTGCAGAAGAAATTTGGTCAGATGCAAAGTTCATGCTAGAGCAAGAATCACAGTTAAAGAATTAAACTAAATGTAACAAACCAAAAATATTACAAGTATCTTAATGAAGTCATAGAACCTAAAAAAAAAAAATCAGTATCGACTGGCAGACTGAGCACACAGAAACTTGCAGTTGGCAAAGAAAAGAAGTAAACATGCTCTGTACAGTATTTTACACTCATTGACAGCTCCAGCAATTTAGATATAGGGTTTGTAACAGGACCTGTTATCCTTAGCCAGTACCTAACTGGTACTCTTGTTTTCCACATTGCCAATGAACCAGGAAAAAAATGCCTGAGCTGCATTACGAATGTTTGTACTCATGCTCTTTTTTTTTTTTTTTTTTGCAAGGTCAGGCCCCTGATCTACCTGTATATCTAAAACTCTCATTCATACCAATGAATGCATATGTAAGAAGAATGTTGTATTTGATCTCATTTCTCTATAGAGTAAGATAGAGTAAGATTTGGTTATAAATGGTATGAAATAATCACTCTAAGACAACATCTCCATCTGGAGGTATATACTACTTTTAAAGAACTACAGGTAATTATCTGGAAATGGACATTGTTTGGAAGACTAATGGATAAAATTGCAAAACCCTGAGATGGGCTGAGACCAAAAGTAGTAATCCAATTTAAGTAGTAAAAGGATCTCAGTTGTAGGCATGACCAGAGCGGGTAGAAAGACAAAATGGCACAGTTCATCTCAATTCCCTGCATTAACCTGTCAACAGGACTCTGAATCAATTGCATTTTGATACTTTCTAATATGTATACTGTTATAATTCTGACTTTCTTCTTAACTGCTTACATTTTTTGTGTACCTTTGTGTGCCTGAAAAGGGAATTACTTCAATGATTAAAGCAACTTCACTCAAATCTTCAGAAAAACACAGTCGGGTTTTGGGTTTCAGTTCTCTCTTCCCTTATGTTATGTTTCTGTTGTTAGAGCCCTGTTTCTATTTCTAGAGACTATGCAAAAACGGGCTTACCTCTTGCATTGGTTGAGTTACATTCCTTCAGATGAGAAGACCCAGCACTCAACGTGAAAGCCTGTACTGGGGTACCTGTGTCTGTGTGATTCCACCTCAGCGTAAATATATGACCATAACTGTGAATAATTTGGATGATACCTTAGCTAATATTTTCTTTCTTGAAGATATTTATGAATATTGATAAGGAATTTGAAGAGACGGCAGCAGGAAACATGGGAATCTGCGTACTCGTCGTACAGAAGAATGTCACATAGATCTGGGCATTGCAATTGGCTTTTGATATTGGGTATCCTTCTGTCAGACACACTTAGGATCAGAGTGCAAATTTACACATTTTCATCTCTATCTAGAATACATCCTCCACTGCATTTCCTTGCTTATTAGATGACAAGGTTTCATTCATTTTTGGGGTGTGCTACTGGCTGAAAAACCCAGACAAATGCCTTCCACAACTTGGAGAGAAGCAAGAACACGAACAAATGTTGCTGAGGAGAATAAAATAAACAGGAAGCACTTACATGAAAAGCCAGATCATTACATGCCCCCTTGCACAAGTGTATTGCAATCCTATTTATTGTGTGAGCCTCTATTTCCTGCAGTACAACTGCATCCATCAGAGCACAAGATGAGCAGCATTTCATGAGTGAGGCCACTGGGATTTTTTTTTTTTTTCATTTGTTACCCATCAGTATAACATTATACCTCATTTACTCCATGCTAGCTAAAATCAGAGGAAACTTCCTTGTTGGTGCCCCTTTGATTCTTGCTGCAACAGTGTTTGAGCACATCTTCAACAGGAACAAACTCCTCCTTAGCTCCCAGTTTGGGGCAGAAAAGCATCATCCACATTTGACAGAGACAAAAGAAGAGACAAAACCGCTTTCTCTGCACAGTATCGGGAGCAAGCGACAAGAACTCGAAAAGCATTGCACTCCAGTGCCCTAATTCATAGAACAATTAGCCTCTCGTGTGCATGGTGGCTTAAATCACTGTACATCATGCGCTCTCTGCAGTGAATGTAAACCAGCTAAGACTAGCAAACATTATCGGGGGCAATGCACTGCAGGACAGTGCTAAGTTCAGCTTTCCTTGCTCAGCAAGCAAGATGCACGTGAGCATTGTGGAACAAACAGTACGGCCTCATTGAGCAAAGCCCCAGCAGCAGGACTAAGACCGCTTTGTTTTTTACTGCTGTTTCCCAGCCAAGTGTGTCACTAAGTCAGACTCACACTGGCTTTACTGGATTGTGCGGCGGTAGAGGAAAGGATCAATTCCACTTTGTATCTGTATTTCCTGGGCAAACATTGGGCAGTAGTCTGGAGAAAGGACAGCACTGAAATGATTGAAGTGACGCTATGATTCAATACTGAGATGGACACAGATCTTTGGGATAATGAAGCTTTACCACTTCTGATGTTTGTTGACTCCTAGCACTGGGGTAGGGCAGCAGTACTGCCTCTAACTTTTGCCCCTAATATTACTCCATCCTCACGATGCTCTGCTTGCTCCATTCCCACTATAACTCTGATCCATAGGGGAGAATGGGGAGGCCTTTGCTTCTTGCAGGTAATGCAAATTTTCTACAAGTAAAAAAGATGTTTACTTTCCTGCAGCTTGATTATGAAGAAACTGCTCTGCAATGTCTGAAATCCCCCAGTATGACTGATTGCTATCATTTGACCTTGACAGGCTTAAGGATATCAATACAGGTATCAGTACTGGCTGGGGGTTGAAGGGATTGAGATCAGCCCTGCAGAGAAGGACCTGGGAGCACTGGTGGACAAAAAATTGGACATGAGCCAGCAATGTGCACTCACAGCCCAGAAAGCCAACCGTATCCTGGACTGCATCAAAAGGAGCGTGGCCAGCAGGGCGAGGGAGGGGATTCTGCCCCCCTGCTCTGGTGAGACCTCACCTGCAGTACTGCATCCAGCTTTGGAGTCCTCAGCACAGGAAAGATGTGGACCTGTTGGAGTGAGTCCACAGGAGGCCATGAAGATGGTCAGAGGGCTGGAGCACCTCTCCTATGAGGACAGGCTGAGAGAGTTGGGGTTGTTCAGCCTGGAGAAAAGGCTCTGAGGACACCTTACCCTGGCCCTTCAGTCTATAAAAAGGACTTATAAGAAAGACGGAAAGAATTTTTACCATCATTTTATGATTCTACGATTCTGTGATCTAAAAACTACAGTGCAAAATCTACTACATTCATATAAAAGATTTTATATATGTCCTTAAAGCTTTGACATGTAATTCAATTTGCACTTGTTTTCCAGCAAGTCTCTGACCTTCCTATAACATTTCAAGTGTCTACCATCCAACTCCTGCAGTCATGATGTATTTGAAATTCAGTGGTAAACTTTTCTAGTAATGAAAAATACACAATTTTTCATCCATCCCTTATTTTTGAAGGTTGGATTTGGTAGGGAAAAAATCATTTGGGACTACTGCTTGGACTGAGAAGAAACAAGCTATTCCAGATGGAAAAATTAAAACAGAGAGGTGCAGGGAACTGAAAGAGGTCTCACAGAAATCTTTGTGTAGCTTTAGTGACAGGGATTGCCTTACATTCCGACTGTAACAAACACACATTTCATTGCAGCTTTAACTCCAGCTGGGAGCCCAGCTATGCATAGTGTAAAGTAATATAGAGTGAAAGGATAGATGTATGGTAAAAACAAAGTACTGGGTGTCAGGATGTACGAGTTTCAGACCTGGATTTGCCCTGGGCTGTGCATTGAAATAAATCATTTGGTCAGTTTCTCTCTCCCTTTGAATAACTACTTGTAAAATTAATGTACTACTTGCATATGTCTTGAAGGTGCTGGACTGCTAAGTTGGTTTCATGAAGGGTTATCTTGGGTGAACAGTAAAAGTTGCTGAAAAAAGACACTGACAAGAGTATTCACTGTCCACCTTTAACATTGTTCTCAATAATTTAGCTAAATTGATTTCAGATTGTTACAAGCTTTAGCCAGACAGCCAAAGTGGTATCATCAATGACTGTTTAAATGTATGGTTTTGAACATGCACAGAGTATTGCAGTCTTTTTTTTTTTTTTTTTTTTAAAGATCTGAATTTAAGCTACTGAAAAATCTAAATTTAACTTAACAAAAGTCTTCCTCAGTTGTCTGTATTACCCACAGAGAAGACTATCCTCCTCCAAAAGGTCATTTTGAATATCCAAATTAGGTTTTCCTTTTCAATTGACTTTCAGAGGAGTCATCACTGACTATGCAAGGAGCAGAAGGTAATTAAGCACGGGATGCACTTCACCAGGTTTCAATGCCTGATAGGTACATGTCCTTACGTGAACAACTCATGTAGGCGCAGTGGGGAGATGTAAACACTTCAGAGTGCAAAATACATATTTCTCACAAAAGATGCATGTTTGTCCAAGCAACTATAAAGAGAATTTATACAGCTGATATTAAGTAAACATCTCAATTGAAGAAATCTGAAGTTATATTCCTAATGTTTGAATACCTCTTTCTTTCCTGTCCTCTATCCTAAACAAAAGTATTGATTATCCTTAACGTTTAAGGGCTAATACCTTGATTTTCAACACAGCTTGAAACAAAGATTATTATCCCCAACACAGAAATTCTGGCAGTAAATAATTTGGTCTGTCTCTTACTCTGAAGTGACAGAAGTTTTTTTGAACAAACTTCTTGGGTTCAGGATTTAATTTTAAGGTAGGAATGCCAAACCCAAATAGGCCAGCACTCAGGGCAATCTGCCCGATTCAGAAGAGGAACATGAGGCTCCGTTCTTCTTGTGCCAGATGAGAACCTTATCCTCCACGTTGTTGGCAGCTCTTCTCTGGGCCTCTCTTTTTCCTCTGCCTCCCACTCTCCTTGCCTCCCTTCCCCCACCTCTGAAAAACCTTTGCCAGGTTTGACTGGCTTTCCTTCTCCATCAGAATAGAAACACATTTTACAATCTAAAATCTGTGAAAAAACAGCAGCTTTGTTTTCAAGCCAGCCTGCCTAAAAGAATCCTTAGCATCAGCAGGTCAGTATAATCAGTTTTGCTTAAGTGGTCAAAAGCCTCTGTTCTAAAAGAGAAAAATACGCATTGCGGCAAGCATTAAATGAAAAAAAAGAAAAGGTTTAGGAAATGGAAATTAAGCTAGTCTTTCAAAACGGCTTATAAAAAAAAAATTGTTTCCTTTCATTTTCTGGCTTCACTCAGTTTTCTTTTTCTATGTGTTCCAATTGTATTTTAGTAAGGAGATGTATTATTGCATTCTTTATGCTGTAGATACTGCTTTGTGGTAAACAAAATTTGATCCTTTTTTTCCCCAATACTTTTGTCAGACTAAATAGAATTATTCTATTGCTTTCTGAGTTTGTTTAACAAGAAGTACACTCACATCTTCTGATTTCCTTTCTTTCAAAACATCAAAGAATTAAAAAATCTCTCATTTTGTTGTTTCCACCGTCATTTTCGCCCCTTTTTTAACATTATTCTTTCTGCTCTCATTAAAATAGTAGCACTGTCTTGGATTATGATCTGGGACACTGTCTCAGAAAAAGTAGCTCCTACAAGGAAGATTTTGCTGACCAAGGGTTACAAAAGTTTTTTTTATGGAACACTAGTTGATAACAGAAAAAAAATCCAGGGCAGTCCTGTTCTGAAGACCCTTAGGTGACAAAGCCTATCTCTGTTTGTCATGAAGGTTTTCTCCTTGTGCTTGTCCCTTCCTCATCTTTAGTCTTGCTGCTCACTGTCTGTTCCGTGACCCTCTTTTCACCTTTTCTCTTTCAGCTTTCTGGGTCTCCAGAAGCAAGGCACCTCCAGAGCCTGTGTTACAGCTGGATAAATCAGTTTCTTGCTCACGGTAGCCACTCCCATCACTCCAGCTGTTTGAATAGAGACATTACTGTGGAAAGTGAAACTGATGCACCTATATCAGGTTCCCTGCGTACCAGGCTCTCAAACCAGAGGAAAGCCCAGGTGATTTTCAGGCAAGTGACCTCTGCCCTATTCCTTCACTAGAACCTCTGCTAAATATGTGTGTCATTGCCTGCACAAAGTACAGCAGCAAGTGCAGGAAGTTTCTGCTCTTTCTGATTCTCAGTTGGGTGTTGACCATGTGCCCACTCTTGTACAAAGCTTAAGAACATATTGTTCTCTCCCAGAAGGTCATTGCGTACATATTGGACATATAATGCAATATTAGACCTCAGAAGAGTGCTCTCAAAGTTATTTTCTTATTCTTACTTGTACAAAAGGACAAAAAAAACCACTGTGTTTTTCATTCTGAATCAAATCAAAAGCAGAGTTGGCTGCTCAGGAATTTGTTCTGCCAGAGATGGTGTTATTCTTAGAGCACAGGGGTCATTATATACCAGTACGCTGTTACTAGAATAAGGCACAAAGGCTTCAGATTTGATGTTAGATACTTAGGATAATGCCTATTTGAATCAAAATCCTGCCAGAACTTTTTAGGTCCATCTAATAATTGTCCAGGTACCTCAAACTTTATAATCAATTTCTCACTTCCTAATTACTGTCAACTGCATTTTAGAAATGGATTAAATCCATCTTATGCAAGACAGTTTGTGTGAATAAAGGTAAATGTATGATAATTTGGATATTCAGATAAATCTTCTCCAACCTCTTCTGGAGGACACGTTTAATCCAAAGACATCATAACTTCAAAAGGTGAGCATCTGCTGTCTGGACCTGATCCCCTTCAGATTGTTCTCTGTAGTTACAATGCCCAACCATTCTAACGTTTCCATTTAAATGATTATGTAGAGTATGATATTTTCCTTCTAATGTGATTGGAAAAGAACAAAGATGTTTCATTGTGCTTTTCCAGATCCTGAGAAAAGAGATGGTATTTCACTATCCACACTACTTTGCACAGAGTTCCTCTAGTATTAATTAACACTTCTATTTAAATTGAAGAATTTATGGGATAAGTGATATACTTGGAATAATGCTGTAGAGCAAGATTATAGCACAGTCGCATTTTAGCTATTTTCTGGAAGTGTTCCTGAACTATGAACACCAACATTCAAAAAACTGCAAAATCATCCACAGGAGAAAAATAATTTCAGCTTTTGAAATGGCAAAGCAGACACACCAACACAGATGAAACACTTGCCACAGATGAAAGGTAGACAAAGAGTGCTCCCTTTCAGCCTTCATCATGTGTACCACATTTTCAGGGCTAGAACGTAGGAATGAAATCTTGCTCCCATCGTGTAGTGTAAAAATTTCATTATCTGCTTTGAAGTCAGGTTTTCACAAAGGGCCTTCCTAATAAATTTACTTGAGCTAAAGTAAACCTGTGTCAGTAGATGACAACAGGAAGACTTTTTCTCTCTGAAAGCAACTCATTAAAAAGTTTTGCAGCTGTAAATACATAACCAATGCTGTAGTTGGCAATAGTCTTGTTGCAAGTAATGGAATGGAATGATGTGTTGTGGGTCTTATCTAACATGGTTTTAGATATATCATGTCTAGGTGTCTATAGCAGATCTGACTACCTGAGACTCCTTTCACCTTAAATGAAGAGAGGTTATTACTGTAAGATAATGATTCAGCTGACTAGCCTATACATGTCCTAGTTATATATATGTCTTACATGTATAGAGGATGAGATGAGTCGTTCCTCAGGAATACTTGCTTTCTCCAGCACCTTTCAAGTGACTTTGTGGTGGCCCTCATATCCTGCATCTGGCTTGATGAAGTCGTTTCTCACTATCCAACTGCAGTTTCGTGATCAGTCTACATTTTCCAATTGCAATTGCGCTTCCATTTCATCACTGCAATCCAGCTCCAAGGCTTCTCTGACAAACACATTCCAGAGCAGTTTAGCATCTGTACATGTGACATATTGCAGACACAGTGTGCTGAAATACATTGTAAAAATTCAGATTTTATATGGTACTTTGAGATGTTTGAGTGAAAGCACAAACTGTACAATCCAAAAGCGAATGTTCATTAATCAGCCTTGTACCAGACGTGTTCTTTACTCTCTATTGTGCTGTTTCAGAAGTATATTTCCAGACTAGTTCAGTCATCTCCAAGATGGCCGGAGTCTTCTATTGTCTCATCAGTCTAAGAATACAGTCAAATTCTTACCTTTTGGAGAAGATATTTCGTCTGAGCAGTTCCATGTGTGCTAAAGCATATCCATCTGGCATCCCTGAAGAGAACACAGTGTGATAAATATTACTACAAATTAGCATAGTCTGAAACTTTGGCTCCAAAAGAAGGTTTAATTAACTGTATTCATTAAATGGTCTTGGGATGTGTTTTAAGGCTACTCCCTGCAGAGACATGAAGGTAAACAGAGACTTTGACGCTGCACGTGTGTGTTTGCATGTGTGGACATGTCTCCTCTGATCCTTTTTCTTGTCCAAAATACAGGTCTTATTTTCTTGTTCCAAATGGAATATTCAACAACTTAGTGATTGCCAGTAAAACTTCTGAGTGCCTTAGCTCTTCAAAATAAAATGTCAATAGCCGTTTTTTTTTTAACACATGACTCAGGGTAAAAGTGCTATTGCCAAGGTTTATCAGTCATTAAACTTTCACTCAGTGCAGATACAATCTGTTTGCCTGGGAGTTGAAACAAGAAAGAACATGTATTCCAAAGTGTATACAAAGATCTTGTATGATTATAGTGCTGACTTATCTTTGGTTAAAATATTTCACAGAACAGCTATGGAACACCAAGCACATCCTTAGGGACAGGTTGGTAAGTTGATGGAGGTTCTCCATTTGGCAACCACCAATGTTAGGTGTAGGATGAACAGCAGTAGAGAAGCAGCCAGTTTTTGGAGAAAGGGTAAAAGCAGCAGCAAAAGGTAATAAAGGGCCTCTGGAACCACTCCTAGGTGGCTAGACAGATGGAAATGAATTCAGACAGTTTCAAAAGTAAATTAAATTATAACACTCATGTCTGTGCAAAAATTAAGAGACTGAGCAACAAAAGACATTAGGAAAACCTAAAAAAATAAATTAAAAAAATGAACCAACAAC
Organism: Charadrius vociferus; assembly: GCF_000708025.1. Taxonomy (NCBI): domain Eukaryota; kingdom Metazoa; phylum Chordata; class Aves; order Charadriiformes; family Charadriidae; genus Charadrius; species Charadrius vociferus. The sequence continues at coordinate 4,848,739 of NW_009647856.1, read as the reverse complement.
TGCTCAGCTTTGCTGCTTTTGGTGAAATAAAACTCCAGATGGACCAACAGCAAGATAAGTAAATATGGTAAAGATATTTCAGATTCATCGTGTAACTAGTACTGTACACTAAAAGACTGATCCACCTGAAAAATCTCATACACTCACAGTAATGTTTTCTGGAAGACAGAAGGATTATTACTTCTCAGAAGGATACCGGTTCAGGTCCTCAGCTGATGCAAATTGGCATTCAGTGCAGTTATGCCAGTTAATTCTGGACTAGATCCTCAACTGAATTTTTTACTCGTACAATTTTCAAATGTTTCATTTAATGCCTTTTGTGTTGGAAAAATTCTCTCTTCCACTCTTCTTCCATACTTCTGATTTGGTCCCATAATTTTTTCAGCCTCTTTTTTGCAGCCATTAATGCACTCTGCTGAATTAATTAAATTAGAACAAATATTTTCCAGGAAGACATAATAGGAATAAGGAATGTATCACTTGAGTTCATTTGCAAGGCAGAGCAATCCCAGTCAAAATGGTGTTTCAGTTACTTATTTTGGGAATCTACAGTTACACTGTCTTTTATTCTTTGGAATGTGGAATGGACCTTTATAATTTTATTTTTGTTTTGTTTTGGTTTTTTTCTCACAAGGCCCTTGACTTGACTCAGTACTGTATTATGTGAGATTTGGTGTCAATGTAATATGCTGATATATGTGGTCAGCTTATCTTTTGAGTTTATATCTGAAAAAAGAAATAATTAGAAAACATATAATATAAAGCATATTTATAAGATCTAGCAAGCAGTGATATTAGAAATGATAGGGGAAACCTCAATATGTTACCCATGGTCTTAAGAAATAGGATCCTAGATCAGGGGGTTTCTATATTATATCTGGAAACTGCTTACTCTCTTTGCTTCAGTTTCCTTTTACTTCAGTTTAATGAGTCATATTTTCCTTTCTTATCAATAGATAGTGAAGATTAAGTTGCTGGTACCTGAAGCGTTAACTTGACATGTACAGGTGAAATGTGATTCATCCCATGCAACATTGCCTTCTGTGCTCTGTCCTTCAGTGATGTAGTCTTTAGTCTACCTTCACACACAACAGAGGAAAAGCTACTGCTGGAAGATGCTTGTTCCCACCCACTTCATAGTCTTCTCCTATGTCAAGATGAATCAATCCCTGGGATGTCCATTTTGTTCTCCCTGGGCTAGAAAGAGCCTGGATTCTAAATAGCTTAAACTTTCAAATAGCTGAAATCACACACATAACATATGTTATATGTACAGCCAAATAAACAGTTTTGAGAAGACTAGTATTTAGAAATTGTGATATACATAAACCTACTGACATAATCACTAATGTTCATTGCCTGCTGGGAATTTCCCAACAATTCATAGCAGAAGTGTTTGAAGGAGGAATTTGAGGGGGAACAGATGACTGCAATATGCTATAGTTCAGGTTAATCTTTAGGGAATATTTTGCAGAAGATCAGTCATCAAATATCTCTTTATAATAATCTCCCGGTTATTAGACATGCCGTGTATTAGTGCTTCTGACTTGAAGGGGGCAAAATACTAATGGCTGGAAGGAAAATCTATGTGTATCATGGAAGGTAACAGGAAGACATAAAATGAAATTCAGCCTAGTTTAGAGAACCATTACAGATCTATTCTGAAGGCTTAAAAGATGTGTCACCCTTAAGATCTATAAACTTGCTTGTTTCATGGGCAATCCATAAAAGTGATATCTTATGCCTAGAGGGGTCCAGCTGTCCCTTCTGGGTTTTTTTAACTTTTTCAATAGTTGGGTTATTGGGCAGGCCATAAACTCAAGACCTCTGCCTGGAAGGCAGAAGCTCACTGTTTGACCTGTGATTACACTGTTTTTGCCAAATGAAGGAGACTGTAGGAGCAACGCACAAATAAGTTTGGCCTCTGCCAGTAGGACACATTTGCTTGACCTCAATGTGCTTTGCTATTCCTGCAGCATATGCTGGGAAATTAAATAAATTTTTTTAGTTATCTTGTCATTCTTCTTTACAGACTGTTTCAGGTTGGCAAGAGGAAGTTTTGTGCTGACTTCAAATACAGTGGTCCTACAAGAGTTCTTGGGCAGTTCCTGAAAGATATAGATGTGCATATACAACGTATATGTATTCTTTTTCACCATGATTCAGCTCCAGCATTTTTGTACTGTTTATTGGAAGTTCATCTTCAAACTACTTCTATTTTCAGGTGTTTTGCTTTTTGAAATCAAATCTTTCCCACACAGAAAATTAAAAACTGCCTGGAAAACAGACCAAAAAAAGATGAATCAGTTTCTCAACTTATATTGGTGCTCAGGAGCTAGTGTGCAGGGGTAAGCTATAACTACCAACAACCCCCATTATCATCAACTAGCACAACGTATATTCCTGCAAATCATATAACCAGTGTAGACTGCATTCTTCCATGTTATTTAATGAAGTCTAGAACAAATCTAGGAAATGACCTAATCCCTCATGATGAGCAGCACAATCATTCTTTTTGTTGGGATAGAGAAGCTTGCATGATTTACTTCTGTAAAAACTCAAAGGATTGTAAAGGTTCAGAGTTACGGTAATTCACCAAGAACAGGATAAGCATGGTGATACTCAGGCAGTGGTATTGTTTATTCTTTTGATCTTTTGCTTTCCTTCTTTTTCTTCCCACTGACTGTAACAACTATTTTTAGATGCTAATAATATGCAGTCATACATTTGACAATATGAAATGTAATCCTTTCATCTGCATGGCCATTTAAAGCACTCTGGTTTTCCCTGTCTTCCCTCTCTGCAGGAAAGGCAGAGAAATCCAGGCATTTAGATACTGTCGATTATAGGTGTAATTTCGTTTCCATATAGTTAGGGCTGCCTTTATTGACAATTTTTTCTCCTTGGTTGTTATCACTTTAGACTCTTATCACTGTACCTAATGCTTTATCTTTACAATTCAGAGCTGTGGGTTTCATAACGTGTTCTGCTGAAAGCAAAATGATAAGGGCAGAAAAGTATCCTACCTCTCAGGGAGAGTTGTGTAATAGACCAAATCTCAATGGCTTACAGCAGAAGTGATGACAGATTAGAAAACTTGAGCTCCAAATCATAGCTGGAAACCACTAGCACTAGCAATTACATTTACATGTCTCTTTTCATTTCTTTGTGATCCTGTATTTTTGTCTGATTTTGTGTTATTGCTATGTTTGCTATATCCTTTTGCTTCTTCAAGAGCTAAAAGGAAAGGCACAAAATCCTGTGCTATTTTGCATTTTGTTCTTGTATTTTAATCTCTGATCAGTGCCCTGGATTGCCTCAGCTAGTGTTAGGGAGCCCAGCAGGTTTAGGACATGGTTGGACTTGCAGTGTAGATACAGATCTACAGCATCATCAGGCTTACTTTTTCCTAACACGCCACTCTTGGGAGGTCTGCTACACTAAAACCTACTGACCAATTCAGTGGGAAATTACAGAGCTATAAAATCATGCTATCCTAGCAGTAATCTACTGGAGCTTATAGTTTATATATTAGCTATTAGCCAAGATTAACTTTAGCAGACTGTATAGTTGAACTGAATTTTCTGCTCCATACTGAAAATTAAACTTCTCTTTGAAGCTCCGTTTGTCTCACCCTTCTGGATTTCCCCTGCCTTCAGAGATGATATACCGGGTCTCTACTGCAGTTCTTCATGCAAGCCAACAGTCACTGACATTGCCCTAAAATTGGAGAGGGAGTGATTTTAAGAATCCTGAAAATGTGAGTATAAAACATACTTTATGAATAGTATAATGAATGCTTTCCAAACCTCAGTGCATTGATAGGGTTTATTAACTTTCCATGGAATCTCTTAGGTGTTTTCATCTACCAAATTTAGAAATAAATATCTGGGAAAAAAAAACACTATTAAAATTAAATTAAAACCTCCCCCTTCTACACACACACATACACACACTGCATTAACGCAACTATGTTACTTCCTTTTGACTGAAACTGAGAGCAGCTCCAGTCAAGAAACCCCTGGATTAACTTTATCCTTGCACACAACTGCTTCTTCTTCATTCTAACTCATTACCGACTAATCAGCTCTCTGGCAGGGTCTAGGGTATAAAAAGCATCAAAGCAACTTAAAGCCACTTTTGTTCTCCCCTCACTTATATGAGGAGTTACAAAATATACAATTAAACTCATTGTGCTTTATACCACTCCATAACCAGCCCTCATCCAGTTTTCCTCTCACTAATGGCAGTAAAAGGGTTCTGACTAACTTGGGAAAAGTATGGCCTTAAATGCTGATGGTTTCCTGAATGCAGTTCAGATGGTACATACACTCAACCTTTGTGTTTCCTGGGATATTGGTCTAACCACCAAGAAAAGTACAAAAACTTCATTCACATTTCTTTTTTTAGTAGCAGAAAGGGATATTATGTAACTTCGGAAATTTGATAAAGATTCAGCTTCAGAGACTGGCTAGTTAATGGAAGCATTCTGGTTTCCTCAAAAGAACTATGTCTCTTTGCAACAATCATGGCTGAAGAGTCCCTTGGGGCTTGGAGTCCTTTTCTGTACTGCTGAAAGGATAATATTTAGAACAGAGACAATCAGCTATTCAACCCCTGCCTTGATTTATGTTGTACACTTTGGATAACACTCACCCAGTAGTGGAAATTGTCAAAGCTTTTCCTATCTTTTAAGCCCTGTGTAAGGACAGACGGGGGACATAGGAAGCTTGAATGAATCACCGAATAAGGTACACTGTCACTGTGCAAATTAGTTATAGACACATTAATATACCTCTCTGGAAATGCTTTTGACCTCAAGGTGTTCAGAGCTTCAGCTTAGTGCTACTTTTGCCATGAATAAGAGCTATTTGGCTACAGAATCTGTTCTCTGAAGTACCGCAAACAGTGACTACTATAATTTTTTTACAGTGTGACATGCGGCTTAAGGAAACTCCCAGAAATACACATCTAGAAGAGGAGAGAATGTCAGAAGACAAGGAAGACCAGATTTATCACAGGTGAATAAGGAAATCCTGAGCTTGGGGGAAAACGATGAGGTTGGGAAATATGTTTACTAAGTCTCATAGCTAATTATGACAAGAAGAGAGAATTTTTGTTTGATGGTATAGTTCTGGCTGGGATGAGAATGATGCCTGATAGGTGACGTGACTTGTTCACACCACGTTTAATAGTTTTTGACATAGCTCAGAGAAAATACAGTCCTCTTCTCTAGGTTTTCAGTAATCTATTAGGCTCTGGGCCACCCAGTTTCACCACCCAACAAGTTCCCTGGAGGCAGCAAGAGGGTGTACTGGAGGGATTATTCTTGAGACAACATCAATAGAAATTTTTTTTCCAGATAGATCAGTGTTTCTCAAAATAGCTTTTCTTTGCTTCTCAATGGGAGGCCTTGGGATAGGACAAAGGAATAATGGTTTTGGCTCTATGGCTCCCAGGAACTATAGCCCCTATCCGCTGCTTCTGCTTGTGCGGTCCATCTCTGCCCCTAATCAAAATGATTTCTACAACATATTCTTCCCCTTAACTCTAAGTGCCAGTGCTTCTTGTGGGAATCTGCCTGGCAATGTGCCCCCTCTTCTTTTCTCTCCATCTTCTTACCCCTAGTTTGAGAACTGTGATCTTGTTAAGACAGATTTTGCTGATTTTTTTATTATTTTTTTTTTAATTGAAATTAATTTGTCCCCTGAGGCTTGCAACTTCCTCAAGGACTTTGGAGTTGATCGGGTGAAGCATTTCAGACTTTCTGCCTTGATAGTATCTTATTTCTCTCTTCTTTCTTTGTCTTTTCCAACTTCTCCTCCCTCTTCTTCATGGTGTTGGAGTGACAACCTTGGGGAGACACTCTCTCACTCCCCCTCCTCAAGTAGACAGGGAAGAAAATAAGAGAAAAGCTTGTGGTTTTAGATAAAGACAGCTTAATAATAAATACAAATTCTGTGTGTAGAAACAAAGCAAAAAGGGAATTTATTCCCTGTTTCCCATCAGCAGGCAGATGTCCATCCACTTCCAGGAAAGCAGGGCCTTAGTATGCATAGCAGTTATTTTGGGAAGGAAAATGCCATAACCATGCATGCCTTTACATCTTCCCCCTTTCCTCAGCTTTTATTGCTGAGCACAATTTAATATGGTATGGAACATCCCTTTGGTCAGTTTGGGTCAACTGTCCTGGCTGTGTCCCCTCCCAGCCTCTACCCACCACCAGTCTACTGGTCATGATGGGGGTGATTGGAGAGAAGGCCTTGGTGCTGTGAAAGCACTGTTCAGCTATAGCCAAAACATTGATGTATATCAACACTGTTTTAGCCAAAAACACAAAGCACAACACCATACTGGCTCCTATGAAGAAAGCTAATTCCATCCTAGCCAGACGCAGTACAGATAGCAATTGAACAAGTCCATCACCAAATAATCACAAAATTTTAAAATATTAGTAGTGGGTGATCAAATATTACCAAGAAGCACAAGCAACTGAAAAGTGTTGGAGGATACATATCATAAAAAGTTTAAGGAAATAAATATGATCCTAAATTTATAAGATGTGCAAGCATTTTCCCGTATTTCCCTGACATCCTTCCTGATGTAAGTAAGTATGCTCTTATAGATGTTGGCTTGCCTACAACAGGGCCTGGCCAGAAAGCCTTCACTTACAGAGAAGGATGATGAACAGGAATTCTGTAGAAGAGGAAAATTCTCTGGCATTAATTAGCTGACGCTACAAAGCAAGATTGGCTTCTGTACTTGGTATGGACCAAGTAAACTCTTGAAGTGAAGCTCTGTTCTGTTGGCTTTGCTCCGTAGAGACTAGAACTAGCTGAACCCGAAGATAAAATTTGAATGTTCATGTCTATATTCTGAAACTAAGATAAAATTGCCTTGCTTCTGGAATTATTTATTGGTTCCCACTGATTTTTTTTAAGGTAGAGAGTTCCCATTTAATGAAAAGGAGGTTAAACAAAAATTCATATAGTGAACTAAAATATTCCCTGAAATTGAGGTACTAACAAGTGCAGTACAACTAAAGCCCTGAGGTCATTAAACAGGAACGATAACAAAAAGTATATCAGTATATTAGGTCTATTTCAACTCTTAAACTTGTTAAATACAAATGAATTTTCATCCATTTAATGTGGTGAAAAAGAATGCTGTATTAGGGAAATTCATAACTTTAGCCACAAAGTCTTATATCTTTAAACAACGTAATATATTTATACTGACCTTTCCAGAAGAAACCACTGGAAGATATTGGAGATGATAAACTTCATTGTGAATGCTGAAATATTGAGACACATTCACAAGCTTTGCTATAAAAGTACTCTTTTGGGATGATAATTCTTACCAGCCATAAAAATCACCAAGCCCCAACTCCACCTTCTGTGTCTAATACTGCACAAATGCACTGTCAATCATTGCACTAAATACTGGGAATTTGACATTTTCTACATGACTGAAAGTGCCTAAATGACTAAATAAAGCTCATTAAAACACTGCCAGCTTCAAACCTTTGTAGACAAAAGGAGGAAATTCCTAATGCAGATGCACTTAACCCAGTTTAACCCACATTTAGCTTGTGGGAATAAATCTTTGGGTTTTATCACTGTAAAGAATCTTTTTGTGTGTGTGTGTCATTGTTTTAAACATGTTGGATACAAAACCCATTTAAACCAATCTAACTCTTTAAACGTTGACCAGGCTTTATTCATGCTCTCATGCGTTGGCAAACTAGGGCCTTAAATTCTAAGAGCGTGTCCCAGAGGAATCTTTAAAGACCTTGCTAGTGGAAATGGACTATCTAATCTCACATTAAATAGGAAGTACAAATCTGAATGGAAAGTTCATGACTGTCTTGGAAGTCTAACAAATTGAGGTATTTGTTTATTGGTTGAGACAAAACTTTATAGTCCTGCAAACATTATCAGCTCACGTTAATGAGCCATGACATTCATTCTATCTCATGCAACAATTCTAGATTTATGTTAAGTTAAAGTGTACAAGCACTTTTAAACTGTTTTTTTTTTTTTTTTAATTAACAAATTATTTTATAGTTCGTATGACTGAAAGTGGATATATTAAAATATAAGCTTTGGTGGAAACTGTAATTAGAAAAACATGTTTGATCAGAAAGAAGGAAATCAAAAAAGGTCATCTGTTACAGTCCATCAGTTTTATATTACCAGTATCAGATCTAGAGAAATGACAGCGTAATATGTAATTTAAACTTGGCCAGTGACTAGTCTGATGGCTTAATTCAAATAAATGTTTTGTGTGAATGCTATCTGCCAAGAAGATATTTGTAAAAGCCTTATGCCCATATAAATATTCAACTCAGACCTTATAATTTCACTTGTGCACAAATAAATTAATCATTGTTTGGGAATAGAAGACAGGAATTGTTCATCCAAACCATTCATTTTTTGCCATCAGACTAATCAATAAAGTTCTGAAAGGAATCTTGTATATGTCAAATGAAAACAGACTTGTAGGAAAGAAACTTTTTTTTCTTTAATATAATAAAAGACTGTGTTATTCAGTGGTTTAATACAATGCATCTTCTGAATAAATACAGGATATATTGTTCTGGTTGAAAAACTACCAACTTTCTAATAACTTGGCTGACCATTCTGAGGCTTAATTCAAGCTCAGGATCTTACACTGGACTGATACCACTAATTCATTAATATTATTGATACCTATCTGTTCTTTGTAAATTCCAATGCTTTGATCTATTCTTAATATGGCTTAAAATTATAGTTTACTTGATGTTGCCTTTATATGCTTTGAGTATAAGGATTCAAATTATTCATGCAGAGTGGGAGTAAGTATATAATACAATTGACAAAATCTAGGAATCAAAATCTGTGGCTGGTCACCTGAGACTCTCTTTTCAGACAGCAGAGTTAGTTAGCAGAGGTGTATTTCATCACATCTTAAAACAGGTGTCAAAAATAGGTGAAGTGTATCACACCCTGGAAGTACTTATTTCTGTCTATTGGCGTTTGCAATCTCCGCTATTGATGTCTGCTGCAGAAATCCTAGCACAAGTGTTTATACTTTCATTGTCAGATGTGATTAAGAACTTGTACATAGCACTAAAGTGAATGAAGAAACATTCCTGAAGACTTTACTCCAAATCTGCACAGCTATTGAAGAGCTCTATTCATTTCACAACAGGAATTTTAGAAGAATCATCTTAGGTTTATAATGATAATTTTATTTGCTCTGGGATTCCAGTTGCACATGCAGGGGCACAGGTTTATGTGTGCTGATTGCAGACTTAATGAGTGGGTGATGAAGCCTGGCATGAACGCTAATGAGGAAGAAGTTCATATTTTGCCAGTAGTACAGGCTGGACTCAACAAGGAAAGAAAAGTTCAGTGATAAAAAGCATTCTGCCTGATGTAGGCATGAAAAAAAAGAAAGCAGGAGTAGGGTTCAAAGAGGACTGAATTCCTTAAAGTACTAAAAGAAGAAAAGGATATTTAGAACAGTTAAACTGAAGAAACAGAGTGTTGGTCAGAGAGGGAAAAGAAATTAATTGTTGTAGTGGAGAACATAACAGGACGAATGAAGAGAAAATCACAAGCCAGAGAAGGCCAAGTGGTTCTTTCTGGACCTCTCAGAGCTGCTGATAATTGACAGTTCTTGGATTCAAACCAAAAAAATTTGCTACATTTGATCTAAAGACAACCCCAACAGCTTGGAGAGAGTTTCATGAATGTATCTGGGAATACTTATCTCACCTCATGAAAACAACATGTATTTTAAGTGATAACAAGTTCATTTCTGTAGAGTAGGGGAGAAAGAAGGCATGGAAAAACGACTTATTTCCAAATGTGATAAGAAAATAAGGTAGTGTTTCGTTTAGAAGGTGTGTCTGACAGCAATCTTTAATTGATACGCCCAAAAGCCTTGGAAAACTTGAAAAAAAATAATAATGAAACCCTAACAAAAATAGAACTACTGTCATTTGGAGGTATAATTTACCTTCATTAAGGAGGTAATACATATCATGTCTTGTTTTGAGCAAATCCTATGGATGTATGGAGATTAGACCCAGCAGCAATTAAACCACTGCCTCTGGAACACTTAACATTTTCAGGTGTATAACACAGGGTAAGGAAAAAATTAAATTTATTCAACTACATGAGAAAGAAAGAAAGATAAAGACAAAAATGGAAATACATACATGTTGTTTATTCAATATCCAAAAGAATAGTATAGAGATGTGGGATACAAGACTGGATTATCATAGTTCAGCTAATTACTGTTTGCCACCTAACTCAAACTGTTGTATAGACAATAATGGATATTATTAGCCCACCCCAGTTGTGAGATTATAAATTAGTTGTGAAGATTTCTCAACTGGTTTGCATTGCCTCACATCTGAAACAGGATAAGCACAAATATGCAGACATTATTGTGAATGTGCAATAACTTAATCTGCCTAAATCCTAATTAGGCTGTGTACTCAAGTCATTGAGCTATTAGACCTACAGGCATCCACAAACTTTCAGGAGTATGAAGCCTTTCTTTCAGGAGTATGGAAAAGTTCATCTTTATTTCCCACAGCAACAACTTTATAAACTGGTCAGGACAACTTTCCCATTCCAAATCAACATGATTTTTGAAGATGGCGACAAAGAAAACTGGCATTAACAAAAAGCAGCCAGTCCAGTTTCTGGGAAGATATTTTTTTTCCAGCAAGAATGGATTTAGTCCAATCAGATCAAAATCACACACTTCCAAAGTATTGCATGGTTCTGAAATTCTGTAGTGTTCATTTCTGGGTTTTGTTTTCCTCCTTATTCACAAAACCCTGGTGTACGGGGAAACACATTTTTGAAGTTTCATTAAAACTAATGGTGGTGCAATTGACCAAAACTGAGTATTTCACTGAACAGTTGCATCTCTTTTCAGGGAAAAACATCCCTGAACACAGTGAAATCATGAAAGATCATGAAAGACTAAATAAATGCTAACTCTGTTCCTGAAAATTCAGGTTCGGGACCACTGGACTCCTCATTGTGAATTTAAGAGTTTAGCCCAGCTATAGGTCTGGGACTTCACAGATTCAGGGATTATAGATGCCCAAGTGAGAGCATGGAAGTTGTGACTTGACAGGGAGGGGAGGCTAGAATTGTAGGTCTCTAGGGAAATATACACTTAACCCTTTCTTGGAATTAGCAAAATGGTCATTGAACTGGAAATGATTCAAAACAATCTCAGTTCAATTAACCACCTCTGAATTAATGCTGTTACTTGAATTTTCCAACAAGTTCTCAAGAAAAACCTGAAATATTTCAGTTTCTGGACCTTTCAAATCATAGTGACCGAAAGGAAAATGTATTTATAAATTTATTTGTGATATAAATTAACCCATTTTAGTGTACACACAAGCGTCCATTTTGAAAGAGAAATGAGAAGGAGTTTTGGTTGTTCAACAGTCAACAGACTTATCTGCTCTCAACATAGTCTTTTTGCCACTGACAAACCACTCCTGTCTAAATAGAAAGAAAAAAATTATCTGTTTCAAGAAAATTGAGTTGTTGGTGTTGGGTGCTCATGAAAGATGGGACTTATGATGGGATTAAGGAAACATGTTAGCTTCCTGTACTTGATTGCCAGCATGCTATGTTTTTTTTTCCTTTAAATATATTGCATCCAACATGACCCTGCTTGACAACCTATGAAAGAATTTACATGAATAGATGAAATCTGTTACTGTTACAGTAATCTGCAGTGATTATTTCATAATTCAGAACTGTGGAGGTGTTGAATCCATACCTGAACCATTAACATCCCGAAAGCGTATAAACAACTTCAGTGTCAAGGAGTCTCTTTTCCCACAAAGATTCATCATAGTATTAAAATTCACACCTGAGGCCGCAGGGTAGGGTTGTTAACAGCTGAATTGGAATAAAGTATACTCTAGATAGAGTTCATTCTATTAGACTGACTTGTCAGAATTAGTTTCACTTTATATCTTTCCATAGAGCTCAACGAATGCAATTAATCCATTAAAGGAAACTTGATTCTTTGTGTTTTAAACATAGATCTGAATAGAAATAAATGATTCCAATAAATGTACGGCTATATTTTCCATAATGCAATGACATTTTACATAGTTATCAGCTGCTGATGTTTTAAGAAATGGCATTTTTAAAAGTCAGACTACATGTGCTCGTGGAATGTATCTGGCAGCCTCAGAGAAAGCCTGTCACACTAAACAAGTTATTTTTCTGTGAGTTATCTGATAAGGGGCCTGTATCCCTGCAGAGCTCTCATGTAAATCTTTAAAAAATATAAGAAAATCTCATTATGATCACAATATGGTCCTGGATGTTTTGTAAAGCCAACAACTCTTCCAGCCAACTTAATATTCCAGCCCTGGGAGGGACTCCTCCCTGTGTTTTGGGAGTCCTACAAGTTGTTTCTGAAATTCCAATATAATCACCGGTTTTATACCAGAAATCCCATGGAAGAGGCCTGATTGGAATGTGTGCATTTTAAAAAATTGTTTGATTTTTTTTAAGACTTCTTTTTGTAGCTCTGTGTAGTGGAATCGACTCAAACCTCAACCTTACAAGTAAGGAAATACTTTCCTTCCCAATCTGTCAAAATATGGTCACTTGTTCAACTTCAGAAAGAACATATTCATATTCCTTCTCATGCTGCCTGTCACGCCACATCCACGAGGCCATCTCTTTAACTTTCAAAACATTCCTTAAAATTGTTCCCTGTGCTGCTTACCAATAAGCAAACTAACATCAAGCTGAGACCATTGACAACTATTATTGATCACTGGATTGACCAATATGATCTCATTTCCTTGAAAGCCCTTGGCTGCCTATGTATATTTGTTTCATCCACAAATTTATTCTTCAGCCTTTGGTGGTGTGGGTTCAAGATCCAATGTGTCTCCTTTCTTCACACAATGTAGACACCATTGCACTTTGAAAAAATAAAACCATTCTGTAAACCCATTCAATTCTAGTGAGTAGTGCCTGACCCCAAGGCCAAATGGAAAGACAAGGCATACACCTACACTACTCAGAACTATTTCCCTCTAAAACACCCAGTCTATAGTTGAGTTGCATAGACTAGGACCTACATCTGTGTTTTTGACTGTTTTCTATTCCCTGTGGTTTTACCTAAGGCACCCAATGCTCACATCATACAGACTGTGCAGAACTGGGACCTCTGAAGTCCTGAAGCTGAGTCATGTTACAGTAGGTATTCCTGTGGATGCTCTTGCTGTTCCTTTGAATATCCTCCTAGTTAAACCTCTGACTCCATGTATAGATAAAAGTTACCGACTAGAAAAATCACCTATATCTTTCCTTCCAGAAGAGAACACTTTCTGAAAGACTGCTAAAGAAGACTTATTCTCATCCAGCTGGTGGTTAAACTGGTACTGATCTAGAAATTGCTCTTTTAAAACACACTTGTTACAGGACTGTAGTCTAAATTTAGCATAGTGAATGTTTTTGTTCAAAGGCCGTGCTAGTCAACAATTTCCAGTGCTGGAAAATATTATAAAGATGACTGGGAACAGCAGGCTGTCTGTTTTTTTCCAACAGCATCAGAAATTACCAGTTCTGAAATGAGACCCAGGCTCCTGGTTAGCCTGGAAATGAAATAAGAACCACCTAGTCCTCCAATACAGATCTTGAATTAATTCTGGCTTCTGGTTGGAAACATAATTCATTTCCCTTTAATTTTCATGTTCTTGAAAGGTTTTTTGATTAAAATTGGGAGGTGATGTGAGAGGAGAATGCCAAATTTGTGCTGCTTGTTTCTTGAGAACAAGAAAACCAGTTCTCTGATGAAGCCTCATAGGAAAATGTCCATAAGTTTGAGAGGAGAGAGGTGGAGAAGAAGAGAGGGAGAGGGTAGAAGAGGGAGAGAAAGAGGAACATCAGTAGAAAGAGGAAGCTGAAAACAGAAAGCTATAAGGTGAAAACTAGAGAGTTGTTGGTTGCTGTTTCCAGGATTTTGTTCTTGCTGAGCTCATGTCCTGCAACACTGAGTGTGTCCTGCAGCACTGATTGCATCCTGCATGCTATGAAAGCAGCAAGTTTGAAAAGGTAAGGAGAGCCAGAAATATTCTCTGGCTTAACCTCTCACAGCAGATTGGCTGGGCTGCTGTCACAAGTTAATTTTACAGTGGAGATGGGACAGGCTTGGAGACAGGCTTGAGCACAGACTAGGAGTGAACAACAGAAACCTTAGGTTTCTAAAGCAAAGAGAAGTGGTAAGAGGTTGTGCAAGGTTTATGGTACATAAGTATACATCTGGTTTGTCTTCACTGGGTGACACTAACTGAAGTGCCTTTGCTGTGTGTTGGTAATCAATGTTCTTCAGAAATGAAGGTGGTAATATTTCAGTGAAAGCTTATCAGATCCATCTGTGTATAAATTGCTACAGTTATATGTCTCAGAGGCTTTAAGTAAACTTTAGTATTTGCACAATTGTAGACAAATATATTTAATAAATAGGAAAGTTTGAGGTACTCTAAAAAAGCATCTTTAAAAAAAACAAACTCAAACACACAACAAAAAAGTCAACCAAAACCCTGTATGAAAAGTGTTCAATTTTAGTTTATTCCAGCCTTGACTAGAGTAAAGGAGAATATTTTATTTTGGGAACATGGTTTAAGAATAAATCTCTGTTCAAGACAGCACTGGAGTAGTTGCTTAATTTCCATTGCCACCTGTGGGACCTAAGCACATGATTCATATTATACAGATGCTTGAGTGCTTCCCTGAATAGGACTGTGACACACTGACCCAGCCACGAAAGTCTATTAATGTATTATACACAGCCTCTCTAATATTCCAGTAAACCAGAAATAAAATGGCTGCTTGTGCTAAATACATCTCATGATATGTAGCTTACAGAATGGTACATTGTAGGTTTACTACTGTAATTCATTTTTTATCACTGCAATTCAGCTGATTTCCTGAGAGAAAAGGCAACAAGATACAAGAATCAGCACTCCATGATTCCTCTGTACCTAAAGAGATTTATTCTCAAATAAGCTTAAGAGCATTCGTTTTGCATTCTGATAGACAGCAAGCAGCTAGAAGAAAGGCCGTGATATTCCCAGGGCTCTCAAACAGTAGAGAAATAAAAAGATGCCTAAGACACGGGTTGAAACTCTGTCAACATTCAGCAGAAAATCCTCAAGTGTAACTGAAAGGCAGAAATACTATACTCAGAAGAATAAATTCATTCAGCAGCTCCTTGGTTCACTGGTTGAGAAATACGCTTCCATGTGACAGCTAGGATAAGATACACTTTAAGATTGTTTCGTTATTTATATAAAATTCTTTTGTAGGTATTTTCAATTTTATAATTAAGAACCTTAATCTTTTGCTTAGCTGGAATACAACTTGTCTTTATATTAAATCCAGAATTCAAACTGATTAGATAAATCTGGAGAAGTATATGACACATGTTCAGGCAAAAAATCCAAATAAATCAGTGTTGCAAGTAAGTTTGTTGCAGGGTCTATAGTTTCAGAGGAATTAGGGGGATCAAAAAAGTATGGTACGCTTCTTGCTAAATTCAGCACTTGCTTTATGGTCTGAAAGAAACAGCAATTGCTCCTGGATGGTATTAAGCAATTCATGAACTACACTGTCTCATGGAAATAAAGCTTGAACTGTTCTTTGTATTGAAAAGCAGTGAAGCTGGGAGACTAGAATGGAAATAAAGGCAGACATCTGGAGCTGGAGAAATGATGGTAGGTAGGTGAAGATGTGCAGGAGATTAATTCAACAAGATAAATTCCATCCTGTGTAAATGGAAACAGAGGATGGAGGAGCTCAGAGCATGGAGGAACTCTGGCTGGAGAGCCAAAAAACAGGAGTGTGACTTGAATGTGGGGATGCCATGTGGAAGACAGATGCCGTGTGAGAGGATGGTACATGGAGCATATACCATAGTGTAAGAAATATCTAGAGACTGTGATGAAAAAGATTATCACCTGCAGACAGGTATCATTGCTGTAGACCCTCTACTTAAGTACAAAGAGAGCAGAAGCAATTTGTTACTATGCAGGTTTACATCTGGGAAGACTTTTTTGCTGAGGTGGATTCAGGGCACTCAGAGACTTCCAGAGGATCAGAATATCTCATCAATGCAGTTTTATAAAATTCCTGCATTACCTTGATTTAAGGAGGCAGTAAAAATGATCCTGTCTTATAGAAGTAAATTAGTCTGTTACGTTCATTCCAAAAGCCACAATCCAGATGAGTTATGACAGTAGTGACAGCATCAGAATTACTCCTTATCACCTGCTCACAGATGATGTGAAAAACACTTCAAAAAGTGGTCTGCAAATATTTCCATGAAAAGAAATTCATCAAAAACATAGTGAATAAAATATTGTAAAGGTCTGGAAAGCATTACCAAGGACACCTAGGTGTGTCATGGAGTACTGAGGGCCAGCTGCTTTCTATGGGACAGAGGAGATGAGGAGGCTCCTCAGGGTGGCAGGGCAGAACATTTCAACCAGGGCCACTCCCCCTCTCAGTCAGGAGCAGGGCAGGTCAGGGGACAGCTGGGACAGTCCCAGACTTGGGCATCAGACACCTCCATGGGGATGGGGACGGGATGAGGCCAGGCTGGGACAGTAGCCTGCAGGTGAGGGTCGGGATCCAAATCAGGGAGGAGGATCAGTCAGTCTCAGCCTGGGTTGGCCATGCAAGGTGGTGGGGATGGAGCAAGCTGTTGTTGATGCTTGATTCCCAAGAAGCCGTGTGAATACTGTGGTGTGTAACCATGGCAACACCTGCACTGAGACACAAAAATGCCCCAACTAACAATTTCTAATTTTAAGTGTTGAAGAGAATTTAAACTACAGAGTTTAAATTACTTTGTTTAAACTGATTTCCATAGTTTATGAATTGAACCTTAATTTTGGTACTACTGAACTGTAATCTAACTGATGAAAGACACACATGACTATTTCCCATGGTGATGACAAATAGTCAGTGCTCACATAGAATTAATACTTGCTACCTTTTCTAAAGCGTCTACAGCATATATATGATCTGACTTGCCTGATATTTGAAATAAATGATTTTAATTCATGGAAACTGATTCTATTTTATGTTGTTAATATGGGCCTGCAAGTAGGCTTTCTAAATCCTTTTATATTCACTGAAATTACCTCAAAGATTCACAAATGCGGGAAGTGGGCTTGATCCCCACCTTACTCAATCTAGTCCCAAAGACTTGGCTTTGGTGGTCATTTCTTTTTCTCAGAGGATTTACACAGAAAACAAATGCTTTGAGTTCCTGGGTTAATACTGGTCTGAAATCATCATTCACCTCTCTTTTTATTACCCACAAAAGAATAAACAAAATTTCACACATCCAGTCAAATAAGCTTAAAGTCCAATGTATTAAAATATTTCCCACAAAAGACTTCTTGAGTAGAACCTGTTCTATCATCTAAGCATGTTCAAATCCACAGTTTGCATGTTCTGTTTTCTCAAAAAAGTTCTGGTCGGAAATATTAAAACAGAATAGAAGATTTCTCAAAAAAAAAACCAAACAAAAACCCCCAACATTCTAGTCTAATTGCATTTATAATATGTTTGAGTGTCTAACACATCATTACTGTGTTGCTTTGTGAATCAAGAAGCATTGTTATTTCTAGACATTCTTTCAGCCACTAATAGAATTTCTAATCAACATGAACAACATTGTCCTTTGTTACTTTGCTATAAATTGTGGCAAAGATCCTGTTTACATTGGTGTGGCAGAGAGAAAAGTTTCAAATCCTGCAGAAGAAATAGACATCATGTGAATGTCCATGATGTCTAATATTCAATGCAATGTCCAATAGGTTGCCTTGTACAATGTGGGATTGAAGACGCCTTGCATAAATAAAAAGGCACATCATACCTGTCATCTCAGTATATTTCCTTGCAAATGCAGATCTGCTCTGCAAGATAATATTCCAGCCAGGTTACATGTGTAGGAAGAAATGAGGGAACCTTCTTTCTTCATTTCGTCTTGCTTTGTCTTCCTCCATAAGCCACAGTAAGTATCAAGTGTATAATAACCACTTGGAAATGGAAAAATAGTAAAAAAAAGAACACAATGCATTACTTGTCTAACATAGTTCTTCTAAAGCAGACCTCTTTTAGAATACGGTGCTTGGCACGCAATGTCTGTCTTCAGACAAGGACTGTGAGCTGGGTGATAAGAAACTTCCTCCAACCCAGACTTTTTCTCTTCCAATCTGTCAGATGCTATTTGTCCATTTCCCTGCATCATTGTGAGCCTTAATCAATTAGGACAATGCTCATATAACCATCAGTGGAAAAGGTTAAGGGTCTTAATGTGCCCCAAGCACTTTAAAAGCCTCAGAGGAAAGGTTCAGTGACTGAACAATATTATCTTACAGGCTAAAGACTTTTTTTCTGCTTAATGTATATAACTAGATGTGCTTTTACTGTAATGAGCAGAAGTGACCATTAAGGTCATTGATAATGCTTTGCATTTATAGAACCATTTAGAAATATTCCTCTCTCTTCACAGTATCCATGTGGAGAAGTTTTACAATCCTTTTCTTTCATCAGGTTCACCAATGGAACAATTATTTTCTACAACGGTTTTAGAACATGCGTAGAACTTGGGGCAATAGTCAGGAGTTTGGATGTATGTGTCTGGGCTGTTTCAACTTCTTCAGAATTAATAAAACCTTTAGCTACTCAGAGACTTTAGGAAGACTTTCACAGTTCCATATATAGAAAGTAATGGATTTGGATAAAAGGTCTCTGAGATTGAGGTGATCCAAGGAACTTATCCTCTTCTGTGTAATTATAATCATGACCTACCTAGATGATAGTTCAGGTTCCAGGCTTAGTAGCATTGACATCTCATCTCTTTGTGTTTCTATTTTGTTTAAAAACAATGAAATAGTCTAACGGCTCGATGTCCAAATGGAGAGCAGTGACGAGTGGTGTTCCTCAGGGGTCGGTACTGGGACCTGTACTATTCAACATCTTTGTCGCAGACATGGACAGTGGGGTCGAGTGCACCCTCAGCAAGTTTGCCGATGATACCAAGCTGTTTGGCAAGGTAGACACGCTGAAGGGGAGGGATGCCATCCAGGGGGACCTGGACAGGCTGCAGAGGTGGGCCCAAGCCAACTTCATGCAGTTCAACAAGGCCAAGTGCAAGGTCGTACATCTGGGTCAGGGCAATCCCAAGCACAAATACAGGCTCGGCGGGGAATGGCTGGAGAGCAGCCCTGAGGAGAAGGACCTGGGGGTGCTGATTGACCAGAAGCTCAGCAATGTACAATCGCAGCCCAGAAGGTCAACCATATCCTGGGCTGCATCAGAAGAAGTGTGGCCAGCTACTCCAGGAGAATACACTCCTCAGCAAATTATAATTAAGGGCTATCTGTAAAAAAATAATAACAAACAACCCCAACCTTCTGCAACAGGCATTCAGCCCTCACAGCCATGCTATAGCTGCCTTATCTCCTACCTACATTAAGGCACATAGTGACAGGACAAGGGGGAATGGCTATAAACTGGAAGAGGGCATGTTTAGATTAAACATTAGGAAGAATTTTTTCACTCTAAGGGTGGTGAGGCACTGGGACAGGTTGCCAAGAGAGATTGTTGAGGCCCCATCCCTGGAGGTGTTCAAGGCCAGACTGGACATGGCCTTGAGCAACCTGGTCTAGTGGGAGGTGTCCCCGCCCATGGCAGGGGGGTTGGAACTTGATGACCTTCAAAGTCCTTTCCAACCTAAACCATTCTATGATTCTGTGATTCTATGAACGCTGTAGTGGCAGACATTATAATGGGTCACAGAACTTTTTTCTCTGAAGTGCCAATTTAAATACAACAATGCACACCCTAAATAAATAGTTCCAATGACACGATCAGTATAGCCAACTTGGCTTCAAACTGACACGTTAACCTAACACACTGAGCAAATCCTCAGGAGGCTGGTGTTAGGATACCACAGATGCTCTACCATTGACACCCAAAATACTTCCAGTTAGTCCAGAAATTAGTCATACATTTCCATTTCTGCATAGGCACATCCAAAGGGGAGGAGGGATCAAGTCTGAGGCATGTGGTTGAGAAGGCCTGTGAAGCTTTTGTATGCATTGTGGATAAACAGAGTATTTCAGGCTCCAGGATGACCATTTGGCACTTCTTCAAGAATGCAAAAAGCAGGCTTAAATGAAAAATTCAGTGTTCTGAAACAGCTGAATTTTTCTTAACAGAAGAAGTAATGAGAGACAAAACACTTCCCTCCTTTACTGAAAGCTAAACCCTTAGTCCAACAAAATAATTCTAAAAGCATCAAAATCTCTTTTTTCCCCATGTGATGGGATTAAGTATATTTGTCATGGGTAGTTTGGAAAGTGCGTATCTCTGACACTGTGTTCGTCGCAAGATTTGTACATAGCAAAGGCCCAGTAAAAGCTTGGAAAACAAATCCTTGCTCATTATAACTAGAGCACGGAACAGGCTGATATCTGAACAGTAAGCCAACAAATGACCCATTAGGGAGGTTATTTAAATGTTTGGAATAAAAATGGTAATGCCTCTTCAGGTATTGCCAGTGGTAACTCAGTAGGTTGAATACTCTGCTACAAGAACAAAATGTTCCACAAGTTAACGAGAAAAGCCAAAACTTTTAAGCCTATAAAGGTCACATTAATTGAAATATGTGTGTAAACCACTTAACTGTAACGGCTTGATTTTTCCTTTTCTGCACTTTTCTGAGTTTATCATTATCTAAATGTTTTACACAATAGCATTGATACAGTTTCTCTTTTATAAGGGAGAGAATAACTTACTTTTGGCATGTCCTGATGGCTTTTACAGTTCTGTATTTAGGTCAGCATTTCAAAATATTAAGCATTGGCAACCCAGTCACCCACAGTAGACCTTTGTATCCATACGCAATGCTAAAGATATGGATCTTCACTCAAAAACTCACCCACAGTGAAATTAGTACTTTAATATTCTACACCATGAATTAAAAAAAATAGTGGTCTTTGAGAGTATCAAGTGTGAGGGTTTTTTTTTAGAGCTGAGAGAGCCTGAACTCCAGACTGGAGGTAACAAGATTTACCTTGATCACCTCACATACATACTGGAAGTCTATAGATACTGCAATCTAGACTGCCTCTATTGAAATGTCCAGAAGGTGACTCAAGTCCTGTATTACAATATTGTCCATTGAGTGCAGTCCGTTAGAAAAAAAATGAGTTTAGGTTGACTGTTCATAATGAAGATGTCAGACTACAAATGGAAGTGTGGATGTTTATAGTGCTACTCATCAAAATTCCTGTAGCCTGAATAATACTGTAAGGGTCTTTAAAACATAAAGGCAGACAATTTTTCTATGATATTTCCCTGAGAGTGGAGGCTCTAGAAAACTTCAATTAATTTACTTTAATATTAAATGTTACCAATTCACAGAGAAGCAAGTAGGATTACTGAATACCTGAAAGACTTCGAGATCAGAGTCAACAAACACTCCTGATCAGTCACTGGATGAGCAATTCCACTGACTAGGGCTTGTTTTCTTTAAATTAAGATTGTTTCATATGGTCCCCTGAAATCTAGCAGAGCAAGCCAACCTAATAGCTTCATGTTTCATTTGCCTGAAACAATCATTCTGTTCTTTTCACTCAGAGACTTTTTTCAGTCAGTGGTGATGACTAGAGTTTGGATAACTGTATTCTGTCCGGTAAAGCTTAAGTTTTGTTATCTGATACATGGATAAAACTCCATATAACCCAATCTAAGACAAACAAAACAAAACAATATCTCAGTAAAATGGGAACAAACAAATGGGAATTGGAGAAGCATTGCATGGGATGTACAGTATCAGCAGGCTTGCTATGCCAAACAACATTTCAGTTAAAGGGCTGAGAGCTTTAGACAACTTCTTTTCTTCCAATCTGTAATTTCATGTTCATTTTTCTGTCATGGACATAAAGCCAGCTGTTGCTAAAATACACAGAAAATTATTCCAATAAAGCTGAATTTGTTGCAGTAAACAACACTTCTGCTTTGTGCAAATAGAAGAACGCATAACAGTTATATAGTATGATAACTAGCTACAGGTCTTTAGCAGAAAAATTTGCTTTGTAATTAGACTGTAACACAGAAGAGGGGATAAGTAACAGGGCTTCAGCAAAACAAAGAATATTCATGGGAAACATCTGGCTGTATTGTAGGTTTATCGCTAATATTAGAATAATTTAAACTTGTCACATTCTCTTTTGTAATTAGACAAAGTGATTTCAGGCTGTTCTGACTCATAGCTATTGAGACTACTAAATCTTAACTAAAAGTTCATGCTTTTAGATCTATCTGTCCACTGGTGATGACCCATTAAAGGAAACTGGTAAATTAGCCTTCTTCATCACATTGGAGACAAGCAGCACAACATCCTCTTTCATTGCTTTCCAGATCTTGTTCTTTTGTTAGGCTTAATTCATAGCCCTGAGTATGAGGTTCACCATCTAACTGTAGACAGTCTGTGATCATGACTACGTTTGACTTTCTTTCATGGGCAATCTGTCAGCTGTCATTTGCCACATTTCACCATCATTCATTTTTAATTAGGATGTTGAATGATTATCTTGATATCATCCTTTTACTTTTGCCTGTTAAGAATCATTGTATTACTTATAACAAGCAGACAAACTAGAAAGGAAAATATATACTATAGTAAGCAGAAATTCAGTGTAAAAGGGACTAATGGATAGATTTTCTGAATGGAAATCACAGAAGTTTCCTCACCATTGCAATAACTTCTATGACCTAAACCAGGACAGTCTTGTGCTATACCACCTTAAATAAAAAAGCAATTTTTTACTCTGAATTTAAAAGGTGAGATACCTTATGGCAGCTGCCTGGCCTCCATCTGCCAATTGACAATGACACAACTTTCCTGTAAGTAGTTTGATGTATCTTCCAGTCTTGTGCAACAGTCTCAGGCTCCCTTACGGCATTTGAATTGATGTCAGACACCTAAATTTAGATAAATTAATTGAATCCAGTAGAAACTAGAAATCACAGCTGGTCAAATGCCAGATTGTCTAAACATAAGAGTCTAATGCCATTTGAAATACTTTACAGTACCTCACCTGGGCTCCAGCTATCACTCTATATGAGCATACACCTCCCTGTTGTTCTGTGTCATCTGATATGCCAGCATGTCTTGAATGACAATAGATGCTTATATCAGGCAAATGAATCATGCCATAGATGTCTACTCTAAAAGGAAACTAATAGCTTTTCCAGGTGCTGTCAGCTGTATTATAGAAATCTCTGTTGATCATTATGAGATCTTGAACACCTACTGAATACTTAAAGGTCTGCATGCATATTCCTAAATTTAGACACATTTTAGAAAATCTAAATCTGCACTGTCATTAATTTTTATTTACATGAGTCTTTTGTTAGTTCTGAGTAGCTCTGCAGAGGGATGGTCTTTCCACATAGCCACATTCAAATATACAGATTCAGGAATACAGAGCTGAAAGTGAAGAGTGTATTGATAAAAGTCAGCAGTGGACAACAGTAGCTGATAGCACTCCATGTTAATAGCCTAGAGACCAGCTGACCCTTGGTTTTGTCTTTCTGCTTCACAGTCAAAAACTTTCCTGAGTGCGCTCAGTTCAAAAGTGTTGCATTTTGCTGCCTAAAGACTTGGTCAGACAGCAGTTCCAAATGGAAATCTGTCCAGGCCACCTGATGGGAGGCTGGCCTTAGTTTTGGTGGAAATAATAGCAGGTGTGGAGAGACCCCTTTGGCAAGAAAATGGTCCGGCACAATTTTTGTGTTAATAAAACATATGTTCTTAGTTTCATTTGCATGAAACCTTTTCCGTTCATGTGCATTTATCCAATTTAAGAGAAATGCTAACATTATATAAAAGTACACAATGCAGCTTTTGGAAAACAAAACGTGTAATTGGGATGCAACTGGTCACATAAAGACTGAGTTAGATTTTTTTTTTTTTTTCTTTTATACCAGGGCAACTCAATAAAGCCAATGAACAATCTTGTTCTTGTAACACAACAAGATTTATCCCTTACTGTCCGATTTTTACAGCTGCATTGGGTATTTAAAAGGGTCAGGATTCTCTCCTTTTTTACCCCAGCCCCCAAAAGCTCAGCTTTCACTCAGCAATACCACAGAATCCTTGGAAAAGAAAGATAGAATTTGGCCAAGAATTTGTTCTTGCTCCTCTGTTTGTTGTATTTAGGAACTAAAAGTTCATCTTTGAGCAGCATGGGCACGGTATGTTTATTTTCTGCCTGACATTGGTCTTTCTGGGAATCTTTGATGTGATTTGAGTTTACTGTGTGCCTCTTTCTCTCTACCTTGTAAGAGTGTTTGATATTTCCAGATGTGTACTTCTGGTGTTTGAAACCTGAAAAGTCAAAAAAAAAAAACCCCAAAACAAACACAACAGAACACATTCAGAGTACAGGAAACTCAAGCATGGAGGAGCTCTCTGTTGGAATCTAACAGTGAGGATGAGAACTAAACTAAAGCACCTAAGGAGAAAGCTTGAATCATATTCAATTTGCATTTTTCTGTGTTAAGGTGTTGGGGAACATTTCTGTTTAAGTAAGCTTGTTGTAACCTGGAAGAAATTATAGCTGTAATAATAATCTGGGAAAGTCTGAACAAACTAATTATGCTTAGGCATGCCTGGGCTGAGGTGTTACCCAAATTTAAGGCAACATTTTGTGGCTTAGAGGTGCAATAGTCACAAACCATAAGGAAACATCGAAGAGGCTATTAAGTCTCCTTCTAGCAGGAAGAACTGTGTGTGGTCCTTCATCCTATATGGACTCTTAGTAAACTGCAGAAATTACCAGAAAATAAAGATGATTAGTGGAGCAAGAGCAACTCAGTATAGTGAATGGCAGCTCACATTTCTGGGTCAGCCGAAACTCAAATGTGTCCTTACTAAAGTTCAGGACTGTTGTCAAAGCCCTGCAAATTGCAAGTTGTGAATGGAGCATTAATATAGAGTGTCTGGGAAACAGCCAGTTGCTCAAGCAGTTGTCTTCCCAAGACATTAAAGGAGAAGTCTTAAAATGTTTTGGGAACTACTCTGGGCAAAAACCAACTTCTTATTGTATATTACCCTATTTGTTTTATTGTTGCTCATTTCTTAGTCCTCCTTCAAAACATGGTTTATTTGGTTCCCTGATTGCAGGACTGAAGTTTAACTTGTTGAGCATACAGATAGTTCACTATCATTTTACCAAGATCCTTATTGGGGAATACAATTAGTTCTTATTAATGATCCCTAGGAACTTCGCCTGGCCTATATAACTGCCTGGCTGAAGGGTTACACATATAGCACTTTATTTACTCTTTTCAACTCTACTTGGCAAACATTTCACAATTGCCCACTGCTTTTCAGTGGAAAGCAATCATTGCATCACCAATGACTAAAAAGAAGGACTCCATCCTCAGTCACTGTAAATTCACCAATCTTCAGTGAGTAATACTGATTAATCCCGGATGACTATGTGCTAAGTGTCTAACCAAGATCATTACTGTATTCTCGAAACTTGTCTTCATAATGTTGCTGACCTGGGATGCAAACTAGGGTTCACATTTCTGTTTAGAATGGCACATTCACATCTCCAGTTGCCATGTGTTCTTCATACCTTAAAATCAACAACTTACTTACCTAACCTGGCAAGAAGAAAGCAAAACAAAACAATAATCCCCTCAAACACTCTTGTGAAATGCAGGAAAATTAGAAACAAGGCCATATGCCCTTTGTCATATCTTGGTGACTTTTTTACATTCTTATGCTATTGCAGCAATCTCTGAGTATGAAACTTCCTTTTCAGTGGTGTGTGGTGGGAAGTTACAAATTAGACCTATAGATAAATACACAGAAATTTGGGGCAGCATGTTAATGTGGATGAGAAAATGTCTCTATTCACAGTAAAAGGAGCTGTCTTCATTAGAGCTGTCAGTGACTCCACTATCCCACCCAAAATATTGGATAATGATCTGTAGGAAAGAATTTGGTGCTGGGCAACCAGCAGAAGCAACATTAATAGATCTCTTCTACCTCCTTTTTCTTCTAATTCTTTCGAGACAAGCATGGTCTAGTGGGTGTCTGGGGATTTAATTGAAATACCGTCATTTCACTCACATTCTAATAAAAACACATACATCCGACCATGATCTTTTCCCCACTTGTGGCTTAAGAAGAAAAGTTCTGCTCTAAGGAGTTAAACCTTGGAGCACATATTTTGTTCCTAGCCTGTGTAATACTTCAATTTGCCTTTTGGTTTCCCTTCTCATTTGAAAATTCTCTCGCAAGTGTGGGGAGATGGTGCTCTGATGATTAAACACAGATTTTAGTGGCTTGCTGTATTAACAATGTTTCAGTTTCTGCCAAATGTTGTTGTCTCTTGGGGATTCTTCAGTATGTACCCAAGAGCTGGCGCATCTTCCTGCATTTGTTCTGGCACTTTTCAGTCCCCACAGTGTAGCAGCACAGGCACTAGAAGAGTAATCCAGCAAATCACCCCAGGGACAGAAATGCCAACCCATCAAAGCTTGATTTCAGTAATGCAGCCAGCAACTTAAACTGCCCTGGAAAATAGGAACTGGAGGAATAGAATAGAATTTTACAAAAGATGCTATTGAAAAAAAAAAATAAAAATAAAGAAAAGAGAAGTTTCAATTGAGCTCATTTGTTAAGCTTGTGTGAGGCTGAGCAAGTAGTAGCGCATAACTGCTCCCAGGGCAGGACAGGGATCAAACTCTGGTCCACATCTTCCCTGAGAGCACAAAAACAATTGACACCAGCTCTCATACAGGTATTGATTATTTTCTGCTTAGTGCTGGCTATTAGAGATGAGAGCTGCCTGCCATCCATTCCCATCCACCTGATGGAAAGAGGGGCAAATTGTGACTTTCCCTCCTCACAAAGCCTGAGCAGCTTCCAGAAATGCAATCAGACCCATGAGGGACTCCTACCTGTGTCCTCCTGCACAGCAGAGCAGGAGTGATCTGTGCTTATCAAATGTCAGACAGGAGCACACAGAGGCTTGGAGGCAGAAACTCAAGTGTAAAGCTGAAAATGTAACTGCTTCATGACCAAGACCCCAAGTTTGCCCAGAACACAACAAAGTAGCAGTGTGGGAAGACTGATGGAGCACCAGGCTGTGATTTGAAGCCAAAGTTTCAAAAGTGAAACCTGAAATCTGCACTGTGATCTGCAGCATGTAATGGGGAGATCTCCAAACTGCAAGCAATTTAATCACGGTTGGGTAACTTAACCCACAGAGAGCTCCCTGTCACAGAAAACAGACAGCTCCATGTACTGAAAGTAGCTCCATTAAGCCAGCTTGGCCCCACTCTCCCGGGGAGACCAAACGTGTTCCAGCTCTGTTCCCACACTGGACTTGCAGAGCAGTTGCAATGAAGTTGATTTGCTGCCCTACCAGCAGTATGGGAACTATGGCTCTTGCTTAAACTGTTCTGAGATCTGCAGCTAAGTGTGAATGATTGATTTCTTTGTTCACTGCTCAAAAAAGCTCTTTCGCTCATTTCAAAACAAAATATTTTTTCTCAGATCAGCAAGTCATTTTTTGGCTCTAGCCCAAATAAAATTCTTTTGGGGGGATCATTTTTATTTATTTTCACTTATTCAAACACATGAAACATCTCATTAAGTCTTTTCCAGCTCATCAACACTCAATGATTTTTTTTTTAAATAAATGTAATTTACCTGAAGAGTCACTTTTTAATACAACAATTCTATAGAAAGTAATTTATTTCTTTACAAGGGACAGGTGATATCTTCTTTCTTGCCTCTCACTGGCATTTTGACACTGTTACTTCCCTGTACTCTTAGATAACACAGAATAACACTTAAGAAATCGCAGGGGATTTGTTTACACCAAGTGATGCATTCATCAGTGAGGTCACAATAGACACTCTGATACTCATTGCAAACACGAGAGCTTAAACAGGTTCCCAAACAGAGAGCTGTACTTCCCATGACTCTTTTAAACTTCCTTTACATTATCCACTCAACAGCAAACTATTACAATCTTCATGCAATATAAAGGTTCCCTGATTAAACTAATAACTTTCCACCATTATTCAAAAGTGCTATTAATGGTAAGGATTTGCATATTTTAAAATATTATAACCTTAATTTGTCTTTCAAATGACTCTAAACATTCAGTGTACCAGTAATGACCCCTTTGACTGTTTTTTGCTATCTTGCTGAATTAATCCTGACAGTTTCATCACTGTAATAAATCATAGATTAGTTAATAGGAGTATTGAATCTGCATTTAGTTGTCATGACTGCAGCTGCACAGTTTTCAAATGTTTAAGCCTGTCTGCCACCTCAACACCTTTTCAGAAAAGCAACCTCTCAGTGTCCTCCAGAAGTTAGCCATCAAAACAAAGACAGTTGCCATAATCTGGGGAATCACTGAAGCATCAATCAGGAAGCCTTTTCCCCCCCTTATTTACTTGTTTCCTAGGAAGAAATCCTATGTTATCAATTCTTCCTTGAATTCTTCCTTGATTTTTATCTCTATAAACAGATTATACACTACCACTCTGTAGGGTCATGCCATTCTTGCTGCTCATAATTTCCAATTCTATTAAAAAGATATTGTCAGTTTGCTTCAAACTCACTAACACATGTGTTTCAGTTTAAAACTGAAATCATCTCACACAGATGCAAATCTTCTTGTTGCCACCCCAGGGATTGTGCGAATTGGCATACACGATTCCCTCCCCCCGCCATCGTAACCTCTCCAGCTTGTGTGTTCCCTTAGACCAGCCACTTAAATTCCTCCTTCCACCTGCAATATTATTCCCTTTAGAAAGAATTGCTTTCGTTCCATTGGGATATGTCAGAATTAACTTAATGGAGGCCAAGAGTCTTCCAAAAAGATTTATGATATTTAGAGTTGAATAATAAAGGCTTCTATGCAAGACTGCAGATAATCTACAGTACAATTAGAGCAAAATCTCTTTAGCATTCAAACCGTCATTTAGACAGGAACTCAGCCACCTAAAGAAACTCCTTTCCACTTCATCATCATTCTGGGAAGGATGCCCTGAGACCTGTCCAACAGCCTGATCCCATGGAGTAAATTCTACTGGTGTAAAATTGGTGTAAGAGGAAAATCAGACTCAGAATTTTCAGTTTTTCCAGCTGTTAAATGCCTTTGAGTTAGTTTCCTCTTTGCTATTAATACTGAAAAATGTCACTTCCCTGACCTGTTCTTCCCCCCATTTTCCATTTGGATAATGAAAGTAGAAGGGTAAGACTCATGGCAACATTACAGAAATGAAATCATATTAGCACTGCCTTCAGTCTCCCATTCCTGAGCACCAGGCTTCATAGCTAGTTTGTGTATATCTGCTAAAATTATTTATGTAAACAATATTAACACAGAATCCTTTAAAAAAAAAAAAACAAAACAACAAACAACAAACAAAAAAACCCCAAACAACAAAATATTATGGAAACACTTTTATCTACTTTCAAAAATAGCTCACTTGATAGATTTCTTACTCATGAAAGCTCTTTAGCAAGTTGACTGACCTCCAGGAAAACTACAGAAGGCTGAATGAGAATTGGGTCATAACTAAACTAGAGTTTTGCTTTCTACAGATTAGTTTAAAGATGTTGGTTTGTTGGGTTTTTTTTACATTTTTACAACAGAGCTCCTACCTATGCTGTTGATTATATGTTCTGGGAGCAGCATGGGTGTTGGACTTCTGCTTCATTGAAACACAAGCAACAATTCCCACCTCTTCAAGCCAGTTATCTCATATGCTTTCCATTTCAAAACCTACCAACTGAATTTATTTGCAATAAAATAATCCTACATTAAAGGATGCCCCTGTGAGTAAAGGTTACTCTAAGTAAGGCTAAGCAAAATCTGAGTCCTTAAATTATAATGTTGGCATTTCATCTGTTTGGTTTCAGATTCCCAAGAGAATGGTATAAATGTCATTTTCTGTTTGAGGTGAAAACCATTAATTTCTATTATGATGTGGCAACATAATTCCATATACCATGCATCTGAGGGATTTTTTGAGAAATTTGTGCAAAATCTCTTGTTTGATTAGTTGGCATTGGGATGCTCTGATGCCTAGTTTTCATGGTTGCTTGGAATCCTCTGTGAAAGAGAGTTTTAACTTTTTTTCCCCTCCCTCTCTCATTACAAACACATCCTGATGGGTTTTGCTATATACACGACCCAGCATTCTTCTACCGACTTAACATTCTCTGCTGCTACACAAACAAGTTGAATAAACTGTAGCAATGGTATGCAGACAAATGTGTTCCTTTGTTTACAGCAATCACATAAATCTGAGTGTATTGATACTGGTGCAGAGGTCTCTGATGATCCTGAAAGAGAGAATTTGAGCAGGATATCAATCTCTTATGATCCTGAAATAATGCCATGGGATCTTTAACTTCCACTTGAACAAGCACTAAAGGCAGAGAGATGGAAACTTGGATTAACTTCTTATCCAAGTGACACCTCTCGCAATGTTTTTGACCCTTACTTTAAAGCTGTCACCAGTTGCCTTGATTTATGGAAACACTATCCTTTTAAATCCTCCTCCCTCTTATCTCTGCAGGCAGTTTCCTGATTTGCTTTTCTTTCTCTTAGATCATCCATATTATTTCTTGACAGGGGCTGTGTGGACAGCCACACTTTCGATGGCACTCAGAAAGAAAAATGATTCTCTGTTTTCCAGTAGAACGGAAGATATTTTGGACATTTTTAGTAGTTTCCCTCAGAAGACTCCAAGTCTTTTTGTTTCAGGTTACAGAAAGAAAAATACTAATAATTTAAAAAGATGCAGAAAAAAAAATCACTGCAAACTCCATTTCATCTTAACCTAGTTTACCAAGCTAAGTTTTCCAGAAAAAGCAGAAGTGTACTACAGTAATGGGATACTATTTCCATCATTCCAAAAAGCTTTTGTCAGTAACAAAGAACCTGTTGGTATAACACTATTTCACCAACAAAATTAAAAGTTGGTCCCAGCCCCAGAGGTTATGTGTATGCTAGTAAATAGTATAAAAAGACACAAGCAGGGAGCAAGCCAGATTATAAGCACACCAATATCTGTTACTTAACAGTTGCCATGCTCCCTGCCACTGTTTTGCTTTGTGCCATTTAGCATTGTCCAGACAATACCTGGGCACAATTCAGGAGA
The DNA here is from genome assembly GCF_000708025.1 of Charadrius vociferus. Classification (NCBI taxonomy): domain Eukaryota; kingdom Metazoa; phylum Chordata; class Aves; order Charadriiformes; family Charadriidae; genus Charadrius; species Charadrius vociferus. The sequence goes on along the minus strand of NW_009647856.1, from coordinate 4,817,447 downwards.
CACTACATATCTGTGTCTGTTTCCCATGAGCAGTTTGGATATCTTCATCCTGGTTTTCTTTGGAGAGAAGTTAGATGAAGTGTGTGTGAAGGCAGGCCATGCCATGTCATTGGAGGTCAGGAGCACAGAACAGTCTTTGTCCATTGTTTGTAACATGGATGCAGCCAGAGAGTCTGCAGCTGAAGCAGAGAAAAGCCACGAGAAAAGTGGCAACAGAGGAATGCAGAGGAGTACCAACCCACAGGAAGAAAAATTTGGGAGACAGTGCATCACCTACAGAAATGTTGTCTATGTTAGCACAGCCTTGACAATGTTTAAAAGGAGCTTTCCAGAACATGATTGTCAAGATGAAAGAAATAATGAAGCCTGGTTTGAAATACTGAGAATGAGTAATATGGTAGGATTGATAGGTTCTATGTTTTAGGCAGAAATACACAGCAGTTTACAAAATGATAAAGAAACTATCATTGGCCATACTGTTATTATCTACTGCCCATACTGTTGGCTTTCACATATTCTGTTGGACAGTGGACACTCAAAAAGTTAATTCAGCTCTTGTACAAAAAAAGAAGGGTGATGAGCTGGGACAAGAATGGAGCAAAGCACGTTTCTCCTACTCTACTGGTGGCTGAACTGTCTTGTGGAAGCCTGACCTTTCCCAGACACTCATTCACACACACCCCATAAAATGTTCAATGCTCTCTAGTATGTTGATTTTTCTGCCATGGGTTAGAAAATCTTAAAACAATGCCAGAAAGGTAATTTTGCAAAGATGACTACTGGTGAATTGGGTACCATATAACAGGCTTATAGTATAGACTGACATCTCCTTTGGGATGTAAGAAAGTTTAGAAATGTACTCGTAAGAGTTTGAAAATATGAACAAGCAAGTTGTACTTGATGTAATTTTGAAAAAAAAAATATCCATGAACAGAATAAAAATAACAAAAAAAGTGTACAAAGTAGTTAAGTTAAATATATCACTTGACTTTGGACCCATGATCTCTGCAGAATAATAAATTGAATGAGAAAGACATGAAGGAGAAGTGTCAGATCCCTGCAATATGAGAATGAAATATAAATCTACCTCCAGAGAAGTAACTTTCTTTCTGATTTTACTGCTGCAATGTTCTTCTGCAAAGAGATCAACACTATCGAACAATATATATTCTACCTTGAAAATGAATCAGGAATTTGTGACCCCCAAACTATAAGTGGATTCATAAGGTTTTTCCTATCTTTCTTTTTTAACATGAACCTTGAGAAAGTTTCTTTTTTTTTTTTTTTTTTTTATGTCACTCTTTGCTGAAGAAGTGAACTTTAACATGAATGCCAGATCTTTCTGAAGACATCATCTCTTGATGCTTCAAACCAGCCAACTTGGGTGAGATCACAAACAAAGAGCACAGTCCCAGTAGGTCCCAAACATCTTGAACTTCCACTCATTAGAGTTGGTCCTTAAGACAATACAATATGGCCTCCCCTAGAGATACTTCTTTTTTTCAAGAAAAAATAATAGTACACTGGATATTATTTTTTTTTTATTTTGTTTTACACCGTCATGGGAATTTTGTGAGGATGCAGGGAACGTGCAGCCTGTTTTCCTGTTTTCAGTATTATCTTTAATATATATAGTGTGAATATTGACTTTTCAGCCATTAAAAGTGTAAGCATAGCTTGCAGAGTCCACAAAGCTTCAATACATGACCAGCATAGTTACTCAGACTGTGGGTACTTAAGAACATGCCAAGATTGCAACTATCAGGAGAAGTTAATTTTACTCAATGTATTTATTGTGGCTTTCTTAAATGACTTGAAACTTGCAAAGTCGAAGTCTTCTTTTCCCCAAAGTCAATTATCACAAAGCTATGGGAGAAAAGCACTTTTTTTCCAAATGAAACCCAAGTTCTTAAGCTCTGTTCACACAGTCAAGCATGCAGAATCAGCAAAGCTCTTAAAAATTCCCCAGGGTTGGCTTAAACCTCTGTGACTTAGTGACAGTGTAACAATGGGATAGGGTTTGTCACAGTCTTCCCAGTAACTTCCAAGTAAAATAAAATAATAAATAAATATAATGAAATGAAGTAACCATTCAGTCTTCTCTGACAGAGATAGTAGTTGCAATGGTATTAACTGGCAAATTTGTTCAAATCGAGACTGTAATCCTCACTGTGTTTACTGCAATAAGACCACTGTCACAGTCATTGGACATGTAGTATGTGAAAATCCTTCATTGTCTCTGCTCTACTTTGTTCTGCTACAGTAGCTGAGGCAATTTAAAGGCCAACTCATGGGAATTACTGCAGCACAAACGTGTAATGTGAACATTATGTTAATATAACAAGCCAGTCTAAATTACCACTTCTGCATCTTTTGAAGGCATAGTACTAGATGGCAAGTTGTTTCCTTTGAACTGAAGATATGCCTTTTCTTAATGAGGGGACAATTTTTAACTGATTACTGAGGGGCATTTTGCCTGAATATTTTACATAATTTTACGGTTCTTACAATCCTGATTCTTTTTAACAGAGAAAAATTGGCTGGCTTTCTCACATGAATCGTTCTGGTGTTGGGAAAGGGAAAACAGCCAGTAAATGTTACATAAAAACAGGAGGAGAATTGAGTTACAGAAGTACCCCAAAGCGTCCAAACCAATAAAACATATCACATATTATTCTTGAACAGTGCAGCCTCTTTGGAGGTACTAGACTGCTTCTCTGAAGTCCTGTTTTATATGTGCTTGACAAGAAAACTACACGCCTTTATCTTGAAGCTGACGACTACTGAGAGTCAGGCCTTTGGCATCCATGGAGGAGCCTCCTTTCACCCTACCAAGACTGAGAACAGACAGGTCCATCCTGTGTCCGTTATCTCTTTCCTGTTGTCAAAGCATCAGCTTTGCCCCTAGTCAGTTTGGGTTTCTGTTGCCTATCACTCCAGTCCCAAGTGACATAGTATGGGGCAATCCTCTGTGCCATCCTCTGTGTTGATGGACACAGCTAGTCTTTGCTCTCTCCTTCCTCCAGTCTTTTTGCATTTGTCTTGACTGTGAGGCCCACAAAAGTCTTGATAATGATTAGACAGCTGAAATAGCTCTTGAGGGGGCTGTGAAAATAATAGAGCTTTAATTTGTTTATTTTAGTTCCACAACTGAATCGAGAGGAGAGAGGAAGAAAAAGATGACAGTATATTGACTAGGTACAGAAGGAAAATGAGTTCAGATCTGGAAAGGCAAAAAAAAAAGAAAACTTGTTATTTTGTCCAACAGCCCAAACTAAAAGAAAAGAGATAGACTTAGGTTCTTCTAAAAAAAGCTACTACTGGCAAACAGCTTGACCCTTCCTCTGATTCAATAACCTGTCAGTGTAGGCAATCAAACCTTTGGGCAGGATTCAAGTGTTTTTAGGGTCAGGGTCAGGTTCAAAGCATCACTCTGCCTGAGGACATTTGAACCTACTTCTCTACCCCCCCCGCCCCACAGAAGAATTCCATAAGTGCAGCTTCATGGCAGCATCATGGTTGAGCTCTTCCACTTTGTATAAATAAACATGCAGAAGAGTGGAACATAATTATCACTTCCCAGATTAGTGTCTCAAAAACAAGTGGGTGGAATAACTAGCGCTAATATTTTTATATAGGATAATGTATATTTAACTCAAAGTTCTCAAAGGAGAAACTGCAGGACACCTCCAAATTTTATGACATTATAAGATTGCCATAATCACTTGCAATTAGACCCTGGTATATCAAATTATGAGAGGATTGCTGTGGAAGGAGAAAGATTTGATTTTTTTTTTTTTTGTTATTAGAAACCAAATTTGATTCTGTGTTTCCAAATTTTGGATGAATTCTGTGATTACTGAGTGAAAAAGGAGACATTGTTTCTATTTCTCTTTAAGGCAGATTTAATAAATTATCTTTTTTTCCTTCCAACCTCATAAGATTTTCTGGACACAGAACTCGAAAGTTACCATTTGTAGATCCGTCAAAAGATTAAGAAAAAAAGAAATTAAAAATTGCCTAGCTTTCACTGTAAATCTTGTTCTTAGTTTTAATCTCACCTATTCCAAGCTTCTCAGTTCTCTCAGATGCACTACACAGTTCAGAGTCTCATTACTGCGTCCATATATCAATATTTTGCCATTTATTCATTGCCATTTATTATATAATTGTCTGTATCTTCTGATTCATATTGTAGCTACTACATACTTGATGAATGAGATTCCTGAGTAAAGCAATACTTCCTAATGGGAAGCACATTAGGTTTTTCTGGGAATGCAAGAAGTGAGAAATCTGAAGAAGATCAATCAGAGAGTGACAAAGTATATATTGGGTAGAGGCTGTTATTTTTATTGCCTGGTGATATCACAGTAAGATTGTGTTCTGTACTGCATCTTCTGTGATATACTATATTTGAAGAAATACAACTCCCATGGTACAATGTTTCCTAAAGCCAAAATTGAATATACTTGTAGAACTCTCATAGAGAGAAGCCTGACCATAGCTGAACTAAAACAATGACCTACAATAACTAGGTGTTCCTAGATTAAATACTTATTTTGGAGATCACATCTCAAAGTAACACAGACGCAGATCATGTCTTCCAAAAAGTAACAGTCTTGATCTGTCTTGGCAGGGTCATAAAATTGTTATGGGAGGTTGTTGTGGAACATGTTCTCTAAGCGAGTGTGTTCCAGGTTAGATCATTGGACTCTGAGATGAAATCTCTGCTTTGACAGTTGGCAAAGGGTTGTGTTCTTCAGAAAGACACAAGTCCAAAAAAAAAGCCTGAGGACAAGCATTGGCCATGGCTTAAGAATGTCTTTTCCAATCCTTTCTTTTATGAAGGGTGGAAGGGAAGGCTGGAGGCACTGCAGAGATAGAAGGAAGTTTGGGAGGACGGGAGGCAGCAGAGCTGACTTATGACTTATGAATAATCATTTCTTTTGTTGTCATGAGGTTTTATTGCATTTGGCACTACATGGTTGTGTCGTTATAGGAATTTATGTTCATACCTCATTCAAACCAAAAAAGAATGAATAATTTGTTTCTGAAATAAAAATAACATGCAGGAGCATCCACAAGGAAAATGACCCCTTTAATTTAGTCCAGCTTTAAAATTGTGTAAAAGCAGGACTTTACTGTCCAACTAGTTTGGTCAAATTCTGCTTGGTTGTCCTTGGGTTTCATAGTTAGTCAAGCAGAGGAAGAAACCTGTTACCGATGCTCAAAACTGAACAGCCATGGGTAAGTAAGATTTTAAAAAGTCAGAGTACCTCCGACGACTTTTTCACACAAATTTTTGTTGCTGATACTAGAATTAACTACAAAAATTATCCATCCTTATCAGAATTTATCTAAAGACTCCCTGAGATAGGAACACTGGGTAGCCTGTATTTTCAGAAGGGTTAGGTACACAGACTCGAAGAATTAGTGAAGTGGAACCAGTGTCTGTGGACCCTGGTGTGAGAAAATAAGATATCCCGCCTCTGTCTCAGCTGGATGTTGTATTTGCTTCTTTCCTGTCTCCTTTCAGAGGTGGACCTATCCAGTGGCTCCACATGTTTCCCCTCAAGCTCCTAGGTTGCTTTTAAGCCTGAGTGACAGCAACACTTGCACTAAAAAGAACTAGAGTTAGGTTTTGCTGAACCAAAGTTCGGTGTATGTGGGTGTTCTCCCAGTCAGACACTTGTGTGCCCATGGCAACTGACTTCTCATGGTGTCCACTTTGTTGTGTTGTTCTTGGATGGCTGAAATAGAGAACGCTTTTACAGCTATTTGCTTCACTTGACTGAGGATGGAATGGTTCCAGTTGTGTAAATAGCTCCTGATGGTCTTCCAGTTTTTCTCCTCACTACCCCATGGAGATGCATTTGCTTAAGCAGGGCATAGTATGAGAAGAAGCTCTGCTGGATTCCTCCTTCCAAACTTTCCAACACATCTCAGGCCTGAACTACAGTATTCTGCCAGTACATCCCTTGACCTCTCCTTGGACAAAAAGAACCAGTTTTATCACATTAAGCCATGGTTTTATCTAATGGACAATTAAAAGGGATAACTAAATGCATGTGACTCTTGGTATGACTTTAACTTAGGTCTCCAGAGATGATCAGTTAATATCCCAATCAACTACACATTTGTCTATTCTTATACAAGTCCCTTGAGATAACAAAGATACAAAAAGCAATATTATCTAATTAACACATGCAGTTGGAGTCTGATCTTTCATTTTCCCTTGGAACGTCTCAGCTGAAGCAGCACTCACATTACTACAGGATTTATGAGGATTACATAAAGTGCTTTTTCCCATACACATCGTGAATATGAGTTTCATCCATCAATGCAAGCTTGCATAAGCTCTGTGAATGAAGGGTTATGCATGACTTTGAAACCCTATCTGAAGTGGCAGACAAAACGGAAAGTGTATAGAACACAATATACAATGTGTGGATATGCATTTTTTCTCACGTACAGTTGTAATCTGTAGTTTATGAATATTACATTGAGGCTGGAAGGTATAATGTTTTGTATAACATAGTTTTCCTTTGTATGCTTGATAAACTAAAAAGCATGGGAATTACAAACCGTGTTTTGCTATTCTGTGTCTGAGTAATAACATCTGAAACTTACTGATGATTTTGGAGGCTTGCTTCCCTCAAAATATTCAAAGTTACAGTGGAAAAGAGTGACAGTTAGCAGTTATAAGCCCCTGGTTTCTAGTTTTATGGCCATATGACTAGATGTTTCCTGGAAAAATGATGGAGAAAGGAAGATGGCTGAGTCCTGGGCTGATATAAATTCCTGTTGTTACATTTGTTTCTGGAGCTATATTGTCGATATTTGTTGAACATACGACACACTGTTAAAAAAATATTGGACAAAAAAAGTGCATTTTCTGACTGGCAGAAATGACCCTCCTTCTCCACAGATATCAAACAACACAGTGTGTTGAACTTGACAAATCAGGATGTGAAGGTTACTATTCCAGATCAGACAAAAGGGCCATCTAACCTCTCCTCATCCAGTGACTATGGCCTCACACACATGAGCTAAAAAAACACACAAAGAAACAGGGCAAATATAAAGTGGCCTTTACCTTTTTATAGCCTTTTAGCTTTGCCAAGGTAAGGTCTCATCCAAAAAGAAGTAGGTTTTGAGTGCAGCTTGTGTAACTTTAAAAGAGTCTTAATTTGAAGGAGTGCTGAGCACTGATCTGGAAAGTCCATTGCCAACACAGATATCTAAGAGGTGACACCAAAAATCTCCAGTTAGTTTTAACATTTGAGCCTACAAAATGGTAATTCCATTGCCCAGAGAATTTCTAACAGTGAAACCAAGCCTGATCTCCTAGACTAGATACTGGTCAGGATGCTTTATTTGAATAATTTCTGAAAAATAAAACCCTATGAAACAAAATGTATTTCCTGGTGAAAAAAATATATTAATTGTATTTGTACCTCATTCAGCCCAGCTGGATTAAGTTCTTGCTGAGCACATCAAACAACTTTTACTTGTTTCTTGTCATGTTAAGTAAGAAGACATTTAATATTAGAAAATAGCTTTAAAACTATATAGATCTTTGCAGATGAAAAAGGACCTGCTCAGACTGAAAATCCTTGCTTTTTAAAACAAACTCACTTTGTTAAAGTGTTTTCAATCCAAATATCCAAAGTAAAGTTTAACCTTTGCTGTCTTTTCTTCCCTTTTTACACATATCTTTGTTCAATTGTGTCAGTATACTTGATTTAAATTCCAGCTCTTCACTTGTTGGTCAATATGCTGAGTTTTAAGCATGGTAAAGTCCCATTAAAGCAAATAAATGTTTAAAGCTTTGGAGCTTTGTATGGCAAGAAAACTGATGCATGTCTTTCACTGCGGAGTGCTGCATAACATTAAAAATGTCTAGAAAGTTAAATGGACCAGTCTGGATCAGATATCCATTCCAAAGTGCCATCATTCTGCAAACCTGAGAAGCTCAATAGGACACTTTACATGTCAAAAATTAATCTTTTAAATGCAGTGGGAGCATAGCCTAGACTTATACAAGTCCAGGCTTTAGAATTTAGCAACATACTAGAGTTTTTATAACAATATATCTGACAAAGATATATTTTCATCTATACTTTGTCATATACAAATGTAGACTTTATACTTTATTTTCATAATTCAGTTTTCTTAATGAAAATGCTTGTGGTTTATATGACCACCTAGTCCAAATATCATACCACATTAAAGAAAATGTGACTCCTCTTTTTAGAAAATGTGGAATTTTTGTGTGTCTTCAAAGTCCATTAGCCTTCAGAATTCCTTGGAGTATCCACAAATGATATTAAAGACTATATTTTGATGAAAATCATGAGGAAGAGGGATTGATTTAGCAAACAATTCCATCAAAAGTACTAAATGAAGATAAAGGAGATAGTGTTGCATCTGGAAACCATGTGTGTTACAAAAGGATGCTCATTCCAAGACTGGCCTTTGGCTTAGGTTTCTCTGTTGAGTTCTGTTCACCCTTGAGACATAACAATCATAAGCTTCATGGTTAACTCTAAATGAAGATATCAGGATTCATATAATCTGTGTGCAAATTGAACTACCAAAAGAGCTGGTTGCTCCATTCCTAGAAAAGGTTTTATGACCTAAGTGCTTGCCCACAGTGATTTCTCATTCTCTATGTTAACGGAGACCCGTGACAGAGGATTTCAGGTTGATTATCAGCCATCACCCAGGTTTTCTACTTTGAAGTCATGTTAGTTTTTCTGGCTGGCATTAATCTAGGACATACCTTTCAAGTAGCAGCCAAGATTAAACAGCTAATCTAGTTTCTGAATGTGAATTTAAGGAACCATTTGAAGGACCCTGTTAGAATAAATACAGAGAAAATTTCAGAGGCACCTGTATGCAGAATGAAAATTAAATACCTTGCCAGCATTTTGCTGAATTTGTCTAAATATTCCTATATCTCCAACTGTTTTTAATTTGAAGATTTGAATTTCATTTGACAGGTGTTGCAATGTCATCTGTGTAAGTCTTTAGTCATACAGTCTTCATTTCATGTCTGCTTTGCATAGTCAAGGCTTAGACTTGCAGAAATTTTTTAAACAAAAAGGAACAAATTCCAAGGATGAAAAGATATCCCTCAGGAGTTTCAAAAGAATGTGAAATGAGTAATATTAACAGGAATTCTATAGGCAAAATTAATCGTTACCATTCCCAAACACTTGAAAAATCTGTCATTGGCTTATGTGAAAGACTGAAAATACAGTTTTCCAAGCATGGTCTTCAGATATCTTTTGTTTGCTTTCTGTTTTTTAAGTTGCTATGGTTTGAATTTCCAAGCTTTTCTCTGCCACAGGCTGGAAGCTGGTGTTTTGTCTACTTTTAATGGAAATGGGTCTCATATGAATGCAAAGCTTAGAGCTAATTTTTCAGAAATCCTTTAACTATTGTAAGACTTGAGATAACATGATGATACTTGGCATCACAGAGGCAGGTAAGAAGCCACCCACTTAACATTGAAAATCTATTGTATATAACACACCATGTTATAAGATCAGTAAGACTACAAGAAAAAACGTTTTACAAAGTGCAAGGCTTTTTTGTGCAGTGTTTTGATGGATTTCCCAGGCTGGTAAAATGCTGAGAATGCCCTAAGCTTTTGGTAGCTGCATTCAACTCTTTTAAAAATATCCCCAGACCTGTTTCATTGACCAATTGAATAACTGGTCCATGATGTTGGCATTTGCTAATGGGAAGCAGCATGGCATTTTGCCTCTTTGATTCGGAGATGGTTTGAGAGGTTCCCTTCCCAACCAACCCCAGTGTGCTACTGGAAAACCTGAGGTGTTCCACAAAAGCCTTGCTCAAAAGAAAGGACTGTAACAGTTTGGCAAAGAAGGGCCCAAGAAATCATCTCTTGGAATCTTTCCATCAGACCTGGGTGCTTCTACCTTGTGCAGGCTCCCTTATTGCAGTCTCACACATGGTTATTCAGGGGGCTCTGGCTGAGGGACTGTCATGGTTTCAGCTGGGCTGGAGTTAACTTTCTTGCTAGCAGCTGCTCTGGGGCTATGTTTGGGATTTCGGATGAGAACAATGTTGACAGTGCACTGATGTTTTTGGTTGTTGCAGTCAAGGCCTTTTCTGCTCGTCACACCGCCTTGCCAGCAAGCAGGCTGGGGGTGCACAAGAAGCTGGGAGGGGACACAGCCAGGACAGCTGACCCCAACTGACCAAAGGGATATTCCATACCATGTGACGTCATGCTCAGCATATAAATCTAGGGGAAGAAGAAGGAAAGGGGAGACGTTCAGAGTGATGGCATTTGTCTTCCCAAGTAACCATTATGCGTGATGGAGCCCTGCTTTCCTGGAGGTGGCTGAACACCTGCCTGCCCATGGGAAACAGTAAACAAATTCCTTGTTTTGCTTTGATTGTGTGTGCAGCTTTTGCTTTACCTATTAAACTGTGTTTATCTCAACCCATGAGTTTTTTCTCACTTTTACTCTGCTGAATCTCTCCCTGATCTGAACTGGGGGGTGTGAGCAAGCAGCTGCATGATCCTGGTTGTTGGCCGGGGTGAAACCAAGACAGGGAGACAGCAGAAACCTTGTTATGTAGTGTTGTGTCAAGGAAAGCTAATAGCATCACTTGCTGTCTCTCTAGAAGAGAAGAAATAAAAGCCAGGATGTGTGAGGTACTACAGCAGAGTACTGCAAGACTGATGCTTGAAAAGGTCATTATCTATGAAATGCATTGCACTCCTTCATTAAATTGTAAGAACTGGTAATCTGCAGTAACTATATGATGTCTTCCTTATCACACAGCCTTCGTGTGTTTATCTTGTCAACAATTTTCAGGGTATTGGTATTAGACCTTCCTGTAAACTGTGACACAGGACACGGAGACTAGATTTCCCTGGACAAGTCTTCAAAAGAGTTGAACCTGGGCCATCACCAGACCACACACTTCTTCCTCACCCAGCCAGGTGGAAATCACTTTTTGTTTCCATCTCACAAAAGCAGAGCTCCTTATAATTACACTTTGAGTTTAAACTGCACTTTTACTTCCTCTCTAAGAAGACACTAAGGTTGCAGAAATAGTTTAATCTGCCTTTTATTTCAATCAGGAAAGTAGCCTGACTTTTTAAACTGACCTGCTGTGATTTCTAAGTTGAAGACAAACACGAAAGGATTTTATTAAAACCAAACTACTTAGCTTTTTGAAACACCCCTGCTTGGTATTTGCTCTCTACACATAAACCCTGTTTTTCTTTTATCCCTCCAAAACAGATTCATGAAAAAGACCCTCAAGCCTTACTATTCAGCGATTGGGCCTCTAAAAACAAATTTTGGTAATATGAGTTTTTACAACACATTTATATATTTATTTCTTGGATTAGTGTATTTAAGGGCTGTGAGGAGTTGAGGGGACTGACTGCTTTTTTTTAAACCACATGGGGTTTTTTGGCATTAGTGATGAAGCTGTTCTATGCCAGATAACTAAAGCTTACGAACAAAGCTACTTAATTTAAAAGTTCACGCACAGGTTACAGAAACACCGGTGGCATGAGCAGGTTTTCTTCTCCTTGCCTCTTCTAAACCCTTAAACACCTACTTTCTCAACCACAGCTAACTCCAACCAAGGGGCACACGTATCCTTGAAAAGAACAAATTGCTTGTGCTCTTGCTTCTCCAGGCAAGGTCTGTAAACCTGGACACAGGTCCTGTGGCAAGCCCTCATTTACTGCTTAATTCTTTTTACAGGCAGCAGGTATTAAGCAAGCTTCTTGCAGCAGCTGTTCTGGGAAACACTGGCACGACTGTAATCCTCCCGGCTGAAATACTCCTAGGTATTTACTGATTCTTGCTGCTCACAGCTGAAGAGGCTCCAAGTTGCTGGAGCCAAACTAACCGCGGGGTCTCGGCGTTAGTAGCCAAATATAAAAAAGGGAAAAAATGTATGTTCTGGATCTGAATTTGAGGTTAAATAGGAAGAATACAAACTTCAAAAACCTCTACTATGGGGCACCCAGGAAGGTTTGGTTTAGCTCTTGAACACTTTTCAAAAGCTATGGTTTGTTGTTTTTTTTTTTTTTCTTTAAATTTAATTCAGCTTTTGAAATGTAGAGTATAATTCCAATCTGGAATTAGAAACATATTTGCTTATGTCTCAAAAAGATAAATTGATGTTGGTTTTTTTTTCCCCTTGGTTCTTTGTTTTAGTTGAAACTACTTTTCAGATTCTGTTTCATACTTGGTAACCCTGAAATTTGGGGGGTTTGGTTTGGTTTGTTTTTTTTTTTTTAATTTATTTTTAAGCCACTATAGAAATAAAGTATTTACTGAAAAGCATCACCCAGGTCTGGAAAATGACTTTGGAAGCAAATATAATGAATAATGTTCTCAAAGAAAACACTGAAAAGGAACTAGCAAATATCCTAGTCCAAGAAGAATAGAAATATAAAGAATATAGACTTCAGTAGACAGATCAGTTCCTCAGAATAGCCTAATCTAATAATCAGACTGACTAAGGACTTTGTATCCTTCAGTGAAAAGAAGGATATAAGAAATAGATGCGTGCTAAAGTCCTGGTTCATTGCCTTCTCTCAGACTCTTGAGTTTTTTATTACAGCCTCAGCTGATTTTTTAAATAATTCTTCTTATTGGTTTTTTTATTTTTTTTTTTATATTAGGCTGATTTAACTTCCTTATACAGGGACTGGAGTTTTATGGATTGAACAGACAGTGTATTAGCTGCTGAAGTTAAAATTCTTCACTTCTTATTTTATAGAAAATCAGATCATTTTGAATGGAAAACTTTTATAATCTTTGTAACTAAGATGGTCAAGGTAGACCCCAACATTTTCCTTCCAGAGGATAAGTAAGATGCTTGCATTCGTCTGTCTAACTTGGGAACAAACTAGAAGGAATTCTAATAGTTCAGAGATGTTTGAGCTTTCAAAGATTGAATAGGACTTCAGGCAAGGTTTGAGTGAACTGTTGTCACATTAATTAACTTATTTTTATGGAGTCAGATCATACCAGATCATACTGTTGCATACGAAAAACACAGACACAATGAGATTGTGAAGCAGCTTGTACAGAAACTCTCCCAGTGAAAACTATTCAGAGATTAATATTCTTTTTCAGCCTTTCCTGCTTGTTCTTCATCATGATGTGGTATTTGTGAAGAAACCTTAATGATCAGTGCTTCCTTAGGTTCACTGTGTTACTGGATGTGCTCTCACCTGGCCATGGTTCTGCAGAGGCAGAAAGTTTAAAACACAAAAGTTATCATTGTCACAGGTGGACTTGAATAGTTTGTCTTTCACAGTAAGAAACAAAACCATAATCAGTACTTGGCAATGTTCAAATGTCTTCCATATTATGGTGCTGCCTGACATTTTGTTCCCATTTTAATCCATCTTTCTACTGTTTGAGTATCAGACCATGCACTGCACCAGATGAGGTCTTACCCTTACCTTCTACACAGACATTTTTTCCCCTCATTCTCCTTGGATCACATAAGCCTTTACACCGCTCTACAACACCAGCAGCTCATAGGCATGCTGAGTCTTTAGTAAGCAATCATCTTGTCATCTATGTTACTTTCAAGCCCTCAGCATCCAACCCCTCCAGCAGAAAGTTTTAGTACAGCCTAAATGAATGCTCTCACTTTTCATAGTACTGTATTTTCTCCCATTTCTGTGTCTCTAACAAAAGGCCATCCAATTCTTTCTCTGTGGTACCCACATCTTTCACTGCAGTGACAACGACTTCCAATTCTGTGTTGTCATGTTTTATTAGATCACTTCTGGGTTTCTGTGCCAAAGTCATAATGAAAACATTACATGAAGTTAGTCCAAGTTTGATCCTCGAGAAATTCCAGCACAATGTCCATGTGATCCAAGGCTTCCCATTTAGATACAGCTTGTCATCTCCTGATGTAGCAATTCTTTAGCCAAGTCCTAGTTCTTGTATTAATCGTTTCCAGCCCAAGAAATTTCCACTGTGACCCAGTCTTGAATACTTTACTGAAGTCCAGATATGTGACTATATTTATCACATTTTCCTCATGAGAAATTGAAGTGTTTTATCAAAAAAAGATTGAAGATCTTTAATACAAGACCTTTTGGACAATCTGTGTTTTTGTCACGTTTTCAGTTGACTTTTTTTGTTTTAATTTTGTTTTATTATCTTTTCTTCAAAACTTTCTTTAAGCCTTGAGTAATGTTATTAAGAGTATAAATGCCTTATTTCTCTGTTTTCTTTTCTTTTTTTTTTTAACTTTTTAATATGCAACTACTAGGTTTTCTAGTTTCCCATCAAATGACAACACTCCATATTGGCAAACGCAATAGAACTGTCTTGTATCAGAGCTGCTATTTTACCAGCATTTTGGTTGGGTGGTTGGTTTTTCAGAAATCTTGAATGCATATTATTCTTCCTCTGTTCACTGTTCCTTCACACTGAAACATCTAACGCTGAATTTTTCCTTCCACTTCGCATGGTGTTTCCCGTTTCAACAGTAAGACTTAATGATCTTAAGGGTCTTTTCAAACCTAAATCATTCTATGATTCTATGATTTCACTCTTACTTCCATTAGTCACTCTGCCTTTATGAACACTGTTATCACTGAAACATAAAGATTCACAGGGTTTTAGGTGCCATTCCTTTAATGTGAACTTAGTCTGCCCTGCACAGCTACCCCTGTTCTTTCTTTGTTCCGCTGCATGGTTGCCATGTGAGATTGATGTTTCTGCTCTATCTTTGGTTTTGGTTTGTGTTTTTTGTTGTTGTTTTTTTTTAAAGTTGGTTTTATCCTATCCTTGCATATTCTGACCTCCATGATGGACCTTCTTCATTGATTGATACTTTTTCCCACTCTTTATAGACTAACATTGTCTTCTATAATGTCTTTAACATCTTTTACAAAGACCCTGCCACTTTTAAAATTACAGCTATTTATCTCTTGGTCGGTGTCTATTCTTAAAAACATCTGTTCACTGGAACGATTGAAACATATCAATAACACCAATAACTGTTTTCCAGCCTGTATGGAAAATTAATCTCATAGATGTGCTATATTAGAAATTATGGAATTATTTAGAATAGAATAGAACAGAATATTTTCAGTTGAAAGAGACCTACAGTGATAATCTAGTCCAACTGCCTGACCACTTCAGGGCGTATATTTGTTTATATTTCATATGGCTTCTGTTCTGGACTGCTGTTTTAGGGTAAATAACCGCAGCATGAACACAGCAGACTTGTGTCCCCAGTTCTCTGAGGGAGGACATTCAGCTGAAAGCCTTGAGCTCTGCTTCTGGTTGACAGGAGAGGATGAGAGGAGTCCCAGCTAACTCATTTGTTTTAAGAAGGAATCAATACAACAAATTTTTATGCCAAAACTTGATGCCAAACAAACTCTTTTTGTGACCCAAATCTCAACCTCCTCCATAAGCCTCATGTGTATATTTTATTGTTGTCATAGGGCATCCCTCAATTTCCCATCTTCATCTGACACCAGTGAGGCTAAAATGATATTAAAACTTGGCAAAACCAGAAAACCTACAGTTAGTGAGTTTGAAGAGGAGGGATCTCCAGTCATGGGAAACTGGAAATTGTGTACTCAGCTGTAACACAAAAAAGGTCATTAGGTCACTGTCAGCAGTGATGCAAAAGATGGCATAAATTAGATCTGGGCTTTGGTGAAAATGCAAAATGAGCATAATGTTACATTCAGAAGAAGACAGTAGATATTCTTCTTTTTACAATGCACAGTATAAAGCCCACTTGTGATCTTTTTACTTTGGTTTACACAGATGGAGTTCTGCTGATTTAATTACAGAATTACTTTTGACCATTACCTCTCATGAGTGCCCTAACCATAATAAGCTGCATACTTCTGATCAGATACTTCATCATCCTTAGAAATACGTTATCAAAAATTATACATGTTTACAGAGATTCAGTAGCAGTGAATAGGCATTTTTTCATTGAAGTATCCTAACTTTGTTTCTTAGAAAATGTCTGACTCCGTTCTTTTGGCCCACTCGAAACCTTGAGGCCAGGTATAAATAAAACCATAGACCAGGAAGGCACTTTCCAAGCCATCACAATAGTAACTTTGGTGCATTCAATTTTTTTTTATCCTGATGATGACTCATCTCTTGATATGCTGCAGAGAGTAGGGTGCATGTCTTCTTGTATTGAGGAATTAGGAGCTGCAGCAAACTTTTGGTCATTTTAACTCCCGTTTAACTGTTTGGAACCCAGAGCTAGGTGAGATGAATCCCAACTTTCATTTCTGATTCTTAGCATTACTGTCCACATGGAATAAGATTTGTTATAAAAGCCCATTTTAGTGAAAAACAGAAAGGATTTGAGGACATCACCCATCTTCACTGCCCTACCAACATGTGTGTGATGCCAGGTATGAAGTCATCTGGGTAGAATATATAGTCATATTTAATATCATAGGAGCCAAAGAGAAGAACGATTTAACAAAATCAGTGCTACAGTGGAAATAAAATAAGAGAATGACATGAATCTATTTTAGAGCAATTGGCGTTAGATTAGAGCTAATCAATTAGCTATGCAGAATACATAGTAGCCACTACAATAAGACTTCACACAAAGGCACTAGATAGATTTTTGAAGAGTACCAGACTCCATTATTACGTGGGAGCAAAAAGGCTTGCAGAGAACCAGTCCTCTGTGAAGAGTGAAAAATGATCAAACGTATATTATAACCAGAGTCATTAGACTCAAATTTCTGAATGAGCTATCTTGAAATCTAATGTGACCTCCTAGATTTCCACATCTAGCTTTGATAATTTTATCTGACACTCTTGCAATAACATCTTGCACATTCAAATACTTTATATAGCCCACCATCGTAGAACTGTTTTTTCGCACTTTTTCTTAATTCAAGCAGGGGACGAAAAACAGATTTAAAATTATTCATTTATTTAATGTTTCCCAGCACTGCTTTACTACTTTTTTATATATCAAGCCTTCACTAGAAATAGTGGGAAGAGGTTAAAACAATCAAAGGTGATGAAAGTCCTCATAGTGATTTATCTATTGTTTTTTATGAAGCTGTCAAAAAAGTGCTGACAAATGCAAAATTTCAGTATTAATATCATAGTTTAAATAATTTTGTATTTTTTATTGTAACCCAAACACCTTTTGGATTTACATATCTATGAAAAAAGGGGAATATCTAAAATGCATTATGAGTTATGAGTGCGTAATTATGCACTTTCACAGAAAATTGCTTAACATACACATTTTAAAAAAAGGAATGCATCTCATTCCGCAGTGTTTGAGGCTGGTACGAAAACTGTCAAACAGTGAGCTATTAAATCTGATGAGGACTGCATTCTTTGAACATTAAAGCTGCCACTGGGTTTTTACATAATGATTTGCTTTAATCATTCTTAGCTACTATGTCTTGGATTGCTTAACATTATTTTAATTTATAACGGTATTAACACAGCAGTTTGTTGCATTGTCACTTTTGGGAACCATGAAATGAAATATGCGAGTTACTGGATTGTTTTGCAGGCACATGGGAAAATTTCATCATGTCAAAAATCATTCTCTTGGGACTGAACAGTTCAGACTTGGATTTTTTAACTAAAACAGGATAAACCCTAAATATTTCAGTAGTCTGTTTTGTATTGGAGCTTCTGTTGGAAGAAGAGTCATGAGAAGGTGACTTTGAGTTTAAGTTTTATATTTGTTGTTTGTATTGATACTGAAAAATCCCAAGTGAGCACTGGGATCCCACTGACAAACCTGTATCATCATGTCAATCATTCTATCAGCAAAATATTTTTTCTTATTTTTCAGCCTGTGGAAGCAGGCTGTAGAATAAATCAGGGAAGTGCCCCAACTGCATCATGAATATTGTGTGCAACTACAAATCTGTCCACAGCATTTCCTGCAACAAAGGGACTTTCTGATACAACAGTGTTTTTTATGATTTTTTTTTTTCCATTTGTTTAATCCTTATTTTAACTCCTGTAGGCTTTGGACAGCCACTACAGCCTGCTACAGTATATCCCACAGTTATACTCCGTGCTGTGTGAGCAGGTGCTTCCCCTGACTGTTGGGACCTGACATTGGGTAATTTTTTTGAAGCTTAGTGTTTCTTGTGTCTCAGGAAAGAATGAGTAGTCTTTTCCAACATGGTGTGACCACGAGTAGAACAGCTAATCTGTATGATGTACAGATGCAAAAAATAACCTGAAGGACAACTGCTAGCTTCAAAAGCAACTAGCAATGAACATCAGCAACCTCACAACTTACCTTTATGTCCACAACCTCACCCAGAAGTAGTCTGTTCATTTTCTACAAGCAAAAAGCTATTTTAAATCTTGTGACATTGTTTGTGACCTCTACTTCCGTACTCCATTACTCTGTCAGTACACTTAGTTTTCAGAAAAAGTATGTTTCTCTCCAGCATCAGTACTCTGAAATTGTCTGTGACATAACTGCCTGAAGAGCTGGAATTCTTGGATCTTCTACACACTGAGAATGAGGTGAAAGGAAATATCTTTAGAGCACATGAAATGATTTTGAGGTGTCTAGCAGAGAAGAGGCAGGTGGGTGCTTTGGCAGTGGTATCTGGCTGTTGTCAGGGATGTGGGCTAGATATTCTGCTCACAAAGACCCGTGACAGCCGGTCAGCATAGCAGGCATAACACTAATTCCTATGAACATACACTAAGAATCACTTCCAAATTGTCCAGCCTGACAAAGTATGAGTACTTAGTGATGCTGAGTAGTGTTCATTCATAGCAATCATCTCCACTGCCATTTTCCCCCCTGCTGGAATTGTTCCACTTGTCACTGTCAGTGCAGAGGGCTGCAGACAGGAGGGAGAGCCCTGAGAGTTTTGTGTGCCTGGTAGCCGCTCTTCTCTTCCCCAGCCTGGTATGTCTCAAAGGTTACCTGTGGCAGATCTGCATGTACTCTGTGATGTGTAAACAGCAGCATTGCTTTTCCCAGGAAAATGTCCGATATGTATCTGTTAATAGGATCAATTTTTGTTCACACGTTTTCCAACCTGTTTATTAATCTGTAGCTCAGGATACTTTGAAAACAGTACTGTTTCTGATAGCAAAACACCATATATTATGAAACTTGAAAAGATGCCAGTTTGCCATGAGAATGGTTACAAAATGTTTACAAAGATTGGCAATCCAGATGGATTGGCATTCCATCTGATTTGATTACTAATGTATTATCTATGTTTCTTGTCTCCCATTGTATGTTCTTGTTAAGTGCTGAGAACTCCATAGTGCTCCTTCCAGCACAAATGAAACTGAAGCAAAGGATTCAGTGTCAATCCTTTCTGAAACATAGAGAACGTGACTGCTTATTGATGCTTACTTGCTACCTAAAGGTAGCTTACTTGCTACCTTGTTAGGATGTTTGTTCAGTATCCTTACTTAATGTCCTACACTTGAGGAGTTAGGATAATTAGTATCAAATGTATAGGTAGTTATGTTTTCAAATAGGAAAACTTTGGATAAAATCTAGGCAAAGATAATTATTTTGTCTCTCAGAATGAGATCAGCTCATGGCCAAAACCTAAATTTAGACATCTACATGTAGATCCTTACTTGTGAAACTATGTGCTGAGGTTGCTGTTGTGGCTGCACATGCAGATGCATACTATGGCACCTCAGATAACATTTCTACATTTAAGCAACTGTATAGAGTCCAGATTAAAAAAAAAAAATACATTTCAGATTACAATAGAGGCCTGTATTTAATTTTACAACAATAATCGTGAAACTGGTCAGTTCAAATGAGAAAGATAAGTAAGGACAGAAAGATAAGTAAGGAGAAAAAGAAGCTTGACACACATATGTGCGCACCCACCCCCCCACCCCCCCCAATTATAGCTTGTTTAAAGGGTGGCAACACAGTTTAAAAGAACAAGTTACGGAGTAAGCATTGTGTCCTATTATTTTGATACTTCTTTTAGCATCTGAAAATACAAGTGTGCCAACACGATGGTGCACTGGGACTAAGCAACTCTTAGAGCATTTTAAGAACGTTGAATGAAAGCACTGGGTTGAGTAAGTGAAAACATGCTCTGTAATTTCTGCTTTGATAGTTTATTTTATAGTACTGCCAGAGAACATGTTATTTATAAACTTCAGACATTTTGAGTGAAAAAAGTTAACTAAGATATGTTCCTTTCATAAAAAGGTCCAACAACCTTTGCACAGCAGAGTATGTTGTTTGTAGATGCGTGATACTGGCAAGGCTCTGGACACATATAATCCTTCCCATGAAGGATTTCAGGCTGCAGTAATCATCCTCACTGACTTTGAGAAGTCATTTCCTAAGTGAGGAATGTCTAAAATGATTTTGGCAATATACGGGGTCAGATTTTGGAAAAGAAACTATGTTAGGTGTTTCTTTACTGATGTGATTTAGATGTAGGCTGCAGAAGGGGTCCTAGACTGAAGCAGATGAGCATAAAAGGCAGTTCAGGCTAGCAGGTGATGGTGAGTAAACCGGCTCTTTCTGGGTTAGCACACCCTGGTCCTTGGACTGGAGATGCTGTTTTTGGCAACGCTGCAGCAGAAATGGGTGGTGTTTGCCTAGTGTCACACAGTCTGCTTTGTTCCTGGTGCCATCCACCCACAGCACACAGCAAGGCTTCTGCGTTTAACAGCTTTATCTGCATTCTCCCTTTATCTGATGGAAGGAGACATTTTTACATAACAAAGCTATTAATTAGTTCTTGACAAGATTAACAGGGAATTGTTTTGACATAATTAGAGCTAATTCCATTACTCCTGAGGCTAAGGCTGTGCTAGAACAGAGGCTGACAAGATTTATAGGTAAACATAGATTCAAAAGTATGTTGTAAGCAAACCTGTTTTAGGAAGGTTTAATAGACATACGCATGCAAAAGCTGTGTGTACCAAGTGTGTTTTACAAGAACACATTGCGTGAAGGAAAAACAATTTTTCATAGGGTGTAATGGAATATAATATAGTGAGCAGTTTCTATTTCTTACAGACTTCTGTATTTCTAAGCTAAATCCCTGTCTTTACACATTTGCATATTTAGTGTTAAAAAAGGTACCAAGTTAGCTTTTTTGTAGAACTCCTAAAATAAACACAGAAAAGACCTAAAAATATATACTGAGAACAATAACCCCAGTCTGAGTTTTGATCCAGGAAAAATGTGTCTGTAAAATTCTATATCAAAAGAGTATGTAATTAGGAATCTGTTCCAAACTTCATTGACTTTAAGAGAAATAAGCGTCACTGGAAGGTTTTATTGATCTGAGAAGAATGAGGTTTGGGTTTAGACAGCTGAAGCTTTCTAAATCTATTGTATTCCTTTATTATGAAGTAAAAGAAAAATTTTGAAAGTTTAAAAGTATCTCTATCTTAAATCCATTTGCAAAGTGCACATTCTAGATTAATTTCTAAATCTAACCAGCCTGCAAAACCCATAGTTTTTATGTTCTTATTCTGTGATCTTTGCTTACTTACTCATAGTCTCTGACAGACCATCTACTTCAAAATGGCTGCAAAAATGTTTTATATCTGTAAGACATTACCATCAAAATCAATTTTGTTCCTGAGACATAATTACCATTCATGTAGTTACTTAAAAGCTCTTCTCTATGAGACACTCAGAAAGTATAGGATATATCGAATGTAATGTCAAAAAAGATACAGTCATACTCGAAAAAGTACAGATAGGGACAGCTGATGATCATTGATATCTGTACAAGAAATGTCTGAACAGATAAAACCTATATGTCATGAAAAACAGAAAACTGAAGGGAAGATTATGACTGAGTTCTGCAAAACCGTAAGTAGTACAGAAAAAGGTGAAGAGGAAACAACTGCTGGCAAGTTATCATGATACCCTAGCTTTGGGGCATTAAATACTTTAGCAAGATGCAAGCTCAAACAATTAAAGGGAGGTGGTTATTAACACATAATTAAACAATGAAACTCATGAAATGTTGCAGACAATCAGTTAAAAAGTCACAACTGACCATTTCATTGAAGGAATGGATGATGGAAGGTTTTCTTATATAAATACACCACATCAAGCTTGAGGAGACCATTTTAGCTGTGAATTAGGTCTTTGGCATGGAATCTTCAAGAGTGTTCTTGCATAAAAGTACCACCTGCTTGCCTGTTTTCCTGTGACTATTCACTGTTGGAGACCAGATACTGATACAGATGGGCCTTTGTTCTGCTCCAGGACTGTTGTTCTTAGGTTCTGGGAAGGTTTTTGTTTGTTTGTTTGTTTGTTTGCTGTTTTGTTTTTGGTTTTGGTTTTGTTTTTGGTTTTGGTTTTGGTTTTGGTTTTGGTTTTGGTTTTGGTTTTGGTTTTGGTTTTGTTAGGCATGTTGTTCAATGTATTAAGTCATAAGAGGATTTTGTGTTCAGTTAAGGTATGAAGGGTGGAACTTAAGCAGGAAAAAAGTCAACAGTAGACTTGAAATTCTGACTCCCTGGAGCCATATGGTAGTTTAACCCAACCTGTGAATTAAGTAAAACAAAGCTAGCCTGGATGTGGGCTGTTTGGTAGACCAGACATGTCCTTGGGAACCAGCCTGAACAGATGGCCACTACTCACTGATGTCAACGGAGGAAGCTGGACATTTAGAAAAGTTTCATCCTGCCCTTTGTCCCAAGCTTGCTAGCATGGTGTTTAAAGTTGAAGGGAGTAGGCCTTCTGCAAAGTCCCATTTTTGCATTCTTGGAACAAATAGCATGCTCTGACCACTTAACTATAATAGCTTATGGGTTCAGTGCTCCAATATGAACCACCTCATCTGGTGCTTTAATCTCAGTGCCTAAACAGTGCATTTGGCTTAAGAGGCAAGAACAAAAGAAAGAGTCTCGAGAGTGTGGAACTATGAAGTAACCACATGTAATATTTCTGAAGTAGAGCACATTTGTAAAGCTTCAAACTGATCTCTTGTTAAAAAGAGAACACATTCTTGCACAAACACTGTTCCTTTCTTTAACTTGAGTACAACTGCCCCAGTCTTGACTTTATCCAACCGTATAGAAGGTTTTCTATGTGATAAATATGATTTAATTTCAGGTGTTTCCCCTTTATTTTATCCAAGTCTTGTTTTTAACCGCATATATGAAACATGAAATCTTCAAAACTCTATACCAGAATTCTGAGAGCAGGTCCTTTTGTCATTAAATGGTTATATGGAAGCAGACATTCAGATTGGAAAAGTATGTACCAGGAAAGTCCCTGTAGTACCTGAAACAAAAAAAAATAAAGTTTGCCTGAAGTCAGCATTCACAGCTACACAGAGATGACGGGTGGTCTCAGAAGGCACTTTTCAGCATCTAAAAGCTGCATTAAGGACCACAAGCCATCATTTAGGTGCCACTAACATTCGTCAAATTCCCACCTAACCCTGTAGGTACCTTAAGTGCCTAATTTAACAGATTAAGGGGTTAGTCAGAGAACTTCAGAATCGTGCTGCTTTTTCTGTTCTTAATGGACAGAAAGTAGCTCCTACAGGCTGGGTCCAAGTGGTTGCATTAGGCTTCTGCTCTGAAATGCCCTGCAGGGCAGATCCTTTTCTCAGCAGGGAATAAAAAGGGAATGGTTGACACTAGTCTCCCTCACGTTATCCTTCGTGATTATTCCATGTAATTTCCCATGTGACATCTAAACTGAGAAACTCCAGAGCAGAAGAATGTTCCTGATCTGAGTGTAAATCTTAGCCTGTCCTAACTCCGCATGAAAATGGGATTTAAGCACACCCCAGACATCTCCCAAACCTTGTTTACTGGGAAAAGATAACTGAGGCACAGGCTGTCTGTCATCTATGGTGAACTTTTAAGAGGTCTTTGTTTTGAAACACTGCAGGGTCTTCCGTGGTGCAGAGCTAAAGGTCAGTTTAGGAGCAGCCCAGGACATTTGAATTTCTGTGGCAGGAAATGTCTATTTTGAGGATGTCCAGGAGCAAGGTGCTAAACTCATGCCCTCATCCTCCTGCATGACTTCATCCTCTTGTCTTGTCTATCCCACCTGCATGACCTGACTCAGCAGACCTGCTTGCAGCATGTCTAACTCCGAAACAGAACAATAAATAGAATGTTGGTACCTTCCCACACACTCAATATATTCTAGGTTATAGATTTCCATCTTCTGTCTGAGATTAAAACTCATTTTGTATGAAATACTTGACTATTCATTTGAGTGGCAAGTGGAATGTAGGTTTCTGTACAATTCTGTTTGTGTTTTTAGTAGAATTGGTTATAGGGTTAATTAAATAACAGAGAGATGTGTGCTCAAGGTTTTTCTTAAAGAAAATTTGTTGTCTAAATTAAATTAGAAGATTTCTTTTAAAAAATTCCTGCAAGCTGGAAACAGAGAAAGTTCTTCTAAAATTATTTTTAACAAAACCTATGGTGTTTTTAATGATTCCCCCACCCTACCCCAAAGGTAAAGTTTTCTGAATTTTTGAAACTTCTCTTTGAAATTAGAAGGGGCAAAACTAGCAGCCACCTCTCCCCTTCTCAGCACTTCCCAGGTGTCAGAGCTATTCCCATCACCCTCAAGCCCCTCCCAAACCCTTTCCCCTTCCTCACAATAATACTCCGATTCCAAACCTGTTATTTACAAGGTGGGTCTTCGTTCCCTCTGCCTCTTAGAGGGTCCTTGCCAAGAGATAGATGTAAGCTGCCTCTTTCTGCGGGACTGGGGTGGCCCAGCCAGCCAGGTGAGCTGGCCCTGCTTTGCCCCACCACTGAGCAGACAGGGTGTTCCATAGGGAGCTGGCTATTGCTCAGCGGGGAGCAGGGGGGCTGAACAATGAATTTTAGTAATGGAATTTAGTGGCCCAAACATGCTGTTTGATAAGCCTGAGCTGTTAATAAACTGTGTGATGTGCAACAGTGAACTGGATGTCTTCTCCAGGTCCTTTCCTCTCCTATTGTCAAAGACACTCATCCAGAGACAACTCGGCTCCTGCTGTTACCTGATGCAAACCTGATGAATAAAAGAACCAAGCAGCATTCAGGATGGGCTCCAGAGAATTCAGGGACACCACAAACCTTGCTTGTTTTGAAAATAAAAAAAAAAAAAAAATCCTACTTATTTAACAAACAGAACAAGCAAAACCAATCCAAGAAATCACCTGGCCAAACATTGCACAGGGCATTTCGTTTTCCACCTTGGCAGAAGACAATGGTGGAGAAGACTTGCATATGACAGACGTTCATTATATCTAGAAATGGTTGTAAAAATGTCAGCATGTTTCCATCTGAAAAGGCTGTTTCAGCAACAGCAATATATTTAAATACAATGAGTTACACTGTTTCCAACAGGAGGTGCTTTGATCTAGAGAAATAAACATTTCATCTATTACTACATTAAAAAATGTCCTTAGCAAATTACTATGATTTTTCATGTTGCGTGTTAGTTTTGGCATGGCATTTTGCACAATTTTGTAACTAACACATATGTAGCCATGTAAAAAGTAATAAAAAAAATGAAAAAAATGTGGAGAAAGTATTCAGGGCCTTTCAAAGTTCCATTCAGATCCAGCAATGCTGTTTAATGTACTTTGTGCATAGTTACCTTCATAACTCTACCTGTATACAGGTAGATATATATATAGCTATCCTTATAATGCTAAACAAATCTTCTACCACTGTTTTTCCACCTCTTCCAGCTCTTTCTTGAAACTTAAAAACTTAAACTGAATTTATCTTCTATCAAGTTTAGGTTCTAAAAAAAACTTCTTGAAGAGGTTTATTCCATGAGGCATTGATTCCTGTATTTATAGTGATTTAAACTATGCATTTTATAATTTTGTGTATACGAAACTCCCTGAATCCATTTGCTTAATTTCCTAAAGTTTGAATAGTTTGCTTTGTCTTTTATCCCATCATTTTCCTATGATTTACTTAAATTTAGTTGATATACTCAACAGCTTATGCCCCAGAGTAAAATACCTTCACAGATTTCTTTTAATATGGAGGAATTAAATGTCCTTTATGTACATAATTTAAGATAGCCAAGAATCATCTTTCTTAAAGGCTCAGATTGAGAAATATAAAATCTTTTCTTTTCCCTTTCAAGGTAAAAAATAAACTTATCTATTATTAGCAGTGAGCCAAAAACTTGTCCTGTTCTCGTTGTGCTCACACATAATGAATTTTTAAGGTTTTCAATAATAATCTTAATGAACAAGTCAGGGAATTAGTTGGCTCTATAAGTGACTGCGATCAGGTCACTTAAAGGGTAAGACAATCTTAAAATTAGTGAGGCACTGGGGGAAGCTATTCAGAATATTTCAAAATATATATGTTGAGATATTCAGGAAACCTTTTTAACTCCATCTTTTGCTATAAAGAGAAGGTCTCCCACTGACTGAAAAATGGCAAACCATCCATATATAATTTAATTTGTTTTGTATAATTTTACAGGTTATTTTATTTGGAATAAAAGACACAAGTTTGTAGGGCTTCTCAGCAAGTCTCTACTTTATTTGAATTTCTGCATTTTGATAGTGTACAGCAGGACAAATATATGCAGAGTTTCTTTCACCCTTTAAATAATGGAGACTGACAGTGGATTGGAAATATATATATCTTTGAATAGTGCTTGGTGCAATTTCTTTAGTCAAGCTGGTGTGTGGCGTAGCAGAGTGGCAGCTGATAACGCCTGGTTGTGATGACAATAACGTGCACAGCGTGTATGCATCTCTTTTCCTCTCGTGGTTGCTGAGTCCATGGATGGCAACCTACTGCTGCTGCCCGTGACTGGAACTAAACTGTGGGTTCAGCTGGTGGAGATCTCATTCAAAAGCCACTTTTCAGACTCTGAGAGCTTGTTGGTTTTTTTCCCATGACAAAAACAAGATGAGAGTTCTCAGGCTACCTTTAATTTAAAATTGTTTCTGGTTTTTGATTTTTATATAATCTACATTATTATCAATCGGGACAGAGAGTTAAGTGTCACAAAGGATTTACATGAAAGATGGGGACAAACTTTTTAGCAGGGCCTGTTGCAATAGGACAGTGGGTAATGTTTTTAAACTAAAAGAGGGTGGATTTACACTAGATATAAAAAAGACATTTTTTACAATGAGGGTGGTAAAACACTGCAACAGGTTGCCCAGAGAGGTGGTAGATGCCCCATCCCTGGAGACGTTCAAGGTCAGGTTGGATGGGGCTCTGAGCAACCCAATCTAGTTCCAGATGGCCCTGATCATTTCAGGGGGGTTGGACTAGGTGACCCTTTACAGTCCCTTCCAACCCAAACTATTCTATGATTCTATGAATCTATGAGAAAATTTTTGTGTATTACATACAGTTTTATTCTCATTAATTTATTCTCATTATCTTTTTGTGTTCCAATGGTCTACAGCATAAATTCTGAGTCTTGTACACACGTGAGAGTGTAGAAAAATAAAATGACAAAAGGCAAAATTGAGATGACAGTGTGGGTTTGTCTGAAACATAGAAATAATAAAAAAATCAAAGTTAGAATCAAACCAGTACAGAACAACAACAAAAAAATGTTATGGCCATGAACACCTAGGAAATGTTTTTATATGAACAAGAAATACATTGTAAACACAATTGATTTTTCACAATTGTTTCTCTCTGCTCACAGCTTGAAGAATGTGTAGAATGAAGATGGTTCAAAGTCATATTCATTAAAGAGGATGAAAAGACAAAGGCTAAAATCATCCCAAGGAGGTTAGTTTATCAAGGTAAAAATGCTTTTGAAGTTCGTGTTTTCATTTGTTCTGAAAAAAAACCCAAAACAACCCCCAACAAAACCCTTCTCACGGAAAAACATTGACACTTTTAAGGTATTATATGGCTTTCACTTCATGTGTCAAGTGGGGTCTCCCTACAGCTAACACAAATTAACCATTGAAACTGATCTCTTAAGTTATGGCTGGTAACATAGAAGACTAACATGTTTAATATACTTTAGGTCTCTTGCAATGGAAAATAAGTAATATATATATGTGTATTTTTAATAAATCATTTCACCACTTGGTGTTTCGAAGAAAACTGTGTATTACTTGGCTTAAGTGGTAGGATATTGTGCAATACACAACAGAGTTCATACTTTCAGTGCATTGCAATGTTTCAGCATAGCTTCACCGAGGTCAGTGCTGCTGCAACGAATTACATCAGCCAAGGATCTGCTATTGAACTGAGCTGTAAATTTAGCGTGTAACATACAGAGACAAAAAAATGCCCTATTCATAATGAAAAAGTAAGAACAAAGGCTTAAGTCCCTAATAAAAAAAAAATCCTGCAACCAACAAATTTTACAGTTATTGTTGATTTCAATGGCTCACGATTCACTCTTCACTAAGCCATACTAGATATTTGTTTTGGTGTCTTTTATACCAGATACAGAAAATAACATAGCTTAAGGGTCATGGAAGGGCCAAAGAGACATAATGAAACACAGAAACAGAGAAATAAGCAGAGCTACCTGAGACACCAAAAATACAACAGAAAGCCTCCCAGAAGTCTATTGTCCATGTCAGCAGAAAAGTTTACATGAAAAAAAAAAAGAAAAAAATACAAATATTTTCTTTCTCTTTTTTTTTTTAAATAAAAATGTATGTTTGCATTAATCAAATCTAAGAATCTACAGCACCTAAGTAATGTAAAAACCCCACCATTTTTTTGAGCAATAACAAATTTCTTCCTTATCCTGACTCCAGCAGATGCCACTTTTTTCAAGTTTCAGAGGAAGGTGCAAGAATTCCTCTAAAGGACACATGCAAAGTAATCTTCTAGAAGGGAAGCTCTGCTTAGAAAAATATATGCCATTTTTGAATGGTGCCCTCACTGAAAAATGGTACAGCTGAACTTTAAGTTTACTTTCACACTTCATCTTTCAAAATATATATCAGACCACAAATGAAAAATGTTAGTGCCATTGTGGGGTATCAGTTAAGAAAAATATGTGAGGTTTTCATACTACAGTTTCCTTCACAAATTGGTGAGTTTATGTCTGCCAGAAGATTATCTGTTCTTTGGAGAACATATGTAATATGACAGTTGTAAATTCTATCACATTTTTCTTCTTGAGTGTTCATAGACAGGATGCTACACTTTAAAGAAATACTGTGAGACTAAAAAATTGAGGTCAGTGGGTCTGGTTGGCTACAACTGAGTGGATTTTCTATATTTAATTAAGTGGCTGATCTTGAGAGAATAATCATCTGCTGTTTCCACTAACCTGAAGATGTGACTACTCAAGACTTTTAAAGTCACTCCGTAATAGTTGAGATTAGCAGCTGAAGAATCCATCCTGTGACTCATGGGACCTCAGATTCAGCCCACCACAAGTCTCCACCTCCCTTGTTTTGCAGGGGAGTAATGAAATTTGCCTGATTCTGGGTATTTTCCCTGGGGATTTCTATCTTGCCTTAATTACTTTGCAGATTTCTAACCTGCCCATGTTCTCCTTCAGAATGCACAGGAATAACTGTGACATTCTGGGGCTATGGTGCTCCCTGCTTAAAAAAAAAAAATATGGAGGGCCCTTATTCTTCTGCTGCAGTGGTGACTAAGGTGAAAGACTGCTATGTAGAGGTCTTGATATGAGGCAAATTTCTGCAACAGCCTTAAGGGGGGCTCATGTTGCAGTGATTGCAAGGCAGAAATTCCCACCTTCATCTCTGTCCAGCTGCGTGGTACACATGCTCCTTCCCATAGCTGTGCCTTGCAGTTAGTCCTTCAAGATCTGGCTTAGGAGTTAGTGTGTCCCCAGTTTACCTCCTTTTTGCAGCAGCGTGTTCTTCCGTGCATCTTTCTTCCTCACCTTCGGTACTATTTGACACTTTACCCATTGCAGCCCCTGGTGTGAGGTAGATCATTGAGAAATGAAATTAAGAAAACAACATATCCTAAACTGAAAAATTACGGTGCTAAAGATTGAATCTCTCTAATTGTTCTGTTTTTCTGATGTTTCTCATGGATTAGGATGAAAATCCATCTCTCTTCTTTGCCTCTAGATGAGAGTAAAATACAAAATTTTGTTCCCAGTGGGATCTTCCTTGGTTGTTTATGTGTGTGTTTGGTTTTGCACCAAAAAATGGTTATTATAACTTCTGCTAATTCTTTTTCTGTGTAGGGTTTGCAAAACCTCTCATTGTTCTACCCCAGAAATAAGTCTGATGTGCACAAGCTTCTTCTCTTGATGCACAGGACTAGATTCTTATGGCCACATATGAAAGGAGTGAAACTAATGGGCATTGTCCATCACAAAAATACTAGTTTGATGCATGGTTTGTATTTTGCCTCGTCAGTGGTGTGGTATCACAAACCCAGGCTTAGATTTTTTCAGTGAATTCCAGGCTGTTTTGGAAAAGGAGGAATGCACGTCTGTATAGGCATCCAAAGATATTCCATAAAGCTGCGAGCACAGAACCCGTTTCTGCCGCAACCACCACAAAACCCGGGAGTAAGTTGCTACAGATCACTCCAAAAACCACCTAGGTCCTTGCCAAGTCTGTTTTCCTTTATAGTTTAGTTCTAGATTCAATAAACACAAAGAAAAGGCCATCAAACGAACAGAGGCTATGTAATTTACAATTAGAACATGTAACTGGTGTTTCATAAAAATATGGATACAGTTATGGCTCTGGGCTGAATTGAAAGAACCACAAGTTTTGACAACTTGCACCTGTAATATAAATATGCTGGATTTTTAGAAAAGTAATATACTACATTACATGTACACAAAGTGCATATTCCTTAGCTATGGTCCTCTTTTGAAACTTAGCTCCTCGACAATGTTGCCAAAAGCAACAGCTTTTGTGCTTTCAGACAGCCAACGTCTTACAAAACCAGGCAGATGAATGATGTTATGTGTAAGGGATGAATAAAAATATCAAAGATCTGAAGTTCCAAACAGGCTTTGCATGCCAAAAAAACTGTATTAAAATTCACCCCATAGAAAATAAAAGCAAATAACATTGGGACCAACCTGAGCATTTAGTCCTGCTCCAGCAGCTAAAGGCTTGTGAATGTTCCTGAGGCAGAATGATCCCTCATTTTGCAGTCAAATTTCCTAAGATTTTTGAAACATGTTGCTACAGTGGGTTTGTTCATTGATGGTAAAGGTATGAACCTATGGTTCATGACATTTTTATGTTGAATGGGTATCTTTATTGTTATTTGAGACTGAGAGCATTCAGAGCCATGCTCTTGAATTCAAGCTTTTGAATTTGAGGGGACCCCTTTACCATCAATGGCAGAAGACTGGGATTTTGTTCACAGATTAAAGCCAGAAGAAAAAATTTCATAACTCAGACTAACTGCTTTCATAATTTAAATTATAGAAATGTACGCAAAAAATAATTATACTTGAGTTAGTAGCTAATAATTCAACTGCATGAATGTAATTCCTTAATGATCTTTAGAGTTAGATCAGTGTAGAACTTAAATAAATAAATAAAAAATCTCTAATTTTTTAGATGAAGGAATCCTCTAGATGAAGGAACCGAACCCAACGTTAATCAGCAACAGCACACACTGCTTTTAAACTTTCTCACGCCAGTAAAATATGCAGGTGAAAATTTCCTCTCTGTTCTTCAAAGCAGTTGCCAATTCAATCTGCTTTCACTTATATGTATGTAAAACATAAATATTGATACCATAACTAAAGACTTCAGAAAGACTTAGATCTATTTGTCAGATGTTATACAAATGCACAGGAAAATTCATTCTTTTCCTCAGCTACACCTGATTTTAATCAGAAACTAGCAACTGACCGTCAAAAATGATAAGAAGAATGGCAGTATACATAAAAAGGTCACCTGTGGGTAAGTTATGGGTGAAAGTCATTTCACCTGATTTTACATATCTGAAGATTAAAGTTCTGACAATGAACTAGTCACCATAGGTTGCTTTTGTGGGGGTCCTCCAAAGAAGAAGCCATCTGACCTCTCTAGAACAGGATCATGTATTCTTTGGAGGTGCCTATTTCCCTTCTTGAACTAATGGGGAGTCTCAGGTGACTGGATCATACTCAGTGCCTTACTTTTGGCTCACACTTGCATGGCTGAGCTTTCTGCATGACCAAGGAGTATCCCAAAGTGAGGAACAGAAGGAAAGACGTCACAAACTGAATAATGGGAAGTGAGGAAACAAAACTGATTTTTCACCAGCATTTTTTAAAATGACTTATTTAATGAGAATATTCCTCCTTTATTTTATTTTTTGGTCTCGTCTAGAAAAGGGTTGCCCTAATACAGAGTGATTCTGGCAGTAATTCTTACTGTTACAACATACATTGTGGAAGAATGTAAGAAGCTGTCCCTCAGTCACATAAGTTACAGCTTGGATATATATTTGAGCTCTTTATGACCTTGCAGATGCTTCTATTGCAAACAATCACTTCATTTGTTTCCCTCATTCTTTTTTATTTGTGTTTTATTATTTTCTATTGAAGCCCAGATTTTTAGTTAGGTTTTTTTTTTTGTCTTTCTCAACAAATATCTTCACAAACAGCACTGTGTGATTCTCTGATTCCTTTTGGCATCCAGCTATAGGATAGATGTAAATACTCCCAGGTAAACTCAGAAGTTATCAGGTATTTTTAGTACTGCTTAGACATAACCTGGAGTCCCCTAACATGCATCTGGATCTGCTCTGTTTCTTGGTTTTGCCGACAATACATTAATGTCTGGTAAATGGTCTACAGGGTCTCGTGTATTCAGAGACCTTAACATGCCAAATAATTTGCTGTTGTACCTTTGCCTTCCAAAAATCAAGATGATGAAACATACTGCTACAATGGGGTTTGCTCTAACACTCCTTTGAAAATCAGTCATCTTGATAATGATCATGGTTATTAGCCATTAGAACAATTTCTCCAGGGATTTATCTTCCTTCTAGTTATTTAGCTCAGGACTGTAATTTTTTCTTATGTATCTGTTCTAGCTCAGCCTGAGACTGAAGGTTGAGCTCAGAGATCATCCACTGAAATTCCTGAACCAGGTCAGAGATAAGTAATCAAATCGTGGGTTTGGCCCTAAAGTCTTTCTCTATATAAACTAAGTCTTCTCATCTGACTGATACTAATATGTAGTTGCTAAGTAGCTTAGACTGAAATAATTAATACATAATAATAAATTACAGAAATATATCTGGTATTGGTGAGAGAAGGTATTAGTGAAGCTTAATTTCCTTTTTTTTTTTTTTCTGCTGTCAATCTAATCAATATTTAACTATGGAAAAATTAAACTGATAGGTTTTCTTCTATGATGGGCAAAACTGTTGAAAAGTACCTGATTTGTAAAAATTGCAGTCTTCATTTTTAATCTAAAGCACTATTTTCCTTTTCTATTACTTATACTTATGTTTCCTTGTGAACTGAAAGCACCTGGAGCTATGCGTTTGCTTTGTAGATACAGCAGTTTTCCACATATAAATACACCGGGTCTGCAAGTCTGCTTTCAAAAGCATTCACTCACTGCAGCTTCTTTTCTGTGGCCTCAGGTTCTGTTCTTGTTGCAAACAATGACAAAAGTCATCATTTAGTAAAAGGAGAAAGTTTGAAAGAGAAAAAGTTAGAGCTATCTAACCAAAGTGATCTATACACCGCATTTCACTTCCTATCTGCAGTTTTCTAGGACAGAAGATATCCACCCAAACCACAACATCAGATGCCGACTCTTGAACACACTGGGATTCTTCACATTTGAGTTCAAGTTACAGTCATCTCAGCTGATAGCGCCACTGAATATATAAGCATTTTATACACATGCACATGGTTTCAATGATGGTAAACTTATTACTTTATTTTTCTTTTTTTGTTTTTTGAATTTTTTAAGCCATAGCCCTGAAGACTGAATGGCAGCCAGGCATAGCCACATCTAGAAATGCTGCTGATGTAAACTGAATTAAATCTAGTATAAAGCTGAATAAATGATTTATAGTGAAAGGAGAAATAAACAAAATTAATTAAAAATCTGTCTGCTTAGTTTGAATGAAATATCTTTCTGTCAGACTCTGAAGGTAATTTTGTTCAACAAGGAACACCAACATGTGGTCACTCTGTTTCCAGGTTATAATGCTGAGATGAATAGCACCTTTCATAACAGAGTCCTCAATAACCTCTGGACTTGATCCTGAAAACACTTTGTGTGTAATTATGCTGGCTTCAGCTGTACTACTTCAGGGTGGGTTTCACTCACTTAACTTTAGACATTTAGATGTAGACATGTAGGCTCCCTCTGCAGTCAAAGGAGAGATACAGAAAGCACTAAGGAAGATATGTTCCTTGTCTGAAGTATATTCTAATTTTTCTTTTGAATGATGGGATGTATCATCATAGAGGGAGAATGGCATCAGCCTCTGCTGACTGCATAAGAAGCCTGTATGATCTGAACCCCAGGTTTTAGGAGAAAAGTTTATTTGCAAATTTGAGTGCATACAAGTTTGATGAGCAAAGTCTGGAATCCGTACACCAGTCAGCTTGTGGAGACAAGCAATCAGTGCAATATTCATCCCTTTATTTAGTGTAAGCCATTTATTAGTAACTGTTGATGACTCCTTTGACTAGAAAGGTGGTAGTCTAAAGGACATGCAGATGCTATAGTACAATCAAACCTGGATGCAGCTATGATGCAAATGGGAGTAGTAGGCAAGAAGGACCCACTTCATCATATGGACCAGAACCATGGCAATGAGGCAAGGGAGCTACAGCTCCCACAAAAAACAGTTCATCTGCTATAAATCTGCACATGACCATGTGGGCATTAGGAAGTTGTGCTCCTGTAAAAAAGTGCCATCAAATTGTGAAGTGAAAAAAGACAAGAAAATAGTACTGGTATTTTCCCAACAACTGCCCACAAAATATATTTCTAATTCAAAATGTAGCTCACTGGATTGTACAGATACTCAAAATATGATGATGTGTGCTGCAGGGATTTTGCTAAGCTTTTGGGATTTGGCTTCCATTCACTGGGATTTAGATGCCTCACTAACTTCTTTTGGCTAGGCTAGATTCCTTGTACAGAGAAACCCAGACTTAAACCTTTGAAGTTTCCCTCCAGAGCTCCCAAAATCCACAACTTCCATGAATATATGCCTGTCTGCACTGGAAATGATGGGGTGATCTTCAAGTTAAGAGTCCATTTCCTTCAAACCTGTTGCACAGGTATGTCATGAAAGGATTTAAAGAGAATACTAACACAGAACAGAGGGAGCATGTAAACAAATGTACTATACCAAGTTACTGGTTTTATCCTTCTGACTGCTGAAAATCCCCTTCTTTCAGATGAATTTTGTACTCCCTTGGCCAGTAGTATATTATCTTAAGCTACTAACAACAATGTGTTCTCACTGATGAAACTATAACAAACTTGATGTTTATAGTTTAAGGGAGACAGTCTTTTAATACAATCAAAATAGCTATTTATTGAGCACAGTGAACACGATCCCCCGTAATGTATGCTGTAAATCATTAAGGCATGTGTTTCCATTTAACACTATTTTGCTTGCAAAGTGATCACCTACAGTTAAGGTTTGCCCTAAATTGAGTAGGAAACAAAAATATCCAAGGATAAATAATAAATAGGGTGTGTTTTGGACAAAGGTATGCTTTAGAGCCAGAAAGAACATTTCTATCTATAGAACCATTGCTTGGATGTTTGTCTTCTGTTAACCACCAGCACATATTTTCACTAGAAAAAAGTGACTTTCAGGCATTCACAAAGATTTGTTCATGCTAAGGATAAACAGAACTAGATATCCTGTGTTCTGCGATAAGAAAATACATAGAACCATTTCTTGTAATAGTACTCAATGTTTTATTAAAATGGGGATGGTGGTGGTTATTATTGCTACAGCCACTGCTGAGAGGAACTGGAGTTCTCTGGACACAGCTCAGAGCTGATTTTATTCTTACCCTCCCCTTCTTAGTGCTGAAGCCAATAAATCAATACAGTAGTTGTTGCCATTCAGTGAGAGCAGGATAATGCCTTAAACCAATTAGTTCAACAACTGGTTTCATTGGAAGTAGAGAGGGGAGGCAGAAATGCCCTTCCTCAGAAATATAGAAGTATAATTTTTACAAAGCGGGAAAATGAGCTTCAGTTAATTTTTCATTAATTTATTGTCTGACTCATAAAATACATAGAACTGTGGGCTCTCAGCAGCTGCTTTCCTTTCCTATCCAGGACATACACGGAAATACAACAAACTTTTTTCTTGTCATACTATTTATTTTGTAGAGATTGAATTCATATCCCAGACATGATCTGTAGACAAAATTTTTATTCTTCTCACCATATTTGGGCCAGATCCCACATGTACTGCACTCCAAATCTTGAACTAAAGTCAGTGAAAATTGTTAAGTGCTCCATGAGTCAGGAGGGACTAAATAGTGACAAGAAAGTACCTGGGACGTGGTGTTCCATAATTTGTACCTAACCCTGTAATGTGCTGAACAAAGTTAAAAATTGTGAGCTCCAATGGAATTTGAAATTGTTCAGTATTCAGGATCAGATCCTTTATGACTAAGTTTTGATAATTAGCCAGGAATTTGGCAGCAAGGCAAAGATGGATGTTCTACTTTTACCTAATATTTTTAAGGAATGCTTTGTCCCCTTTTAAGTAGTATCTTAAACTTTTCTCTGCACCTTTAATACAAGTTTCCCTTTGCCTCTTTTTTTTTTTTTTTTTGAACATTGACTCAGTGAAACAGATTCTCTCTCACACTTTATAGCGATCAATGAAGTAAAATTTGCTCTTATTTGGGAGCCGCAGGGCTAGAAATGCCTCTCTTCATGCAGTCTAACCCCCACTAGGAATCCTCCTGATGCAATCTACAGCAGATGCTGAGCTTCGTCACAAACTGGTAGACTGAAGCAGCCTTGACCGACTCTCTTTGCTCTGATTGTGCCTTGTTCTTAGTGCTTTATATCAAGTAGAACTTGAGATGATCAGGTAAAAAACAAAAGTAAAAGACTTACAGAAACCCTTGTCAGTAAGGGTTTGTAGGCTTAGTCAGTATTTGGAACTTTACATTCCTCAAGCACAGTGTGCTGTGGGAACAAGGATGCAATACCGATACATGGTTCTCTGTGATGACCTCCGTATATTTATCCTATAACAAAACAAAACAAAACAAAAAGATATTTAAGAAGAAATACTGTTATGAATAAATCAGATTACAACTGCAATGTCAAGGCTCTGTCCAAGCTATTTTATAAAGAAAATAAAGGAGCAGATCCTGACCCTGGCTTTAAGGCTTGTTGGGGTGGGAGAAGACATGAAATCAGTATGTGCTACTGTGCGGGTGCTGCGTTATGATTACTAACACTGGAGTGAAACAGATTCTACTCTTCCCAAATTGGTTGGGAGAGGGAGCAACCAGAGTCCCTTGTCTTAGTCTGGAGACCTCCAAAGGTCTTCTTAATTGAATCAGCACAGAGCGACGAGTAAACTCTGGCTGTTCCAATTCAGACAAGGCAAAAATCTCCACATGTGGGTGAGGAGCTAAACTGCACACGGAATAGCTCTTTCACTGCTCCAGTTTGCAATCCAACAGATTAAAATAAATCAATTCTGGGGTTAGGTGGTTTTATTTAACATGCCAGCTTCAGAAGTTACTCCATGTTTAACGCTTTCCTGTCTGCTGCCGGTAGCAGAAGAAGGGATGGGTGGCTGGGAGTAAGCACTGATAGACTTCAAGCCATGCACCTTTGTAAGTCAACACCCAATTTCTTGGTCTTGCCAGTAGAGAGTGAGTGGTTCCTTTGAAAATTTTCAGAGTTGGATGTGAGTTACAGGATCTTCTCATGAAGGACCTCTAAGACATCAAATGCATAGTTGTTCAATTGGAAGAAATTCACTGGGCATAATCTAGGCTTACGTTTGGAAAACAGTCTCTTTCCTTAGGAGATTTAAGCAACATCACTGCATTGCATAGTGCTACAGGCATTTCTGTCACTACTTACAGAAAGAATAATAGCACTCAGCATAAAGATAAATGCCTATAGTGTGGCAGCATGATGCCGTCTCAAGTTTCTCCCACAGCGTTTACTAAGAGAACATCTATCTGCTTTGACAATTTATCTCAGATGAAAATAGTTTTCTCTGAAATATGCCGGTTTGGCATTACGGTATCTGGACAGTGTTCAAACTTGTGATCAGGCAGAAAAGCAAGGGAATAGAAAATAACAAACCCAGCTTACCTCTCTTCTTAATTTTAATTATTTGCTAAAGATCTCTTTGGTCATTTCATACATGTTTGCATTACTGTTGAATGAGAAAAGAAAAATGCAGATATCTGATGTTCAACTTCTACTCTTTTATCAGCCACTCAGACTTACAGGAAATTTGAATGGTTCCCCAGGGCACTGGGTGTGGAATTTGGTGTTAGGGGAGCCTCAAATTAGCTATAAAAGACAAAAAAGGGAGAAAAAAAAATCAATTTTCAAATTTATGTTTGTAAGAACCTGTTGAATACTTCTTCCACCCAGTAGTCAATGTCCTTTCTGTTACCACCATCATCACCCTTCTCTTCCTGTTAAAACTTTAGACAATTTCTGTAAAGTTGGCAGAAATTCCTATAATTCTGGGGGCATTTCAAACACCCTGTAAGGGACAAATGCAGACCTGACCAAAGAGGCAGCATTAAAGCAGACACTGAGAAAGGTAAAATTCCTTCTATTGTCTCCTGGTGAAGCTGTACTTATCTACTCCAGGATTTTCTGAACAGTGGTTTAAAATACAATGCCAAGAAATGCATCAACTGATCATTTGAAATTATACTGTGCAGATGGTGAATGTCTCCTCAGCCTGTGTCCATGGTATGACCTTGTGTAACTTTGTTCGACAGCCCTAGTAACAAGGAATAAAAAGACATATTCATTTTTCATACTCTGCACAGAAATCCTATGAACTTTCCCAAGTTTCATTCAGCAAACAGCCACAAGAGGGCATCTTTTTTCTTGGTTTCTTCAAGAAATGAAGAGCTTAATTATTTCACAAATTCTTTTTTATAATTCTTGAAAGACGAATCTTCTGCTATTTATTCCACCAAAAAATATGTGTGCTCATGATTTGCGGGAAGAAAAAGCAGCTACTATAATAAAACCATTTCCAAACCTATTTCTTTTACATTTCACAGAGACTACAGGCTGGTTCCACGTATGGGAAAAGAGGACAGTCATACTGATTTGTTTTTCACAGGAGTCTGAAACATTTCCAGTACATGAAAAAAACCAGTACTTTTTAAGTATTATGTTATAAGTATTTTAAGTACTGCTTAAAAAATCAACAGAGATTTTTCTTCCATCAACCTGCTCCTCATTTTCTCTTTCTTGAGCTTCTTCTGGTGCAGAAAGTGGTTACCAGGAGAGTGCTTGTGATGTTCAGTGAAAATCTGGGAACAAGGTAATGTGCAAGAATGATTCCACAGGAATTTAAAACATAAACTGGGCTCTAATCTGCATCATACTAATCACAATGATATTTTTATTAAGCAGTGCCATCCAGGGACTAAGGCAATGAAAAGTTTTATTGATGATAATGAAATGAATTTGGAAAATCGGGTATAAAATCTCCTTTTGAAGGCCTTAAATAGCAGAAGTCAATGGCAACTATGAAACAACCTGTCTTCAAACTCCCCCATTTATTTTGTGGGAATATAAGGAACATGTAGACAAGTAGACTCTGTGTATCTATGTGTGCAGTGTTTATAAAAACATCACCAGCTTGGTACTGTAGTAACAAACTGTTTAAAAAACATAAGCAAAAAAGTGTGAAGCTGGCTTTTGATGAACTTAGAAAAACACCATATTTAGATCCTATCCTGTATACCCAGACCACCCATGTGACTTCTTTGTGGATGGTAGGTGAGGATGAAGTTCTGCTGAGGTAGGTAACATGGTGGAAACCCCAATATATTACTCTGGACTTCTTTGGTTCTCCTGTTATTTCATGGGAGCAACAGTCAGGGTCTGTTCTGCAACCGAGTCGCCAGCTGAAGACTTTCAATCTGAGCTCTTCACTAAGGGAAACACAGTTTTTGAAAGAGCCCCAATGTGTCATGTCTGGAAGTGTCTGATATTATCTGTGCCATGTGTTCAATGGCTCTCAGCCTGTGGGCAGAAAGGTTCTTCCTTGGGCAGCCACAGAAGGAAATGTTGGAGAGAAGGGTTTGGTGTGGGAGTGGGTTGGTCCAGGAGTGAATTTCTCTCTTAGGAAGTGGTCTGCAGCATGCAAAAGCTGGAGAACCACCGATGTAGCACATTCCACGGACAAAACAAATAAATGCAATGGCAGATGTATCCCTGGCAGCTACAACTTTGCATGTGGGCTACTCTTAAACATGCACCAACCCCTAGAGCTGGGGCACTACCCAGCTGCTTTCTCCTTATCAGTAAGTGTGGTGAGCTGGTTTTTTTTTTTTTTCTTTTTTTTTCTTTTTTTTTCCTTTTTTTTTCACCCCCAGCCTACCAGCCAGTGACCTGTAGTTCAGCCCCAGCGGGAATGTATCAGGGGAATAATGTGAGTGGACCTGAGGTTGCTTTAGACATTACGATCCGGACCAGCACCTGTGGATGGCGGTCACACTGTGAGGTTGGGATGCCCCAGTGCAAACTCCCAGGTGTGTGATCTGGCAGCGCAGGAGAAGTCTGTGGTCCAGGGGACAGGACAGGAGCAGGGAGTGCCCGGGCTCAGCAGGGTGGGCATATCGTTGCCACCATCTGTGGTTGTGATTGTGAGTCCGCGTGTGCACTCCGCTACTTTTCAGGGAGTTAATGTTTCCCGCTGGTCGGGGCTGTGACCTGCGCCGGGAGCAGCGGCAGGGGGGGTGTGTCTGAGCCGGCTGACACACACACACACACACACACACACACACACACACACACGCACACGAAGCAGCCCATTTGCTGGAGGGGGTGTGCATGTGCGTGCGAGGGAGTGGAAAGGGGTGGCGGGGATGGAGGAAGGGAAGAGAGGGGAAAGTCTGACACGCCGCGCAGAAGG
>NW_009647856.1:4638519-4775966 GCF_000708025.1 Charadrius vociferus | reverse complement strand
GGTGCCGGCAGGGAGAGGTGTTCCGTTCCCACAGCCCCGGCACCTCTGCGCCTGCTTCTGCTTCGCATCGGCGTCTCAGGGCGGTGGGAAGGGCAGCATGGGCATAGTCAGCCCATGTCCATCAGCAAAACTGTTGCGTGCTGGAGCGGTGGCAAAATTCCTTCTTTTCCACATGGTCCCCCAGCATTGCCGTGAGCGCGACTCTGCTGAACGTGTCCATCACTAGGCACTGCAGAGCACCTGGTTGGCCTGGGGTGCTCACTGAAATGAGATTATTCGTATTCTCACACTGACAAACTCTACTTTGCTTTGTGCAATAACACAGAGGGTGGCAAAGCTCCTTGTTTTGCAAGGAATATTACAAAATGAAAGTTGATGCTTCTGGAAAGGAAACATTCCTGAGCGTGTTAGGTAATTGGTGACTGTGTACTGAAGAAGCAGAAAGCAGCCACCTATGTTTCCTTTAAAAAATCTTCACTTTCATTTGAGTTGGGAAAATTTGTCCAAGAACAATAGCGATCAATGGGGCAGTCTGACCATAAGCAGAGAGCACTTTGCTGAGAAAGCAGCAGCCAAACGCTGCATCTGTGGCTCTGACTGAGGCCATGAAGACACAGGCAAGAACTTCTCCAAGAATTTTAGCACGTCACTTTTTCTTTTTTAGTGCTTGCTTGCAGATCTAGGGAGCAGGTAGAGGGACTTGATTTCACTGTTTACCATTAGGAGGTGAATAGTACTATATGGCACAACATTTTAATACTGTTTTTCAAGCCCTTATTAATGTAGTTGATGTGATTTTCATCTTTGCATTTTAATTAGTTTGTTTAACTTATTATGATCCTGATCCAGAAAAGCACCACTCATCATCTCCTGCAAGGTATGTAAGGGCCAAGGTCTTTACTAAATCTGTGAAAGCTGAGCCTCTAAACACCTTTCTAAAGAGGAACTAGGGTATTTTAATCCATATTGGTAATCCTACTCTCAAACAGAAGTACCCAAATTCTGCAGGTGTCACACCTCTTTTTCTTAAAGTTTCCAAGACAAGTCCTGCTCTGAGATGCTTCATAAATAGGAGTGTTTTAGCCTTGATCAGGCTGAGCAGCTTGGCTTCACTTTTATTTGAACTTTATTTTGGCTTGGACATCCAGACTAGCCTGAGATCCAGGAACTAAATTTATTTTCCCCCTCCTTACCGCTGGATCAATCCAACAGGGATTCTCAGGGTATGGGGAACAGAGCAGACTCCCCATTAGGTGCGGCGTTGAAGCACAGAGATGTAGTCCAAATCAGGCAGAAACATTTGGAGCCAAAGTCTCCCACAGCCAGTATGTGGGCTCTGCCCATGGAGGGCTTTAACCAGAAATGGAAATAGCAGCTTCACCAATATCCTCTGCCGTGTCTTAAATTATAAGGATGACTGCAGTTCCAAGAGCTGGTATAAGATGCTTTCAGGACAATAATCCCAGGAAGAGAGAGTTGCCTTCCAGTAGTGTTGAGTAAGGTGACTAAATCTCAGAAAGATACAATTTTGAGTTCTATTCCTGCCTTCAGCTTTGGTTCGGTGGGAAGCTGCTGGCAGAGCCCCAGAAGAGTGATACCTCTTTTGGACCCCACTCCCAAGTACCAGCCTCCACCTGCTTCTCACCAGCTGCAAGTTGTTCCACCAGCCGACCTTCCAAACACTGTAATAGCCCTGATCTCAGTCTACTCCTCAATGTTTGGGTTTTGTTTTTTGTTTGTTTGTTTGGGTTTTTTTGAGAGAGGTGATATTTTCACTGTGATACCCCTGATGTTCATTATGCAAATTGTCCTGCACTCTTGAAATTCTACTGGGATTTTGCAATGGAATTAAATGAAACAAGGCCCTAGGACAAAAAAGTTTTAATTAAGTCAGAATATTAAATGGAAATAGGGCTCTTTCATTGGGAAATTTGGAAACATTTGAGGATACTGCATCATTATTACTCAGAAATTAAATAATGATAATTAAGGAAAACAGCACTGTAAACACCAAGGTATTAAAAAGCGAAGCCAAAGAATTAAACACTCCCAACAAAACCTGTCCCTATTTTGGTCCTAGCACAAGGGATATACTCAGCAACTCTCTCCATGTTCAGTCAAAGAACAAGTGGAGGTGCAAATGCCTCACACAGTCAGGTTCTTTACAGTTGAATCTGCAGAAGGTCATAATCATTCGGTCGTTCTGTAAGCATGCTGTCGGCTTAGGGTGCTCAAAACAGTCATGTATTTCTGGACTCCTTTTGAATCCCTGTTTTGCTTTTTCTCTCGTTCTTCTTTTCGCTGTTAAAAATACTGAAGTTGTAATCTCAGCTGTCTCTTCACTGTGCACCACTGCAATGTAG
Source organism: Charadrius vociferus (assembly GCF_000708025.1). Taxonomy (NCBI): domain Eukaryota; kingdom Metazoa; phylum Chordata; class Aves; order Charadriiformes; family Charadriidae; genus Charadrius; species Charadrius vociferus. The sequence continues at coordinate 4,773,603 of NW_009647856.1, read as the reverse complement.
ACATACCGGTTACCTGTGGCTCCGGAGAGGCTGAGTCATCCGCTGGGAATCAGCTGAATTCCCAGCACATGCCGGCACTTCTTTGGCTAAAATGCCTGGTGCTGGAATTGGCCACTGAGCCACCTCTATAGTCTTTGAGGTTTCCTCCATGAGGGAATCCTCCGGCGCTGGTTAAGCAGGCTTCCCCACCGCGCTCTCCTGGCACGACAGCCTGCGGGACAGCCAGACCTATATTTGGACCATTGTCTTTTTAACCCGTGGCAAATGCTTAAGGTGCATGCTGAGTGTCCTTAAATCAAACAGACCCAGTGAACCTGTGATGTGGTTGTTTTCCTGGCTCTCTGGATTTTCGCCAACTACAAACAAGCAGCAGAGAAGTTCGTAGTAAAGCGGTGCCCATGAGATGTGAAGTGTGGTGGTTGTGTTTAAACTATGTGTGAAGCAAATCTTTGCTCCATGGGTGAGCTATTTTTATCCTTTTTATAGTGTTGCACCTCTGTTGTACTTGTAATACAGTCTCCCCCCAACCCCCCCCCCAACATTTCTGTCTGGGTTTTATGTATTTTATAAACTTCGCAATGGCAATGAGTCAGTGCTTAAATTATTCCTGTATAAATCTTTAGTCCTTTTATCTTCTCCTTTCTATCCTTGTGTATTCAGAAAGGCCCCTCTCTGGTATTGTTATTTTTCACATCCTAGAGACGTGCTGTGTGAACATCCACGTGTTATCTGACAGTGGGTGATAAAAAAAAAAAAAAAAGGAAAAAAAAAAATCAGCCCTTCTATTCCACTCTCCCCAGCTTAGATAGATCCAACGTCACATGGAGGGAATCCAGGATGAGTCAGGGAGCAGTGCTGTGGTCCAAAATTCCAGTTCGCATTACAGTTGGGAGGCAGCATTTAGCATCATGTGGATTTATTTTCTTTTAGCAGGAACTCCAAAATAATTTATGGAAGTCATATAGCTTAATGGGCAGAACAGATAACAGTAAGCCAAGAAGAACCTGGATTCCCATCTGGGATGAATCATTGACTCAATTTGACTATCAGGGTGATGGGTGTGGTATTTAAGCCTAGAGCATTATACTGGCCTTAACTAAATCATTGCACTTCCCTGCAACACAATTGGAAAATGTGATTAAAGTTCAGAGCTCTGCTGGTACCCAACACTTTACCTAATAGTCAGCTTTACTGGTCAGACTAAGGACAGTACATTAGAGGCACTTATTTGCAACCTTAATTTGCAGCCCCTAAAGGGTTCAGGATATACAAATTCATGCTCTAGGGTTTATACATACATGGAGACCTGTAGCTTGTGAGGACCTTCTGCACTGCATGAATTTCACACTATACGTATTACTCAGCTTTCGGTAACACGCACCCTTTTTGTACGTCCTTGCATATTTTTCTTCCTGTGTTATTATAAACAGAAAGAAGAGTCGTGTGACCTTTTTGTTTTAATGTGGTCAGTTTAAAAGCAAAACAAATAACCATAATTAAACCATTTCCAATCTAGTTGGTCAGTGAATTGGGAGACTTGCAGGAAGCAGATGTCACGCAGAAGAAGAGAGGCTGGGAAGTTCTGTAACATCTGAGCATACTCCAATGATATGCTGCATTTTTGTTGTTGTTGTTTTCTTATTTATTTTTTTTCCAAGAGGATGGGGAGGAGAGAAGTTACCAATTTTCCTGGAGTGTCTCCTTCCAAAAATCCTGGAGACACTACAGCCCTGACTCTGATCTCATCTTGCGTCAGCATAACTCAGGACTAAACACACTGGAAACAGAAAGCCCAGGATTAACTGAAAATTATACAAAACTAAGGCTGTCATGAAATGAAAAACTTGCGCCTGTTCTCAGTCTGTCTGTACTTAGTGACTTCAAGGGACTTAAGCATATGTTTAAAGATAGACTGCTATGTAAAATGCCCTCTTGAAAGAGGTACTTTCCCAAAGTCTAAATCTAGAGTCAGATCAAATCTTTTAAAAGTTAAGTGCAGTCCTTGAGGGCTGATGTGGCCAAATATTCCAGCTTAATCTTGGCTAGAATTTTAATGTTTTGAACAGCTAGATCTGACGGTATGTGCCTACCTAGCTTGTTATATTCCCCTGGAATTTATCAATGACACACTCTATATAATTGTGGTTAATTTTTGTCTGTCTAAAATCCTTTTTTGGTTTTGCAAGGGAAAGACTGCAAAGACGGAGTACGTAAAAAAATTCTTCCTCAACCAAAGCAAAAAATTGATTTTTTTTTTTCCTTCCACAATGAAGAATTAAAACAATGTCTGTTGCTTTCATGCGTAATGTCAGGATCTCTGCTAAAAAATAGTAAGAAGAAATATGATGAATTTTTCATATGGAACTTATTCCTTGTAATTTTATAATGCACATATGTGAGGTTTTATGAAGACTTATACTAAAAGGCTTTAGAACAATGTAATAAAGGAAAATTGTTCATAACATCCTTTGGTATCAAGAGAGCTAAACAGACGTACTTTGAGCAAGAGAAATAAAATGAAGGACAATGACAAGTAGTGATAGACTGTTGCAAATGCAGTTCATTTTCTCCAAGATTTACAGAAAGAACCAGCCTTGACTGTAAGGTTCTCCGCACTATTTCTCTGAGTTTCTTCATAATCTGTACCTTTGCAAGATGTAACATTCCTATATCCATTCTCTGACTTCTGAAACACGTGTTCCACCTGTATATAAAATACCAATCATTTACTTACTTTCACAACTTATTTTATTTTTTAAGAAGGTGCTTGAAAACCTTTAAGGACAAAATTACATCTTCAAAGCTACTACAGTATGTCCTACTTACAATGTGACTGCATGTTACGTCTCTGAAGATCTGTTGTTGCTTAGCAGAAATCAGAGGAGACACAGGAACAAATGTGTTTGTCTTCCATATTTCTTAAAATCTTTTTTGTAGGAAGCAAGCATGAGATATGGATAGTCATGATTTATCACTTCTGTTTGTATAGTCATTGGTTGCAAGCAGTGGACCTTTTGTCATTCAGAAAAATTCTTATTAATTTATTAGCTATATTGCAGTAGCATCAAGAGGTCCCAGTTGGAAATGAAAATCCTCCTGTGTTTAGCACAGGTGATATATCCAATTAAACAAAAAAACAAAACCCACATTCAACCATAGTGTAGGGCAAGAGCCAGCAAGTACAGAAGATAGAGAGATGTGGCTTCCTCAAGAAGGCAAGGAACAAAACCAATTTGATTTTGCAGAATAAACAGAGGCCTCAGCCTGTTTTTCTGTTGTTCAATGATATAAACATTGAGGCAAAGTTGAATTTGTAATGGTATTATGAGATCCCCTATTGTGAAAGATAAATAGCAAATTTGGCCTAACGCCTCAATAAATTAATTAAACGGAACTAACCCGACTTTTAGTTCCTGTCACCTCATTAGTTTAGCAGATTAATTTCTGAACAATGCAGCTTCAAAGAATCCACTTTATTCTGGGGCGGTATACTGTTAGGAAGTTAGAGGATTTTCTAGAGGCACAAAATCTGCACATGAACAAATCTGGAATTCTTGGATCCGTTGAGCCATGTAATACTTTGAGTTGGAGTCTCTCAGCCTTTGTGTTTCAACTGGAGTAGAACTCTTCTCTTCAAAAGAAAGAAAAAAAAATCTGCTAGAAATACTATGCAGAAACACAAACTTACCAAGAAGGAGAAAACGTAATTCAGTTGGTTTTTTTTTCATCTAGGGAGCAGGCATACCAATTTTTGCCTGATCTTAATGTATCTCAGTACATTAATAGTGGAGACAGTTGATGTCATCCAGTTTGGTGTCATCCAGTTTGCTATCTGAGAGCAAAATATTGTAAGTCATGAATTCATAGAAACAGGTCAATTTAAAGGAACAAAAATCCAAACATAAAAGGTGAGATAATAAAAGCAGGTATCTTTATTACCCGTGTCCCCTTCCTAACACCAAAAAGTAATATAATTTTTTTGTAAAGAGTTTTGTTGTCAATGGATCTTTAAATCTCTGTGTCTTCATATTGGAGTTTTAGGTTAATAAAGTATACTTCCTGAACGGGATCCTGCAGAAGTAGTCCTGGGTGAGGGGTTCCATAATGATCATTTTAATGACAGGAACACCATCCACAGATAGGTGTGTTTAATTTAGCACAAGCCACAGTATGTGTCCTGTTAATGTGCTGTACTCTAGAGCTGAGGAACAAAGTTCTACTACAGCTTGTAGATAAAACTGCTGCACCGTGGAAGCGGACGGTGTCCGTGGGAATGATGGTAGCACACAACAGCTGTTATGTTCCAAAAAAAATCAAGATGCATCTTCAGTTGGTGTAAATTAGAGATATGAAACTGAAATTATCGGAGTGATTTGTAATAGCTAAGAACAGTCCTATATCTTTAGAAGAAATGAGCAGAAAAAAGCTGAAAGAGGGAAGTGAAAACTTAAGTTAGCGGTATACACTGAAAGCATTTGGGGAGAAGAGTTGTAAAGAAAAGCTAGAAACTGAAGTACTAAACAAGTGCTATTGCTTCTTGTGCAGTGACAGGGTGATTGTGGTGGGATTCCCAAAAGCCACAAGTCAGGAGGAAAGGCTGCGTAAGCCAACCTGCAGAAAGTTAGGAGGAGCACTCTGCAGCTTAGGCCCCGAGCTGCAGATTTAAGTACCTAAATTCATTTGGGATCCTCAGCCGGGAGCTCTTCCAGCAGACAGGGATTTATCTATGGTCAGTCTTTCCCTGGTGTCAGAATTTAAAATATAATAATAATAAAAATAAATTAAAAAAACCCACCCTCTAGCATATATTTCAGTGGTTCAGGTACCTGTTCTTGCCTGAGTTGACCTGGAGGTGCAGTTTTTCAGGTGCACGGTTAAGTGGTGGTGTTGCTGGTGCTTGAGAGCGTGGCTTTCTCAGCCACCATGGTGCCACTTTGTTGCGAGGGCTCTGTTATCAAAGGCTCAACAGAGGACCATGTCTTGGTGTGGTTAGAGCATCATCTTCCAGGGACAAGATTGCTCTTACTAAACCTGCTCCAATTAATGTTCTGGTATCAATGTTGATATTTCCTATTTGACACCGAACTACACTATTGGATTAATCATTGGGAGTCCAATCCTGCCTGTTCTTGAAGGAGTACGCTAATCTTGGGGCTGCTGGATAAAAGGTTTTGGGAGAGGCAGATCTGGTTTCAGTCTGTGGGAGGACTGGGCACGCTTGGAGCCCATCCTGGCTTTGGAAGTGAGGTGGGCAGAACAACGCCTACTTTTGAACACCACAGCACTGAGCAGTTTGGAATAATCCTGACTTTGTTGTATGTGCACCCAATGGCCCAGGTGCCATGGGGGGCATGTTGTTAAGCAGGTTTGGCTACAGCAAAGCCCAGTAAGAGCAGAAGACAGGTTTTATACTGGTGTCTGAACCTGGCTGACAGAAGAGGCAGTTAAGACCATAAATCTCTGTTATTTGTATAATCTTTTGGCTAAAATGATTTTAATAGACAAGGGTGCTTTACATAACTACTGCCTGAATCATTGTGGTCTGTTGATCTGATGCCTTCCACAGTATATAACGTTGTCAGAAATTAGGTTTTCTCAGACCTAATGAAATCCAAGGTGTTTATTTTAAGACTCAATTTATTATTTTGTAAATTGAACTCAAAGTTTTAAAGGCTTTAAGGAAAAGCTGACTGGATGTAATTTTTGGATTATCAGTCCCACCTAATAGAGGAAAAAGTGAGATAATTGATGCACCTAAGAGAGTTACTGACATTGTTCAGGCTTAAGGGTCTTTTAGGTCCTCTTTCTAGAAGAAAAGGTGGATTTACCTCTGCTGCTCTGTGCTGTCTATCTTTTTAAGATGACTGTCCTGGGTAATACCCTTTGCAGTGTACAGATTTCTTCTGGAGTTATGACTTGGTGTTTATAGTCCTCTAGTGACATCTACAAAAAGCAGATATATATTATCTCATAAAGCTGCCTCAGCTTGAAAAAAGTAAAAAAAAATGAATCTATGGCAAAGAAATATCTTTCCCAATGTAGCACCCTGACAACCCGTGCACCTTTCAGTGAAATTAACAGAGTTTTCACATTTTCCACCTTTAGATAAAAACATTATAGTCTGCTTAGGCTGAAGATTGATTAAACTCACAAAATAATACATATATGAGGGTGGAAATACTAGACTGATATTCTTATGATATTCCTTTGAAAGTCATATATCTGTTTGTGTATTTTTTTGGGTTTTTTTGTTTTGTTTTTCCCATAGAGATTTACACTTTTAAGTATAGATCAATTACTATGCTGTCTGTAGGACGCTCCTGCGTCCTTTGCTTCCTGTGACTGCTACAGCTCATTGTTTTCCTAAATGGCAACATGAGCACCGTTATGATACTTCTAACACAGATATTGATCTCCTTGATCGTGATAAAATCAAATCCTGGCTGCTTTATGATAGATGAATTACCATGCTTTGGAAGGGCTGTTTTGGGTTTCTTTCTCAATTTGTTGCTGTTGTACATTGATGTGTAAGGATGAAGAATACCGAGGCACAAAACACTGCTGAAAGCTCCAGTGCCAATTTCTGTACCTTTTCGCAGCCTGACAGAAAAGCAGGAAGAACGTGCAGCAAACAGTGCAGGGAGTTTGTCTCTCTTAATCCCAAACATCTGGTTTCACAGCAAGAGAAAAAAAAAAAAAAAAAGCCAAATGAAATTGCCATATTCAGTTTAACACCCAAGGTGAGATTCTGCATGGTTTATCCCTGTTGTTTCCATGGTGGTGGGTCTGTGCTGCTGCCAGTGTGTCATGTGGCACAAGGGCTTGGTCTCTCCTGACTGGAATTGCCCATCATCACCTCTTTGCTGCAGCAGTTCTCCAGGTGATTTCGAGGCACAGGACAAGCTGCTCCTGCCTCCAAACTCTTCTGCCCTCTAATATTTAATCTCTTTCCTGCAGTTTGACTCTCTCGTGCTTTTGTAAAAACTGCCAGGCACAGTTGTCCTGTATCCTGTCAATTCCCAGAAATGGTCCTGACATGATGAAAAAACCTCATTCCCTAGGGGTATTCTACTCAGTAACAATCTTGCATTTCGAGTGTTAAGCTGTTAAAGGGAGAGAATTCAGACAGATTTCAGGTCTCATGTCAGGTTTTCATGACAATGGTAAAAACGCCTTTGTTTATGATAGCATTTATGCCACCGATACCACAGGCACAGCTGTTCTGCAGTTGGTCAGTGCTGAAATATGGATAGTAATTTTCTTAGCAAAGACAGGCTTCGTTTCTATTTTTATCCTAGGTAATCACCCAGCTTTAAGGATAATTAAACCTGCTCTAATGAATGGCATTAAGAAAAAAAAAAAGTACTTTCCACCCTTTCTGTCCTTTCCCTGCAAACAAGGTAAATGCCACTAAAGTGATGCGAGAAGAGCATTTTAGAATGTGTTTGAATTCATCATGGGATTTTTTCCATCCAGGAATTCACATGACACAATGGAAAGTGGGATCTAACACCTCCAAGATAAGCTATTAGACTATCTATAAAGTGCTACACTCATCTTTATAAATGAAATTGTATATAAGGCCAGAATAACTGGGACACGGTGACTTTGAATATAAGTAGCGTTGTTATCTTTGGTGCAAGCATCAGCAGAGATTACAATGGTCTGTTGTGATGGCCCTGGGGGAATCTCACAAGGCCTCACAGTAGGCACTGTACTATTTATTTTAATTCTTTTCTCAACAAAATAGTGTTTTGGTGCTTGGAAGGCGTGACCCTTTTTAAATTGTGTTGTCTCTCTTCATTCCTCTTTGAGCCAGGCGGGAGAAGAGGTGTGAGCACAAACGGTTAGAAAAGTTGAAAAGGTGCTGGCAGAGGATGGAGAAATTAATGACTGACACTGTAGAAACAGTTTGTTCTGTAGAGCCACCAAGACTGTGGGCACTATCTGCAGATGGATCCAGTCAGTGTCTCCAGTGTTTTCTACTAGAAGATCAGTTGCTTTTTTCCAACTAGTTTTATTAGATCCCACCGATGGGATCTGGTCTGAGCTACAAATATGTTATGTTACAGGAAACTTCCCGGTCTTAGCCTGTGTGTGCCACCACTTAGAAAGAAAACCCAGCTATACTGTGGAGACAGCAGCAATGGCTCAGAGCTCTTTTTGGACATGCTCAAGTTGAAGATGTGACCTCAGTCCCATGGGTGTCTTTTCTTCTGTAGCTGTCATTTCCACCTCCTGCTTTTCTGTTAGGCTGGGACAAAGTCCCAAAATAGGCAGTTGAGTTTTTGGCAGTGTTTGCTGCCTAAGTACTTACTCTTCATTCCCTACAGAGATATGGTGGTGCGTGGGATTCTCTGGTTTGTGTAAAACTTCGAAGTAACATGTTCCCCTTGTGGTTCACAAGACATAGGTTGGAAATTCTGACACAGAACAAACATGTTTCTTTGTTCTGAAGCTTGGTGATTGGGCAAAACTTTCTTATTTTGGTGTAGGAGTTTTATTTTTTTCAATTTCAGAAGATGGTCAAGGCAATTCAATGGAAGAATTGCAGAATCTCGTTTTCTTGATGTCCCCAGAAACTGAATCCTATTTGGACAATAAGCACTAGTCCATAAACAAGCTACTGCATTCGGTGTAAGGGTAACTTTGTAAGGTTTCTGTGGTCTCTTTAATACAGGAGTTGATCAAATGTGCCTCTAATAATCTGAAGTGTGGAAAACCTTTTACAATTATTTAAACTTATTTCTTGAAAGATGCACGATACTTTACCTGTATGTGTCCCACAAGCTGTCCATACTCCATGCTTATATTTTCTGAAAACAAAACATGGATAGGCTTTCATGATGATTCGAAGTTGATATAGGGTTATTTTGATTAGTTAGGGATCATGGCTGCTGTCCTGGAAGGGGAGGACTGCATTTGTGTAGTACCAGAAACAGGTTTTTATCTTGTCATTTGTTTGAATAGTGTGACTGTCACCTCTCTCTCCCTACAGGAACTTGCTTTTCTTTTTCACCTTACTGAGATAATTAAAAAAAAAAAAAAAAAAAAAAAATCAACACAAACGAAATGAAGAGAGCCTAGTTTATAAATTGACCCTTATTGCAACCCAGGTGCAAGTGCCAGGGAAGTCAGAGGACATGCCTAGCATTCAGCAGTTCTCCCCAAGATTATTCTAAGAAACACATATCACCCAATACTGAAGCCTGCTCTGGTCTGATAAGGTTTGTCTACATGCGGAAGTCAGCATGCTGTTAAACTAGAATAACAGTGTACAGCGTGGTATCTTCTTCACACTAACTCTCTGCACGACCAGTCGCAGGGTATATGTCCTAAGGCTGCTTTCGAAGTGAAGTAAGCTGCTTTTTAATTAAAAGTCTTCTAATATACACTTCTTTCTGGTGTCATTGCAGAGCAGTCAGTACGCTGCTAAATCTCATCTTACTGTGTCTGGACTCTCATGCTGACAAGCCCTGTCTTTCAGTTTTAAGGTCTTGGTCAATTATTTCTGTAAGTGCAGAAGACAATATCAGTGCACTGTACTGTGATACAGAGTGCTCAGACGCTGCATACCAGAGTAGAACTCTGTGCTCATTGAAGTGAATATAACATTTTCACTGATTTTAGTGAAAGATCCAACTTTATCCTTGTGTTTGTGTGTTTTCTTGTATCATAGTACCACCTAAAGATCCAATGTGGAATTTTGGCCTCATTGTGCTATTACTGGTAAGTTAACATCTAAGGAGAGCTTAGAGAAAAGCAATAAAAATGGGAAGGGAGGCTTTGAGTCAGGTTCGATTTACGAGGAAAAATGAAAGGATTTGAGTGTGCATAGCTTGTTTGAGTTTGACAAAGAAGACAACATGACTGTAAATACTTCAAAAGTTTAATTCCAAAAACAGCAGAGGATTTGCTTAATGTTAAGGACATTCCAAAGGTTAGGACAGCAGCTCAGGAGACCTGGGGTTAATTCCATGACATATGTCCTTAGGCAAGACATTTCTGCTTAGATCCTAGCAAATTCCTAAAGGCACCCAACTGCCACGTCTTTGTCCACATCATTGCGTGTTAGTCAGCTGAGACTGAAAACCACCTAATTTAGACAATTATCTTGTTAAATACCTTTGCAGGTCTGGATTTTAGTTTCTACCTGCATCAGCTATAGATGTCTGCAAATGGGTAAAAATTTCTCTTTGCCAATGAAAGAGTGAGAGTATAATAGGTTTGGAAAGTATGGGTCTTCAGATGTTCTAACAGTGGGAGCCATGCAAGTATACTGAGTAGAAAAACTAATTAAGATGGGATTTATTTCACTTGTCTGTGAGTGTAAGGAAGTCACCTAATCTTTCTCTGTTTTCAGTACAGAGATGAGGTGCTCCAAAGGGCAATGAGCCCGATTTGGTGACAGTAACTGAAACGGGAGATGAATTCACCCCAACAGTGCCTGTCTCCACCCTCTCTGGAGGGAGCCAAGACAATGCCTGCATTTTAGATAGTTGAAATTAGGCAAGATGAATGTTATCTTAAGAATAAAAGGATGAAGTAAAATCAACTCAGCTTGATTTTAAGGGGAAAAAAAAGTCTTTAATGAGTGCATTTGCTGAAATGTTCTTTTAAAAGAATTACAGAAACCACTTCAAAGAACTTATGTTTTTCTCCTGCTATTTCTTATAAAACGTCCAGGAAGTCTTTTATTAAAAACAAACTACATGATAGAGACCCTACTTCTCCCGTTTCTGTGAAGCAGTCCTTGCCCAGACTAGCAACATCCCAAAAGTGCTGTGGTGCACGTACTATTAATGAATGTTGTAGCCAGTAAGCCCTACGTGTCCCAAGTTACCTAATACTACATTTGAAAATCTAGGCCTCAGTAACTAAATGGGAGCTGAGATTTTTTGGAAATCTTCTCCTTATGTCTGTTGCTTTAATACAGCAGCTTCATGATAGTTGGAAATACTGTGGTACATATAGGTGGTAGCTACCTCCCTGAAAATAACTCATCCTCAGAGAAAATAGAATTATGGGCACAGTGAGTTTAAAGAAAAACAAATAATGTGGGGAAATGAAAGTTGTTTATAGAAGAGCTGCAAAAATTCTGGGAGCTTCTGTTAGAGCTGCTGGAGGTCCATGTGCAAAGCAGCTGTAGGATGTTGGGTATCTGAGGAAAGGTTGAGCAATATAGACTCATGAGGAAGATTGAGATGACCTATCTGAGGTCCCTACTAACCCATGCGATTGCACAAGTCCACATTTCAAAGAAAGATGAGCTGAATTACTTTATACTGCTGTAAGTGTGACTCAATGATAGAATCCTCCCTTGTGTTACATTCATTACCCTGCAGGACAGCAACATCCCTTTGTGACTAGTTTACTCCTTTTGGTTTACATTCTTCAAAGAAAAGACCTGCTTTCAGGCTTTGTCCTTCTTGTTTTGGTAGCTCCCACCTCCAGACTCTCCAGAGCTTATCTTCACGCAGCTGGACTCTTACTTCCCTCACAACTGCTTGTCACTTGCCCTCTTCACTGGCTCTGCAGGGGAAGGAAGGAGAGACTCCCTTTGCTATTCAGCCCTCTGTCTTCTGGCTCACCTATTGATGAAGAGGCAGAGATGAGTGAGCAATAAGTCACTTCAGGGACAGGGACCTGCTGTCAGAGAGCCTGTGGCTACATACGTACTAGACTAGACTTATGCTTGGGAATGTCTAAAAGATGCTGAATTTAGAAGAGCAAAATGTATTTGTGGGAGTTTACATTCATTGCTTTTTCTTGACCTTGCAGACCCAACAACTCTTGCTTTTGGAAATCAGAGATGGACTGTCCTAAGAACTTGGAGGGGGATTTAGGGTTCTAAACGTGGTGGGGAATTTCTCTGGTTGTGGAGCAATCCTGAGTCAGATCACTACATGAAATAAGGACTCCCTAATTGAAGAGGTGAATGTGGGTCACAAGGCTGTGATCTTAAAAGCCCATCCTCAGCCTGAATGAGACTTAACAAGTTAGATGGGAGATGCACCTATTGCTGGTTCCCCAGAGAGCCTGGGCTTGAACTAGACACTATGTTCCTGGACACTGTAAGGACACCTGACTGTTCCTGTTGCAGAAATGCATGTATGTTCTACACTGTAAATGTGTAAGGGAATAAAGGTGGAGATTATGTGAATTACACTGAGATCAGCTTCTTGCTGGGCTCTCTTGAAATCCCAAAGTCCTAATCCTTCCCATGAGTGACTCCGAACCTGTGAATTCACATCATCTGTCTTATGCCCCAATTCAGGGGCTTTGAATCATCCTCTGTAAGTACTTACCTCTTTCTGCTGGTTTGCACCCTCTGAATCTCACCTAGATGCCTGATGTGGGCAGTGAAAGATGCTTCCAAGTGCCTGGTGCTTCAGGCACACAGAGGATGACTCTGTGTATGAGTGCTTGTCCACTGGTCACTGCAGGTTGTAAAACACAATACAGAAGACAGAGAGAAAGCTGACAACAGTGACAGGAACACCACACTGCCTATATATAGCAAAGTAGCTGTTGTTGTCTGCTTGTTACTGTTATGAACAACTATCTCACTTTTTTGCTCCCTCTCACTGTTTTATCCATCTGATGTCATTCATTGTATACTTAGACTATAAGCTGCAAGGAGGAGAGGCTCTTGTATCCTCCTTCATAGTATGTGCAGCACTATGAGGTCCTGCCCCTGACTGGGGCCTCCAGGCACTATCCCAGTATAAATAATACATAAAAATAGATCAGCAGTGTAACATCCATCAAGAAAACCATACAGAGACCTAAACAGTGCTTTAGTATTGAATTGCTGTGCTGTCTAATACGGGGTTCATGCAATAGCTTGCTGTAGTTTTCTGAATTAGAAGACAGATCATACAAAGCCTTATATCTATGGGCAATGCTCAGGGAGCTTGGGGGAAATCTATAATTACTAGAATCGGGAAGTGTGCCAAAGATGATTTACAAGTATGGGGAAGAATGCATCTTTTGTGATGTTCATGACTTTATCAGGTTTATTTTGGAAGCTCTCCAAGATTAATAGCAAAAAAAAAAAAAAAAAAAAAAAAAACCCACCAAAATTTTTTGAAGTGAAGAAAACAAAAAAAAAAAAAAAAACCCAGCCAAAATTTTTGAAGTGAAGCAATCAGACCTAATTTCAGCTGCAGCAATAGCTGCAATAGCCCAGGGGTTTGTAGCAGCTTCCTCCCTCTTGACACAGCACTAATTGTTCATGTTGCACCGGGTAGGATCACATTAAGGAAAGCAGTTGATCTGAGTCATACAGACAGCTTTTGAGGTGTGCAAGGGCAATACACAAGAGGAATGGGTATTATTAATATTATCACTTATATTACAGCCATTGTTGTAAAGTTCATCTGCACTCAGAGCCTCACTAGACTACACACAACGTAGAAAGAACATGAGGTAAAAATCCTCCGAAAAAAGTTAATAAGTATGTTAAACAATGAAGATGTACCTCAGAAGTTAGGTATTACTGTTCTTATTCAGCTTGGAGTCATGAAGGTGTAGTGATTTGCTCTTTCAGAGTTGTAAATAATTGTTCCGTGCGATCGATTTGATGGGATTGCTGAAGGGGGTCCTGGCAGGTTGAAAAGGACAAGTTCATGGCCACTGAGGATTTGTTTCTTGTGACAGCAAAGCACTGGACCCATAGCACCATTTTTCAGATGCTTTTTGAGATAAACTGATGGTAGTTGTAATTTTCAGGCCTCTGATCATCTTTCATTTTAGAGATCCTTTTATGCAAGTACCTTTCTGTTTGACCCATGACTCCACCTGTTGTAGCTTCATTCTCATTTGATAACCCCGATTGAGGGCTCCAAGGAGCATGCTCTAAGTATCTCTACTAAAATGGTCATATAGTTTCTCTGTCTAATCAGCAGAGAGGGAGGCACCTCAGTTTCCCATCCAAGATGTCTGAAGTGGCTGGGAATAATCAGCCCCTGAAGTGCCTGTTTCTCTGTAATGACTGTAAATGGAAATTGGATGAACTGACACCTAGTTTTCAGATGGCTAAACTTAGGACGAAGGAATTGCAGTACTTATTTAATTCATTTTGAGTGCTTTTGCAGACTTTGGGATACCAATGATGGGAAGAGCTTGGAAAGCAGCATCTCTGACGGCAAACCCCGGTCCAAAATATTTAGTTCACTTAGGTTGCAGTGCTTTGAGGCAGTGAGCTGGAGTGAATCTCTTAATTGTCAACACAGGAGCGTGTTTCAGTGCCAGAAGGTTCAGTCAAATAATCTCTGTGGTAGGTTTCTTTTTTTCTTTTTTTTTTTTTTTCTTCCCTTCATCTTTGGGGAGGTACATGCTATTGCAAACTTGGAGCAGAGGTAGCATCTCCAGTCTCTGCTGCTAAACTGGGATGGAATTCCATGCTGGTGGCTGCTGGAGCCAATCTCTCCCGCTGTTCACTGACGGTGCTGCAGGAGTGTATGGTATTTAGTATAGGAAAACCACATAGGATTTGATTTGGGATCATGACTGCCACGGCTGTTGAGCATCTGGGTGGCTGTTTGTTGAAGGGAGTGCAGCTTGCTGGGTGCTTTTATGTCACAGCACAAATGACATTAATAAGTAAATCAACGAGAATGTGACTGAGGAGACCGAGGCATTTCCCTTAACTTCAAAGAGTTGCATTTGGCCTATTAAATACAAAATTTTGTCTACAGGCACAATATACACCTAGAGGAAAACAAAACCAAACCTTCTTATTTATCTGCTTTCTGTAACACCTGTGTTAGTCTTTTATGGTTTAGCTGGGGCCATGGTGGCCATTTTCCTGCTGTCCTTCTACCCAAGCAGGAAGAGGGAGACTTCTCTGTGGCACCATATAATTTATTTTTGTTAGCTTTTTGGAGGTGTAAGTGCTAAGAATGGTGCAAGTCAGACTCCTGACTCTTTCTATATCAGACAAACTGGTGGCTCCTGATTTCAGAGATTCTTCATAATAAACAAAGTCCTTCAGTTTTGCAGAAGACTTTATAAACGCATATAGGGAGACTAAAAGTCCTTGGTTTCCACAGATCCAAATAAACCCATTAAAAGAAAAAGGTTTCTTTCATTGCTCTTGGGAAGAGTTAGGCAAATAACTTGAGCAGCAAGAGAAGAGGTAAGCAGTTGCACAATCTTCGTTTGTATCATTCACACTCACACGTTGGGAAAAGAATTCCCAGCTCAAGAGTGGGCTCAAAATTAAAAGAGAAACATCCCCAAGGCTTTTGGAATAGGAAAAAGAAAAGAAGCTGCAGAAGCTCAACTCTCATGAATTGTTAAAACAAAACAAACAGCTGGATGGCAGAAGGGCTGTTCTTCGCTATAAAACATTTCCTGAAACTCTTTCTTCCAAGTTCCATGCTGATTATTTATTTGTTTTAGTTTTTCTTTCTCATGAATTGATTTGATTAAAAAAAAATTAGGCATCTGATCTTCTGAATATGAAGAGAGGATGCTAGCAATAATTTTGCTAGTTTCTTAAGTGTGATCAGTTATTAATGCCTTCTTCTGAGCATATGGTGGAAGAGAGCAAGGGATCCATCACATATCTTTCTTTGTCTGCAACACTTTGTCTGTAATCTTAAAAGTTAATTTCCTATTTCCACTCTCATTTCATCATGACCCTTCTGTCCTCAGTCCTGCAGATCTATTTCCAGCAAGTACAGCAGCACTGAACTTAAGGTGTTTAAAGTAAATCAGCCAATGCTGACAGCAGCTGAGGGTGACTCCATGAACAGGTCCTCTGGCAGAAGGGAAGAGGTGGTGACATTGACACGGGGGCCATGACAAGTACCAGAGGTCAGTAGTGTCCCCCTGTCACAGTGCTGCCTGCACATTTTTTATTGCCTCTCTTTCTTTTTTGAGTTCTGTATCTTATGGAAGGTGACCTAAGAACATCTGTGGAGAAGTCGGTGAACTTCTGCTCTAAAAGCATGAGCAGGATCTTGTAGGAGGACACTTGTGTGCACCGTAGTGATTATCAGCTGTTTGCTGGTTTTGTCCAAGTTTGTCAAAGCTTTTCTGAAAACAGAGTTTCAGTGATCACAAAAACAAGCTGAAGTTTTAGCCTAGCACTGCCTTTTTTGAAAGCTAGAGTTAAATTTCAAAAATTTCACCTGTAATTTATGTGTCCACACCCTCAAAAAATCTAGAACCTTCTTCCCTTTTTCATTTCTACCTGATAGTCATGTTAGCTCGAGTCGGACATCTGTATTCACACTGTTGGAATACTTTGCATGGTTTTGCCACGTCTTGTATTTTCCACAGAAATTACACATTGAAAGGCAGTACATTTTAAGTGCCAAAACTTGATGGGATGCTTTGCTGGCTCTGTCACTGACTGCCTGTCTTGCTCGGCTCATGGCGTTAGTGGCACGTTTCCCTTGTGGGTGCAGGGACTCTCAGGCAGACCACAGGATAGACAGATGGGTCACATCTGTATTTGCAAGTTAAACAATCCCCAAAGACGGTATTGGCCTGCAATAATTTGTGATAATTATTAGCGTGCTCACTGGACTGGTTTTTGCTCTTGTCAATTAGCACATTTCCAAACTGCCCTATCATAAGCTGGAGGGATAGGGAGGGGTCCCAGGAGGTAATACAGATGATACCATTCAGTTTTGAAGGGAATGAGGGTTTGGCTATATGGACAGAAGCAGTGCCAGGCTGTTCTGTCTCAGCATCTGCAAATAGTGTCTGGCACATTTTATTTATTGGTACAGACTTAGACTTGGGGTCTGGAGGCTCAAGTCAGAGCTGGGCTGGGGACGACTGTACTGTGTTCCTGTAATTACACAGACTTTTCCTCCACCCATTTTTTGTTTGTTTTGTCTTCTTAGATGTAAACTCATCAGGGAAGGCATTGACACTTGCTCTTTATTTGTAGAGTATTTAGTACCATGTGGCCCTGACCTGCATAGATTTCAATGCAAATAAAGGCAGTTGAATATGCTCTTGCCTGTTTGCTTGCAGCTTGTGAGGTTTTCCCTGACTATAACTGTACCCTTAAGAAAGGAACAAAGGGTAGCTACTTAAGAACTGTAAAACCTGCCTCACTTCAGCTCCGGCTATTTAATTTTGTAGGCTTATGTCAGACCCTTAAGGTTAAAAATGTTTCTTTTCTTGTCTTGGCTTGAACAGCAAATGGAATGTTTCAAAGGAAAAAAAAAAAAAAAAAAAAAAAAGAGTCCATAAGACGCAGGCCAGAGTGATGTAGCCTTGCCTGTTTTTCTTGATCTGAAACACTGTATTAGCTGGAGTGCAACATGGCCTGGCCGTCTCAATTTCCATCCCATTTTTGGATGGAAATTTGCACACCAAACAGGCGCAGAAACAATCATTTGCTCATGAACAGACGGATGTTTGCTTGTTTTCTGTGCAGCACAATATTTTCTTGGTTGGACTTTTCTTCATCCCTTCAAACTCCATGAGCGCCCCCAAAACTGCAGAGTAAATGATTTTGGCTTTCAATGAACAAAGCTCTGAGATGATAATGAGAAGCGGTGAATAAACTCTCCATGTCTTACATGATACAGACTTGAACTCTGCTGAAGGGGCCGTATGCAACAAGGTCAGGAGTGTGATGAAGTATAAGTTTGGAAGGGGAATCTGCAGGAGAGATAGTATGACCCACTGAGTGATAAGTGCTGACAGACTGGCACCCTGATGTTTGAAGTGCTTTCCCTTGCGGCAGAAGTATGTCTCTGATCCTGTTGTGTTATGGCCAGACTTGGTCTGTTTTGAAAGCCTATACTTTCTTCACATGGAGACTCAGAAAGATTCAGGATGAATGTATTTAACAGAACCCTGAATTTTGCGCCACGGTTAAAGATAAATTTTAAAGATTCGATATGGTCTTCCCAAAAGGCACTTGTAACAATAATCATAAGCATTTGTCAGTACATTGTTATTATTATATGTTTATGTTAATGTTTTTCTAATACTTCACCATTAAGTTTCTGTGTTTAGTGCACTAGTTCATAGAGAATAAAAGCATTAAGTTATGATTTCAAAAGAATGATAAAACAATAACACTGGGGAAGTTCAGTCATCTTCTAGTGCTTAACAAATTGGGAGCATTATTCAATCTGTCCAGGCAGGCTCTTGCGCGGTTCCTGTTCTTCTCTGTTTCTTTCCTGTGGGTTTAGCTTGTGAGTGCTCCCAGTATGGCCACACAGGGAGAGAAACTAAAATATATGAGTAAGACCCAGAGTGGGAGGTGGAAGATTAAGTGAAATGTCCTGGGACCTTCCAGGAGAAAGCTGCTCTGCTTTTTACCCAAACCTTAGTGGCAGAAGTAGTATGAGATGCTGGGCACGGATGTTTGACTAATATGGGATCTTAAGAAATAGTAGCGATATGTTTTTGGTTCTTTATATCAGTTTACTTCAGTTACATTTGCAATTTTATATATATAAAAAGAAAAAAAAATTATGAATTTTTCAAATAAAAAAAATTGGGGGAGAGAGAAAAATAAATTTTTCTTTTTTAACCTTTAGTTTCTAGACTAGGACTGGGTCAAGTTCCCCATCCTAATTCCTGTATCTCCAGGACAGTAATATTCTGTCACATGTTCAGAAGATTTCTGGTACCTGACATGGCAATTCTATCATCTCGACTGCTTCTTTGACAGCCAGTAATCAGACAACTTCACTGCTTTGGAAGACAGAAGGAGGCAGGGGTATAATCCTTAACAGTACATAGGACTAATCAGGCCTCTCTTTAACTACTTGAATACAGAGGATATATCTTCACAGATAATAGAAGAAAATACTGTCTTCATTTTGATTAATAGTAATAAGGCACTAACAGACATGTAGATATGTCAGTTTTCAGTGATTTGCAGCCATGCTCCTCTCCATTGGAAACAATGAGAAATAATTTACAAGTGCTTTCATTATCAGCATCCCAAAGGATATCTGTCTGAGCTTTCATTCCTTCCCAGTCTCTAATGTATATGCACTGGGCTGCATTTTTTAACCATGCAATCAGAAAGCATGTGTTCCTCAGGACCTTTGGGTCATTCCTGCAGAGGGTGGACGCCGAATGAGGAAGACACCAAGGAAGTAGAAATGTTGTCTTGTTATTTTTAAATAAACTTAGTAAAACATTGCCTTTATTTTCCCTCTGCTTCACAGACATACTGCAAGAGACAAGATCACGTTGTTTGCCATCGCATTCCAGCTGTAGTGCTGACGTTTGTAACTTTTCAGTTCTTGGCCTTGTAATCTTCTTATTTCGTGTATCATGGAATCCCGTTTGTGCAGCATGACATTTTCTCTCATTTCCTCTCAAGTGAGAATACTACCACCATAAGGGCATGTACACCTAACATCACTAATACACTTTTCCTTTTTGGCAGCAGGAGGATAAGAGCCTGTTACACAACCGTTGGAGGGATTCATTCCTTTACCTCCTATAGCACAGGACCAAGCTTAGGCATGTCAGGGTTTTATGACGGTTCAGCCGATGCTACTCAGTGAAGAGCATTACGTAGGGAGTAACTATATGTAGATCTGGAACTGGAGAAACAAAAGTAATTGTTCTAGTAATGGCTTTTGTTGGTTTTGGAAACATTTATCTGGTGTGGGTATAGTCAAACAGACAAACAAGTGATAGCATAGACCTACATTTTTTTCCTCCTGTATAGGATCTGATACTTAACCAGAGTCAACGGAAGGTGCTAAGCAGTTTAGAGTAGTAATTTCACTTTCTGGTGGTTAATGTTTCTCTCTTTACTGTTGGTTATGCATGGAGCTTCCAGTGACCAGGCTGCCAGCTCCTGGTTTTCAGGTATCTAAATTGAATGGAGGTGAGTCTGAACCTTAGAGAGATTATCAAATATTTTTACACTAAATTTATTAAAGACAAGCTCTACTTTCATTCAAATTATCTGAATGAATGTGCCCACTAATTATTCTGTCAAAAGAATTCAGAACTGGAACTAAGATGATAAATTTAATGTTTGCGTGCTAGTGAACACAAGTATCACCAATATTATAGGGTCAAGATAGTCATGATCCCTTTTTACCTAATTAGTGCAACCGCAGTGAAGTAAGTGGACACATGCCAATGTTTCCTTTACTGATTACTGTCTGCATTACTCTGACACAGCTCCATAATGGAGACTTTGTTATAAATCTTTATTATATATCTCTGCTTCTTTCACTAAAAATGTGAAGGCATTCAGTAAAATACAAGGGCGTTAATTGCTGGGAAAAGAATGAGGAAGGAAAATGAGAATAAATAATCAGATAATCACTATTTGCAACTGTAAGATTTTCTGAAGTATTGATCATCATGATCTAGGCAAAAAATTTACATATTCACATTATTATGTTTGGAAATTGCATGACCTCAAGAAGCTTGAAAGCTTTCAAAGATATTGAACATCAGCAATAGCATTACCATGGGTAATAGTATTCTTACCAATTTATATGTTTGATCTAAGTAGAAATGTATCTTCTTAGAAAAGGTAAATTAGCATTCATCTTTAATGTCATGTATGGATTTTAGAATGTGAAATCTTCAGTATTTATTTCTCCAAATTAGATTTACTACAAAGCATTCATGTTTACTTCTGCAACTCATTGCTCAGGAGAATCAATTTGCCTGATGGACACCTCTGATGTTCTGAGACAGCTGTATGCCTTTCTAGAGATGCAGTTCATCTCTGTGAAAACGGAATTAGGCTGTCAGTATGCAGTTGTTTAAAATGAGTTCCACGCTTCACCGATGTGGTGGGTAAGATCATGACATAGTTTACAGATCTACACAGGATTTTAGAAGGAATTCATAGGGATTCCTATGGGGCTTGACCTTGTAGACAGTGTTATTGACATAACTCATTTTCTTCTCTGTTACACAATGGAAATCTAAAATACAGCCTGATTAAGAAGCCTCACTGAGTTGTAGGAGGGTTACAGCGTATTCCAACTTCTTTTTTTTTTTTTTAAATTTGTTTTATTTATTAACAAACACATTTTTCTGTTAGGGGAATTTTCTGTGGACAGAAATGAACCAACTATTTGATGTACCATGTGTAATTAAGAAATATTTCAAACTGAAGATTCTGGAATAAATTTCCAACATTTTCTTGGTAAGGAGGGTGAAAAGGAAAAAAATATGGGGGTAATTCTGTTTTCCATTAAGATGTTTCTGCTGTGACAATTGATAAAACAATTATAAAAAGCATTATAGGAACTGAAATGGTAAACTACTGTGCAGGGAAGGTGATGTTATTTTGCACCGTGACTCTTATTTTATACTTTAGATTATCTCAATATTGCACAGCACAAATTTAGTGCACAGTTTAAACAATAAATGGACTGCTAATCAATGACACTTCTTGTGATTTTCTGTTCTTGTGAGTGTTTCTGAAGAATCACTAACTATATTATGAACATTATTTTGCAACAAACTTCGGGCCTTGATCACTATTTTGCTGACTTTTTCCTTTTACACCAGAAAAGAATCATGGCCCTGCATTAAAAAATAAAATTAAATAATTAAAAACTACATTTTAGATTATATTGGCTTAGTATATTGAATGTCTTCCCAGAGATATGTCCCAGAATCTATCTCGTTCTGCAGTGATAGTTTATAATTAAACCTCTTGTTCCCCGGAGGACCCTTGTTTTGGCTTTCTAAGAGCGAAAAAGCAACGTGATAGATGTGTCTTTGGTTTTTTCACCTCAGATGAATGGAACAAATGTCCAGATTTGCTAAATTACTGCCAACATGTAATCTTTAAATTTAAAAAAAAAAAAAAAAAAAGGGGCTGTTTGTTTATTTGAAGGAATTCTGCCAGTATTTGGAAGCAACATAAATGCAAAAGCAAATGGTTATTTAATTATTTTAAAGCACTAGTTTTGTATTTATTGGCCTATTGTTTGTGCTAAATTGAGCTGTTGTCATGACGTTACTCTTCTTAATACAACACACAAATATGCAGTTAATATCTTGAGGATTTTAAAAAAAAAGATGTTGCCTTGTCAGATGTCTTTCAGAACCGGCTTTGTTGTGACAGTTGTGTTAGATTGTCTTTTGTTTGGGTATTGTTCCTACAGTCAGTTCACACAGGGTAATCAGCTCTGCCTTTTTCCTCTACTAACTCTATTAAACCTATTTTGCCAGCTCTGAAGTGTTCCTCCCTCCCCCTCCGCTCCTTTTGCAGGTGCTCTTCACAGAGATGCTCTGCAGCTTCCCAATGGTCACGCTGGGCAAAGTCCAACCCAGCAGGGCTGAACAGGGCCATCAGACGGATCAATCAAGGTCCACAGTTTGGCTTGTTGGGTTGAATGTTTTTTGTGAGGACACGTTAGCTCAATACCTCACTAACATGAGTTCCCAGCCTTGGCTGTGGCTGATAGCATGTTACTGTTGGAAAAGCAACATTGCCTTTCTGTCCCCTTCTGAAAGCTCTCCTTTTATTTTGAATGTTCCAATTAGTGGAAATAATGCGTGAGGGTTTTACAGGCAACATCCAGCTTGAAACCACATGTTGGACAAGGCTGAACTAAAGATACACTCAGGGTCGGGGTTAGTCTGACACGCAGGAAAGAGGGAGAGGGGTTGTTGCAGCGTTTCGAAATTTTCTGTCCTCCAACTTGGATATCAGACTGGGCCAGATCCCAGTGAATGTCCTTCAGTTCATTACTTGCACCTTCTGAATTTTGAAAATTAGAACATGTTTTTGAGAGTGACCAAGCTCCTTTTTTTTTTTTTTTTTTTTTCTTTCTCTGTCTGTCTGTGGATGTAGCAGGGAGTCATAGCTAACTATCTTGCAGCAGTATCTTTCTAAATTAAACATCAGAATTAGGTGCTTAACATGAGCATCGAGATTTTGGGTGTCCTGGGATTGAGTTTAATAAGATGATCTGCCAGCCTCGGGTACGTACACTCCCATTCAACTTTTGCTATTTGAACAATGAGTAATTCCTGTTTCATATAGGTTTTCCTACACTTTTGAGAGGAAGACTAATGAGAGGTGATAATCCCTCCCATGCTGATTGTCATGGTATCCCGGTTTTAGTCTTGCCCCAGTCCAGTTTGGCATGGCCAAATATAGATGCAGTGGTGGTTTGGGGCCATGCTTGTGGGAACAGGTGATGGCCCCTAGTTTGCTCAGAAGGCTTCATCCTTTCTTGCTCTTATCCACCCTTCACCACAACCCCCCGCCGAACTCTATACCTCTGATAGCCCCAGTTATCCACCCAACCAGTGCTCGCTGCTTTATGGCCAGCTCCGCTCGGGTCCCTGTCCTTCTCGCTGGCTTCCCCCCACTGCTGAGGTTGTCCATGACAAATGACAGCATTGTTTCCCAGTCTGGTTTCTGAGATTTCTTGCCATGCCTCCTGCCCCCACAGTTGAGCAATTGCCGTTGCACGCCATGCTGAACTCTGCATGACCAGTTTGAGGGATTTCTCAACTGCGGCGTCCTGCAGTACAGCACCAGAGCCTGCCTCCAATTAGCTCAGGAGCCCAATTCCAGACACATGTATTTGGTTCAGCAAATGTTTGTTTGTTGGGTGATGATGTTTTTCTAAGCTTGTGTTTTATTCATAGCATGAGTGACTTTTCTCCAAGAGGTGGTGATGTGTCACTTGGTCTTAGTTTTTTTTTCTGGTGTTGGAAATATAAATCAAACAGCTATAGCAGTGAACATTAGATGACTTATATATGAGTAAAATTGCAGTGATAACCAGGGACTTACACATTAAATTAAACAAATACAGTCACTAGGTTTTAAAAACAATATGGCATTACCATGATGAAAGAAATACTTCTGATTCAAGGATGGAATAGATTTAAATTTAATTTTATATTACTATTTTGTGATTATCATTGTTGGATTACTCATGGGATTTAAATGCACACCTTTTAAAACGGAATGTAGAAATATGAATATTTAAACAATTCATTTCAAGATCACTAGGTACATTATTACCTCACCTACAAGACAATTTCATATTTGCTTTGATCCTCTTTGATCTCAGATAGCAACCAGCTTTCAGTAGTGTCTCTTCATAATGTTTCTTTTTCAATATTTCCATGCCTTGGACTAATTTACTTCCACTGAAGATGTTCAGTGGCCCAAATGACAGTATTTAAATTCTGAATTTGTTGGATCTCTCTTCCTGGTTTTTCTCTTGGCCTGTTTACAGATGAATAAGTGAGAGTAGATAAGCTTCAGGGGAAAAAAAAAAAAAAAAGGCTTAGCCCAATAATACTATTCTGAAGCATCAAAAGAATAAAGCTGTGTGCTTCTCAAGTGCCATGGGAAGAATACCTTTTTTAAACCCTTGCCTTTCAGAGATTTATATTCCTGTGGGAATGTAAGTGATACCAAGGGCAGCAGCTTTTGAGTGCAGCTGTAGTTATCGTTAAGAGAGATAAGTATTTGAAGGAATTTTGATATTTCAGCCATGCTTTGATATTAAAGGTCTCCTGTGTGAAATACAGAACTATGCCAACAAAAATATAGGTGACCATTGATTGCTACATTCAGCTCCATTAAAAAAAAAAAAAAAAAAAAAAAAGCAAGCTTCTAAAATGTAAAATGGATTCTATTTTTAATATTTAAGAAATAAGATCATAATAAGCTGGAAATTCATACTCAGGTGCTGTGAATCACAATTACCTATGGAACAAGACACACATCTATGTATGCCTATATCTGAGTATGCACAATTTTCTTTTCTGTGAATCTTACATCATTTATATCCTTAGACTATTATGGATATAACAACATTAAAAATCACTTTAGAACTGCTTTTACATTGGCAACCAGAAGTTTGGATCAAATACATTAAAAGAAATACAGAAAATAGGGCATTTCTGAGATTCCAGAGCTTGCATATTACAAAGCAGTACAGTATGTATTCTCTGTTTGTATTTAACTTTCCTTACCTAGTAATATGAAGCTACAGAAAAAATCAGATTTTTATATACAGTCTAAAAGCCTAGAAAATTAATGAATAGTTTGAAGTCCTGCCTTCAGCTTTCACAGATTTCATTGAGAAGTGAAGAGCCACCACACCGAAGAAGGTGCTCAATAGCCTGTGCAGGATTGACCAAAGCAATGAAATCTGTGTCCTGCATACATGATGGAACATTAAAACATAGCTGAAAGAAAGCTAATGCTATATTGAGAGGTTCCATGTTCATTGTAGCTCCTGAATCACCTATTAGATTATTTTTTTTAATATATATAATTTAAGCTTGCTTTTGCCAAATATCAGTCTCAGAACTTTGCGCCCTTCACTTTGACAAGAGGCAGTGGTGGGAAGAGAACCTTTAGCAATATCCTTTCTCCTTTTGCCATCCTCCCAACGCAAAACTTGGAGACCCTCTCAAGCCATTTGCCAGCATTTACTATTAATCTACACCCTATATCTACATTTTTTACAATTTGTTTTTGAATCATATTCAAGCAAGTCTGCTATCCAGCCATTATTCATCTAAGAAACAATGCAACCTAACTGTATTGTGATTTTCCTATTGCAAAACCTTGTCTGTCTTTTTAAAGAAAAAAAAATAAAATTTTTTTAAGTTTTCTGAAGGCAGGATGGATTCAGACATAGTACCTGCCAAACTTGGAGACACTTCAGACATAGGTTCCAGTTTTTGCCAGTCTCTAATGCTTTATGGATCTGGACTAACATTCTAACTTTGAACATGCTGATATTTTTTAGCCATTTAATATTTGAGAGTCAAAAGTCATACTGGCATGGAGAAAAATATAGAAATGCAGTTTATAAGCCCACGAAAGAATGCCATTGCATTACAGCTGCTTAACAAGTTATTGCACATCAGCTGAAGTACTGTAATTGTCTGTCCATGCACTTGAGCTTGCCCAGAGTGAGGTAAACATCCATGTGCTCCAGGGATTACTCATTAAATGAAGAATTATGTTTTAGTACTAAGAATTCTCTGCTGTCCTTCCATTATTCTCTACTTTAAAGACGAATTTACTCTGTATAAGGGTAATTTTAATTATGTGGTTTGCTGTGTGTATATGTTGGATATTTTTCAATTGCTTATGCAGACTCTAGACAAACACATACATATGTGTGCACACAACATTCTCCCTGCTATAATTAGGTATTTCTTTGCAATAGCAAGACCAATGCCAAATTGTAGCTACCTTTGGAAAATATTAAAAGTAGCTGTAATTGAAAAAGGAGGTGTAACTTTTCTGATACAAAATTTAATGAGGCTTTTTTTTTTCAGAAAATGTAATGTTTTCCATCATCGTTTTAATGTTCATTTGTGGTAAAAAAAGTCACAGAACTTTTAAATGTGTGTACTTTTTGAAACAGCTAGGCAATGACAGAAATGTCATTACATTGTTGTGATCGTCTGCAGATACTAACTTAACTTGAAACTTGACTTCCAATAGATACAATCAAAATAACTAAATAACTTTTAATTCTAAATAAGTAAAAATAACTAATTTGATCCTTTGGAATAACTACAGTTTATGATAGTGACTTGAAAACTTTGTTGTTGCTGTAAAATGAAAGAGACCTTTTTCTATAAGGCTCACTGTTGCATTTCTGAGTTGTAACCTATTTGGGTATTTACTACCCTCCATGATTCACTATGAGGGGTATTGCTAAAGAAGCTGTATTCTGACAGACTCTTAAATTAATAATTAGGTGTGTATGAAGTATGAGTATATAAAGTACGACTGTTTTTTAGTTTTTATATTTTTGTACTGATCCATTAGAATATAACAAACTCAGATGAGGAATCCCTTTCACGAGCTGTAAATTTCAAGTTCTGACCTAGTGACTTCATGTGCGTAAAAATTCTCCAGTGGGAGTAAGATGTTCATCATGTCTTAACATAAAGTCTAGGAGTCAAGGAAACGCCTGACTGGAATAAAAAAGTAGCTCATCCAGTCTGCCATTCTGGCACCAAGAGTGGGTAAGACCAGATGTTTCAATGGAAGACATAAATTTTCACAATTTTACTGTTCTAAATTGCAAGGTGATGTTTCTTACAGCACTCACACCTTGAAACATGAAGATTAATAGAGTTTATAACTGTTTTTCCACACAGTCAGTATATAGCATAAATCTTAAAATACATTTCTTAAATTATTTATCCTAAAAATTTTGAGATCAGAAGAATTTAAACATATATTATCAACTTTTTCAAAAGGAAACCCCCTTTTCCCCCATTTTATTTCATTTATAATGAGAGTAAAAGTTCTGAATGTGGGAAAACCTGGCCTTTTCAGTATAGTAAAACTGAATTTTGCTGCAATGTAAGAGAAGCAGAGGGCCTTGTCAGGGAGAGAAGTGACATAGCTACCCAAATCCTGGGTCCTGACATGCTTTTTCCATCCTACCACCTGAAGATATTCGCCAAGAACGATGAGTGAGAGCCCTCCTGCTACTGGTGTTGAGCCACTGTTAGCTATGAAACCCAAAAGATTTCTCTTTCACTGATATAAGCTGTGATTTTTGCCCCACCCACGTATTTTCCAACCTTGGCAAAAGGTTTTTGGTTGAATATTCAAAGCAGGTCCTGGATTCTGACCAAAGATTTAGTTGTGAAATGTTAAATCTCATCTTGTGCGGTGACCATAGCAAGATATTTTTCTTTGGCAGCAAGCACTTATTGGAATTGACCACTACTATCACCTTCTTAATTTTCTCTGACCAATTTTCTCTTGATTTTCCAGCCACCCTGTGAGTCTGTTATAGAAAGTAAAGTAATAAGGTAGCATGCATAATACTTCTAATGTTAAAATAGTTGGATGACCATCACAACTCAATCAGAATCTTCCTATTTTTATTGCCCAGTAGGATCTATTTTCTGGCTATTATGAAGATGGTGGTATATGAGGGGAAATTAATATGTTGTCACATCACATTGTTGGTTTTGGAAGTGGTTCTTCACACGTTGGGTAGTAGACATACAAAATTGTTTGCCAGATGGTGTTGCAGATGCAACAAGGGCTCAAAGGGAGGCTGGACAAGTACTTGAAAGTGATATCTACTTGGGGGTTACAAAATAGACAGACCACAATAGGCTCAGGAAATCTCCTGAGCTGAAAATAGATGGAGAGAAGGGGGAGGACTAAGGGTGGGGAAATATCATATATAAATGTTCTATTCTTATTCTTCCTTACACATACTGTTGAAAACAGACTAGTAGACTGGATGAGCCTTCAGTCTTGCCATTACAAACATTTTTATATTCTCATTTAAGTAAGGAGTTGTTGTGTGAGAGGATTTTTCCTGGAACAGGAAATGAATGTTGAATGTGGAGAAAAACCAGAACTGCTTAAATGTAGAAAATCACTAATGTGTTTTGTGATGCATATTGCTAAGAAAAGCAAATTGCGAGACAACTTTAATGTTGAAAGAAGCTCAAATGTGATTACTTTCTCAGTTACAGACTACAGAGGTTTGCAGTCTTGCTTTTTTAGCTTTTCCATTTCAACTTATATTAATGCGAGGAATAGATTTGCATTGTTTTTTTGGTGATTTCTCCTGGTAATTCTCCAGGTACATACAGAAGGCATTTGCTGATCTAGCTGCACATCTTCTACGTCCTACATGCTACTTTCCAAACCTATAGCCAAACTTAAGCACTGTAACTTGCACTACAGTACACATATTCTATTGAAAAACAAAGAAACAATCAGCTGTAGCAACTGTGTCTGCTGAAGATGTTCCCCCTTTTCAGAAAGGAGATCGTTATGTGGAACAATTAAAAGGGGCACGGTCAATTCATAGTTCATGAGTCGATTCAATGACTCATAATATTGGAATTTATTATGCACATAAGGCATTTATTTTAATCTTGTGTTTTTTTCATTTGTCTCATCCTTTGTTAGGATTGGCCTTGCATGCTGGATTCTTATCTTTTTATTGTTTTGTGTTTTTTTAATGGTTATACAAGGACTTCTGAAAAACAAGAATGTGGCTGAGGTGCCTCTAAAGGAATAGAAATGCCCAGGTTTGAGTGTGCTTTTTGAATTGACACACTCTGCATGTCCTTCCTGCCAGAGCTGGGTTATAACTTGTAAATTACACTGGAATCAGACTACTTTCTTATCAGCCATAAAATTTAAATTTGCCTCTGGCAGAATTGTTGCATAAAAAGTTTTTTTTAAAAAGTTATGGTTATTGGTGTTATTATTGTTGTTCTTAATATGATAAATATTAATGATGGTGGTGAACTAAAATTGCTCTACTTAATATTAAGAAGAACAAAATTCTGCTGCAGTGTTTTTCTTTGCATATCTTTATGTTTTGGCAGATGATATGAGCCACAAACTTGTATCAGCCGTCTGAAATAACTGCTTGCTGATCATTATAGTGATTACAACCCACAAGCTTATAGATATTCCGGAACCTGTCAAGAAAAAATGTTGTGAGAAGGTATTTTTCCAGAAAGTCTATCTGAAAGAAAAAGTGCTTCTTGCCTACTCCCAGCTTATTAATGGTGTGAGACGATAGCAGTTTAGCAATAATTTTCTTGGTACAAATTGTTAGCTATCGTTGTTCTTTTTAGATTATACTTTCAGTGGGCTTTTTTATTTTTTTATTTTATTTTTTTATTTTGTCATCAATGGCATTTCTGTCACCATATGTCTTAGTCATTCACAAATTTCCAGAATAATAAAACTCACAGTTTACATGTATGATGTCTATGTTTTTCCTGGGTTCTGGAGAAATGTGACTATTGTCTGTGTCCTAGAAAGGGAGTTGTGAGACCTCACCCTGCATTGCACATTGCGCAGAAAGAATTAGCAATGAGCTCTTTCTGTGCCTCAGGAGGAGCACAAGGCAGCTGTAGTGGGACTAAGGGTCTAGACAGCTGATCTCATTGAGGATGGAGGATGGTCAGCACAACAGAGAAAATGTTCGATAGCTTGTCAATTCATGACCCTAAGGTCTAAGAGACTTCCATTCCCTCAGACAAATGCTGATCCCCATTAATATGAATGGTTGAACTTCGTTTGACATTAGTCAGTCCTGGGTCTGAGTGCAAGTACATTATTCCCTGTGCCATTAATGCAAGTCACATACCCCAGCTGAGCAGACAAGGGAAGAAGAGTTTCCAGTAGTCGTTTTGTTTTTGCAGTACTGGGTGAAGGTGGTCATAGGTTTATTCCTCTGTAACCATGCACCATGCTTGAGTATCTTCAAGATATTTGCTGCATTTTATAAAGTTCATCTTTACACTTGTGTGGGATATGCTATGTCAGATAGCCCATTCAACTGGGCAGAAAGAAGCATATCATGTTTAAGATAGTGGCATTGATAGCCATTAGTTAGTACAATCTGCTTCCACTCCTTGTTCACTTCAAGTACTCCTAGGGTGGCTACTGAGTACATTTAGCATCAGCTTCCCCAGTTGTGAAACTGCAATAGTAGGAGTGGTTTTCCTTTGCATACTCAATAATGTATGTACTAGTTACTGTATATTTTAAATTGAGTGTATTGGAGGTATTATATAAATATATATATATATATATTTAAAAACTACATTTAATTTGTGTTTTATTCCTCTCCAAGCACAGAAATTTCAGTTTTGCATTGCAGATTAAACTAAGATTTTATTTTTTTTTTTTAAATCAGGGATTAATTTATTTAAGAAGTTATCACCTATCCTCATTTTAGAGATGGTTATCATTTATTTTGCTGAAGGACCCATGGACCAAGGCTCCTTTTGAGCAGCTGATATCTAGTTTTTCTGATGATTTATTCCTAGTAGTTCTGCTTTTCTGGTTCCTTGTGAAGAAATTGCCCTTCACATGGTCTGTCCATGTAAGGCTTTTGTATAATGCATGCTCATTTAGTTAGTTGTTATATTTGTAAGCTCCAGCTGCAGCCATCACTCTCTAAATCTGCCATTGAAGGATTTTGTTTTAAATTCTGCCTGGCTTTGTTTTCAGATGTCTCTGAATTCCTCCCTGTGTTGAGTCACAGCTGTGAAAAGAGAAATCTACCTCTTTAATTCAAGGGGTCAGTGGTTTAAAAGCACTAAAGCCCGGTGGGGAATAGCTTAAGGAAGACAGTTAATCATGATGATCCCTAGGGGTTTCATAAACTTACATAGGGCTCATCTGACATGAAGAGTCCTGGATATCTTCAAGCCCTGGTTTCTTTGGAGGGTGCCTGTTTTACCAGAGAGTGGGATCCTCTATAGAACAAGCACCTGTGGTGGATGTTTGCCACCTGCTCAGCCGTGGCTATGGAAACACAACTTAATCTTCTCTACCACATCCCTTTACTAGCTAAGCCAGCATGGAGGCCAAACCCGTTCTACTCATTTTTCTCCCCACAACCTTGAGAAACGTTTAATGTAGTAACTCCAGTGGCTTCCACTTCTTGATCCAACTGGGAGTTAATAGACTGGCAGGAAGGACTTGCTAATTTGGACAGAAAAGAGAGGTCAGGCTGGAACACACAGTTGATATTTTGTCTTCTGAGTGACAGAACTTGTTGACTTGGTTTGGGTGTCAGCAGTCCACCCAGTGGTATTTCTCACCTACTCCAATGGGGGAATCCTAGAAGAAATCCCCTTCTTGTCTCATGCAGACAAAAGCATTATTTCAAATACAGTGTCAATAATTTTGACACTTAGTTCTGTGTTTAGTTTTTATGGGATGGGCAAACCAGGACTGCGTGGGTGAACAATATCTGGCAGCCTTGAGATACTGAATTAAGTTATATAGCTAATGCAGTGTCTGTACCTATCCCGTGTGTACTTTGCTTGTCCTGTGTACATATTGCTGTTCTTGATACAGGGATTTATGATCTGTGTGTGAATCAGCTCTTGAATTACTGCAGGTTTCAGTTTCATAACAGGAAAGCATTCCTGATTTCAGTCAGATTTCAGTAGTAAAGGAGCTGATTTATAAGCAGATCAGGTAGGCATTGCCCTCATCAGAAGAGTCCTTGGAAAGATAAGGATGAACACTAGAGAGTAGGAAAAAACATTTGATGGCTGTCAGAGCCTGAAGTTGATCAGTGGAAAAGTGTTGGATGTTGCTGAAGACCTTTAATGTGTGATCCAGTACAGTTATTCCTCTGTCCATTAGCTGTTAAAAGAACTAATAGAAAAATTTAGGTTGAAAGGTACATCAGGAGGTCATAACGACCCATTTGCAGCTCAAAGGGTAGATAACTTCAGCTTTGTATCAGGCTGCTCAGAGCTATGTCTAGTCTAGTTTCAAACATCTGCAAGGATGGAGAATTCTTAGCTTCTCTGAGCCTCTGTTCCAGTGTTGACCATCCTTGTAGGGAATGAAGCCTCAGAACTCCCTCAAGATTGAGACCACCTCATCATCTTAGGGGACAAGTGTCTACTGGGCAAAGGGAAATTAGAGGTGGTGTTTTACATCCTATCTTTTTGGTAGTAATCTTTTGGTTATGGCAACTCCCCAGTAACTAACTAGTTAATTGTCTAAAAAGCTTTGCTGTTTTTCAGTTAAGTATTGATTCATCCGTGCACTCTGTGTCTTCACTTTGTCCTCACGAGACAAAGGAAAGTTATTGTGGTTTTAAACCAAAGTGGAAATAGTTCTGCGTTCAATGGAGGTGGTGATGCCTGAATTCTTGTTTTCTTTTTCAGTATGGCTGTTTCAGATTCCAGGAAGTGTCATGCTAGCACCCTTCACAAAGCAGTTTAAAAATAGACCAGCAAAACAACTCTATTGCACCAAATATAAATTGATTTCTGCTGCAACACAAGCAGAAGGTTCTCTTAGGGTCTGATAGCAGCACATTCTAAGTCTTGAAAATGGTAAAGTTGGTGATCAGTGAACCCAGGACTGTTAAAGCTTTGATAACCTGCTGCCTGAACTCGCACTGGCCGTGTGTTACTCCTCACGCAGCTCTGTGAAGTTCTTGTTTATGGAAAATGAAACTGTGATTGCTTGTCATTTTCTGCAGTTTGCACAAGGGCTTAAATCGAGAGCAAAACACTGAAAGAAGTGGTATGTGAGTCATGCATCTTGATGCAGGAATCACGGCCCTGGCAAGAAGGGCTGCCGGGTGACTAAAGCACTGCCTGGAGGTCAAGGGGATGTGGGCACTGATCGTAACTGTTGGTGTGACCTTATGCAAGTGATGTCATCTCCTATGGTAATACTAAAAAAAAATCAATTAACTCATAATGACAAGGATAGAGGATAGAGAATACAGGCATTAAAGCTTTTACACTGCTCGGGTGCTGTGGTGATGAGTACCTGAGGGAAACCCGTCAAGAGGAATAGGTCCACATTAAGTCAGTGAATTGTGTAAGTTTACAAATGGTCTGTGTTATAGTGGCTCTGCTGGTTCCCTGTCACACATCCTTCAAATGCAAATGAAATCAAACATTTAAAAAAACGAAGAAGAAAGCAAATGCGTTCAGCCTAACAATATAACTGGGTTAATGGGCCAACACAGATCACTGCACTGCAGTGGACGCATTCGTATGTATATCATTTTACATATTGGCTGCACAAAATGTTGATCCAAAATTAGTTGGACAATGTATATAAAAACCCCTCCTCCAGTAGAGTTCAAGTGTGGAGTCATGAATTATTAAATCAAGACTTGTTGGAAGTGTAAATTAAAATCCTTCCGGCATGTCTCTCCCTATACTGTAGTTTATATATTAAAGCCCTGCAGACTGTGCTGTACAGAGTTCACTGATAGTGCATCAAATAATGAGGCCATACGTCGATGAAAAGAATTCTACAGAAATATGCCATTGGATATACAGCGAATATATTTGATCAAAGCCCAGCTGCCATATGAAGTGCACATTTTTTAACCATCACTAAAATCTATTAGCCTGAATTCTTTTGAAAACTATCAGATCAGATTTTTACACAGCTGACAATGAACTAAGTAATACCGGCAGCTAATGAAACATCCTAACAAGATCAGTGAAATAGAAATAATGGTTAATTATAATTAAGATGCCAACTACAGCATGCAGTTGCCAGTCCTTAATATTTATAATATTCTAGTTTTCCCTGAGAGTCACATAGGCAGCTTTTAGATACAGTCGGGGAATCTGTGAGTGCCTACAAGCATTTAAGTAAAATTCCAAACTAGTTGGCAATACATTTCCACTTACATCAGATAAATCCAGTTACAAATTTTAAGTATTTGCTGTGAAATGAAATTAACATTATAAATCTATTTGTAAGTGTAAATCTTCGTTCCTCTATTTCTTTCAATTTTGGGGAGGGTTTATTTTGGGTTTTTTTCTGGTTGGTTTTTTTTTTTTTTTTTTTTTTTTTTTTAAGTAGGGTCTGCTGGGTTAGGATTGTATGGATGGGCTGGGTGGCTGAGGGCAGGACCAAGATATTTCTGCCTGCACACGGAAGTGGCTGGCTTGGTGGTGCCTCTGATGTATGTATAACTGAAATGTGTAATATATTGTTGTATAGTATGCAATTAACGGAGCCATGCAACACTAGGAGCTGGCTTTGGTCTGGATTGCTTGGATCAAGGACAGCAGAGTCCTACCTACTGGCATCTATAGATATATCCTTGCAGACAGCTCACTGACTATACACTTTCAGAATAGTATTTACCTTGCTGCTGTATCGTGCCTAGAAGTAAGTCTAGACTTGATTCATGACAAATTTCACCAGAGTGCTACACTATCTTGTCATCAAGCTGTGTTTTTTCGCAAGCATGCAAAATACATGGTAGGGCAAGTCTCCGTTCAAGTAATTAATCTGTAAAATACCCCACTGCCACTGGTTACTGGTGACCCCAGAAACACCAGCCAGTCCAGACCTCTGGTAATAGAACTGTCGCTGCTAAAGGACTCATGCTCCACCCCTGCAGATGTTGGAAGGTCTCCTATGGAAGGAGGTACAGAGAACAGTTTTTCCATAGCGAAACACTGGCAAGAATTTCTGGAGGTGAAAAAGAGACTGTAATCCTTCCTTTGAGTTGGCCACTGTAGGTATATCTTTCTTCCAGCAAAAGGATGGTAGTTGCAGGGTCAGTTGTTTAGCTGGCTTGATGGTGCTGCCTGGGGTTAATTTAGGTTTTAGCAGGACAAAGGCAATCTGTTAGTGTTTAAATGTTCAGGCAGGTCTCCCCGAAATGAGCATTTCTTCTCTCTGATGGCCATCACAACACTTTTCTGGCTTTTCTGTATTTTCTCAACACCAGGCCAAGGCTGCTCCACAGGCAAAGCTTCCTGCGTGCATTCTCTCCCTGGCTACTTTATTCAGAGCTGAGCCAAGCCACCCCAAGTGCTGCAGGTGGTGACAGACATTTTAGAGGAAAATTCTCTGGCTCTCTTCGGAAACCTTCGGATGTCACGGTACGCGCCAGGAAGCGGTTTTCATCTAGTCTACCTTTTCATTAATGTCTCTAGGAATTTTCATCCTACTGCCTTTTTCTTTTCTTGGATACCAAAGTTACAAAACCCATCTTAGAATCACTTTTCATAGCTTGAAAAGATTTTTTTTGGTCTGCTGGGGAAACATGCTGTACTTAAGATAATGTAACACTGAGGTTTGGCTTAAGGTTCTTTTTGATTCTCATGTGTTGCTAAATCATGCCATACACTGCTTTCTTCTTTGGCTTGTGTTTTTTTTTTTTCTGTTTTTTTCTTTAATGATCAGACATGTAGGGTGTTCTCATGTCATTCTAAATAAAGAGCCTATGGGAAGCTGTTATTACAGACGTAATATATGAAGTCACAATTCCTTCCACCAAAAAAAAGAAAATAAAAAGAGAAAAAAAATCTGTCTGAGAGACATCTAACTTTAGAGTGAAAGGCATGTGGATATTAATGTGTGGAAGATATCAGTTGCACATCTGACTGGTGGGACATTTTATTCATCTGTCTGTCTCCTCTTTACAATATCATTATGAGATGACAAATTGCTTTCCATTCCATCCTTTTTCTTGGACAATAGACACTGTGTTTGAGAAACAGGCTGTAGAATGTAAACTATAGGTCTGATTTTCTTTTTCTTTTTTTTTAAGGAGACACAATGAATAAAGGATTAGGGTTAGAGAATAGCATTTGTTTTATCACCAGTCTTGGATTTATGCATTGTACGTCCAAAAGATACAATGCCACAGATAAAAGTTCTCAGAATCACTGTTTCTAGTGATATATAACATGTCTGTGTGCACGTCTATCTGTCACATTCTGAAAGGATTTCTTCTATGCCTACAAGAAATCTTTGGGTGTAATCCTGACCCCACTGACACCGACCTGAAAAATATCCTGGTATCTTTTGAGGATAAAGTGCTCATTTCCTATATATATAATTTTAATATGATATTATGTATATAATTCCTATGTATATAATTTTAATATGATAGTAAAATTCATGGTCAGATAAGCTCTTCATAGCAGTGTGACAGGGACCACTCTGGAAAGGTTACAAATTCCTACCACTATTTATCTCCAAACAGACTACATGCCTGTTATAAATGCTTCTATCAGTAGATTAGCTTCAGAAGGATGCAGAGAACTATAAAAAATAAACTAAATAAGTGAGTGAGTTCATTCTTCTACTCTCATGTTTTACTTCCTTTGTCTCCATTTTTACTTTAACTTGAGTTTATCTTAATGAACAAAAAATCCAGTGTAATCCTCAAACATATTTTCTACCCATTGGAGAGATTTGTTTATTATCAGATGGTTCTCTGCAATAAAGACAGATTTTTTGCTGACTCTGTTCCCTCAGTTGCATCCTCCTTACCTCTCAGTGTCTCCATTTTTCTTTGTTCTACTGGGCTCTTCTCAAGCGAGAATCAGAGCAGAGATTTTTCTTGCCTTCGAAATTACTGGTGTTGAATGGATAGGGTATAAGTCTTGTGATGAGTGCAATGAAGGTAAAGCCTGTAAAGCTTTGTAAAACTCATTATAAGCTGGGTTATGCATCATATCAGTCTTTACTATTCATCAGGATATTTAACACTACCAAGGTCTGCTTTATGACAAAACCTAACCTACAGCAGATACACCACCTACTGTAGGCTCACATAATTTATATTTTTTTATTATACTATCATCTTTTTATTCAGTAATTTTTGCTAGTGTTGGGAAGTGATGTAATACTGATCTGGGTTTTTTGTAAAGAGAAGTATTTTTCAGAATCCTGGAAGAGAACATTTGCAGCACTATAAACAGCACAAAAGCTACTTAATAAAGGAAGGATAGTGATGAATAATACTGTTTACCAGTTCTTGGATGGAGTTAGCTTTAAACTGGGATTTCACAATGAAGAGAAAAGCCTCCTCTGCCAAATAATATATCAACAGACCATCTATCTAAGGGGTACAACAACATAGTTTCATTATGCTCTGGATGAATGTCATCTTTGTTATTTAAAAAGTAAGTCAAGGATGTTAAGTAAGTCTGGAGATATAATTTTTTTTTTAGTCTATTTTATTTTATGAGTTATTAGTCTGATTCACATGTACTTGTAGTTTTGGCTCTTATTATCACAGAATATTCAGTATCCAGTTAATGATTATAATACTGTTTTGAACCACACAGTAGACAACCATAGTAATTTTCTTCTAGGAATACATGTGATAGTTTATAGATAAGATAGCTACAAGTAAAGGCATTGGAAACATATATCTGTATAATTGTAGTAATGTCCTTTAAATTGGTATGCATATATAAAGTATGCATACAATATGAGTAAACAGATAATGTACCTTTCAATACACTTGAATTGTAGGTGGGGTGCTTTTTCTTTTGTTTTGCAGCTAATTAGTTTTAAATCCTTTAAAGCAATATGTTCTGCTAACAGGTTAATCACACTATTTTTTGATGTTTGCAAAGGACACCTTTAACTCTCTTCTCACTTCATGAAGAAAAAATAAATAATGAAACCCCAAGATCTAAGGGAGGGATAGCTGAGGAGAAGAAAGAAAGACTGTGGCATCAGAGATAGTAGTTTACATATCGAGACTAAATGGCCTAGGTGACTTATCCAGCCTACTTATAAATCCATGGAGATTATCAGACATTTTTCTCTTCTATTCTAGCTTTTTTTAACCAACATGAGCCAACTCAAAGGTTGCTCTAGATTTTCAGTAGTCACTTGCAATTTGTAACATTGCTATGAGATTCAGTATAACTGAGCCATACTGTTTGGTTAATTACTTTTTCTGTATTTGCTGCAGGCTGTTTTCACTGTCCTATTTATCATAGTACAAAATTCCAAATTTTAAAATGGCCTTGGAAAACTAGTGCTGGAGACAGGTTTTAAATTACTCTTCAATTCCGTATAGGTTTTTGTTGTGGAATTAAATTGAGAGTTACATGAGCTACTGTTAAAAAGTGTGTGTTTGCAGATGGGTCACAGTCCTTTCAGCTCTGGACTTCATGACACCAGGAGAAGTCGGGAACCTACACACTATTTGTGAATGCGAGATTTTGCATTTAGATAGGTTTAAGCTGAACAATCTGAAAAAACTCCCATAAGCACAGAGGTCCCTACTGTCTGTGTGTTTGAGAAGGCTGAAGAGCTCTGTTTATTGCAACAAAGGGTCTGGAATAAATTATGTTTAGTAAATTGGCTCCAGGTTTTCCTGTTTCAGACAGTAGCTTAGAAGCAATCTGTTTTATAGGCTCCACTAAATCTGACCAATTGCAGGGAGGTGACACTTCATTTCAAGGACGTGACATCATGCATGTGCCAGTTACGTCCAGCCTCCTCTCTCTGGCAAGATGGCAGGACACCAGCAGATCAACATTTTGTCTTTCGGCAGTTTTAAACTACAGCCCAGTATGAATTTATGAGCCCTGCCGGGAGGTCCAAGCAGGATGGAGCCAGGCTCCTCGGCCCCTCTTCAGCATCGCGCCTCCCACCCCCACATGGGGCAAATAATAGCTCCTTTATTCCACTGGAAATACCCTTATTCAGCGAGGTGTATGCACAGCTTCCTTCCCCAGTCGGTCTCACAGGTGATAATTAACACAGTGCAGATATTTCCTAGCTGAAGCCAAGGTGGGAAAGCAGCTTTAGCCTCAGCATTTTTCCTTTCAGACTCTTTTTCCTCATTTATTTTGGGTCTTTTCATGATGAGGAAGTTTTAGAAGGTGTTGGTGCTTAGCAGAATTATTGAAGAACTAAAGGAAACAATAATTTTTCCTCCTCTGACAAAACTCATCTTACTTTTGAGGGAAGGAAAGAATGGGGGAGTTAGATTTGCTTTTAGGTTTTATATTTTTTTTCTGTTCATGGATCTGATTACTTCTGAGCAGTGTGACTGTGGCTCTTTTCAGCACAGGACACTGATTGACATTGCATATGTTACAGAGAGGAAGGATATTTCCTGAAGATTAATAGCCAGTTAGTTGGTCTGAAGTTCATTAACCTGAGCTAGTCATTAGACTGCTGGAAGGACTCTGTGCAGAAGCTGGAATTGTATTAGAAGATCATCATAAACTAAAAATATATGTGACAATCTGGCCAGATTGCAATGGATCTAGGACAAGACAGGGTTGGCTCGAGCTCACAGAGCAGCTGCCTCCAGTGTAAACTAACTGCCTTGTGTCAGGAATTAAAGCAAACATTTTTTCATGGATATTATTCAAGTAAAAGGGGGAAGAAAAAAAAAAAAAAAAAGAAAAAAAAGAAGGAAGGTTTCCATTAGCAAAAGAACTCTACATGAAGAAATAAGTTTGTGGGGTATGGGCAAAAGGTCCAGCTTGGTGCTGGTCCTCAATCTACAATCAAGCAAATGACAGTGTGTTCAGGCAACTGTTTTTTTGTTGTTGTTTTTTGTTTTTTTTTGTTGTTGTTTTGTTTTGTTTTTCCTATAAGTGACAAATTTAGTCTTGATTCTTCACTCTACTTTGCCTCGAGAAAATAAGCCCCAAATCCTCTGGTGAGATCCCTCTTGGCTGAGACCCAGACCCTCAAGCCATGACTTCTCAGCATATTTCCAGCGAGACTGGCTCCCTCTTAATTGCTTCTTTTTGAAGTATGGTTTGCCTCTATCATCCCACTGAAGATGAGCAAGGCTGGTGTCTCTTGTCTTAATATAGTCCTCCCCCTCCTCCGTCTCCTTCTTTTCCCTTTTTTCCCCAAAAACATGTATTTATTTAAGGTGATATAAACCTATGATAGTCTAGTGAACTGCAGTGTTTTGTAGTCCAACCACAAATAGATGTGCTGGCATGGAAGAAGTAAGAACCTTCTCTCAGGATCCTATAATCTAATACAGGGAAGGGAAAGATGAACCAGAAGCATTTCATGTTTGTTTTGTTTTCTTTCCATGTCATCTCATGAATATGTAGCTCATGAATATGTAGCTCATGAATATGTAGTGGCGCTTGGCCAAAAATAGTGCACTGAACATGAGTGTTGAGGAAGGGATTGAGAAGAAAGAAGCTCAATGTTCTGCAATAGGAAGGATGCTTCGGGCGTTTTACAAATCATTTCCCTCTCTCTCTTTCCCCGTCACGCCTTTCCTGCACACTCCCTTGTCTTTTGCTATTGGCAGAAGGTCTGCAGGCTCAGAAAGCTCCAGCTTCATCTAAGAGAGGTTTCCTTTGGCAGAGAGAACTGAAGGGGTCCTCTTTCCAGCCCCTTCATGCCAGGAAGGATGTACTGCCTGCATCATGAGGTGCTAAATTGATTCTGGATGCCTCTGCAGCTCACAGAGGTGCTCTGGCCCCAGTGCTGCAGCGAGCTTAAGTGCCAGACCTGTGGAGTGGCTCTGAGGGCCACGAGCTGTGCTGCATCTCTCATGGGCTCACAAGGAACCTTTCCCTTGATGTCCACGCAAGTGCTGGCTGATGCGGGCACTAGGATTACTCTTTTAATCAGGCAGTTTCAGTACCTCTCAGAAAAGAATTTTCATGGCAAGTCATAAGCCATTAATCTCACTACTAACCATAACATTTCCTTACTCCTTGATTTACAACATTACCCAAACACTGACATTTGTCATTTCACTATCTCCCTTGACCTCTGGTATCATGCACTTGCAGGGGGAAGGATCTGCTCTCACAGATATTTTCATGCTCTGATGTCTGTGATTTATTAACCATCAAATTCTGCCTTCAGAACTCAGGAAGCCATTTCAAATCATTTCATATGCAAAAGTGGAGTTATTGGGCAAAAGGGATCCCTTTTAAGTGGGTACAAACAGGACACCAGGAGAACTGTTGCTGCTCTCTGTTCAGCTACTGGGGTGGCAGTGTGACCTTGAGGAAGTAGGTTCACTACAGTTTCATTATTCCATTTTTGTATAGGGAAAATAAGGACAGTGATAATTACTTTCATTTGTAAAACACTTTAAGATTTATGGAATATGAATTACTGTTATTAAGTGAAAAGTGTTGCAAAGCCGGCTTAGTTGCACACTGTGCTAACGAAATCCCATATCAGCCTATTGACCTCAGCATGAACCACTCATTAAAGTTTACAGGACATTTTGGTGGCTGAACTGAAGCAGTTATTCTGCTGGAAATATCATACTGAAAGCACATTTAAATCCATCAGCTGCATTGACTTTTTTCTCTATTAAAACTAAACACAACTGCTTGCTCTATCCAATTTTCTTAGTTTATTTATGAAAGTTTATGATGGGTATGTACTCATTGTTAACTCAGCTTGTACGCCCATGGTATCTGAGATATTGCAGTTTATTCTAGTCATAGCATAAACATACAATAGCTGTTGTACTGAGATAAAGAGAGAGTTATAAAACATTAAGATATCCAGTGGAGCAGTATGAACTAACAAGTTGCATGGTCACTTTTGAATGGCAAATGTTCTTTTCATGGATACTGCATTAACTTAATTTGTGCTTATACTTTAGCTATGCAAGACATCAGTGCTTGCAAAGTTTACATATTTTTTCAACCTCAAAGTGTGTAAGTTTAGTGTTAAAAAAGCAGATTTACAAAATTTTGATTTATACTTGAGGAAAAAATACTTTTGTAACAAATGTGTTAAATATGCTACTCTTTAAAGATAGGTCTGACTTGTTTTCAGAATTATTATTTATATAATAATGCAAAAAATTGACAGATGTTTTCTTTTTTCTTCCAGATTAAATTTGGATTGTTTGAAAAGCAGGGAGATATTTCACCATAGTACAAAAAAAGATACAGAAGAAGAGAGCAGAATGAGAGCTTCCCAAGTACCACATGCCTGCAGCCTGTTATCTTTAGTGATGCTGTTCCTTCCAGTCACTGGAACGTCAAAACAAAATATCCCAAGGCTTAAGCTTTCCTATAAAGGTAAACTTTTCAGCAGTTCTTCTGATTCTGCCACTTTTGTTTTGATGTGATGTTGCCAGCAGTTCATTTGTATTGCTAATCAGGAAAACAAAACT
Source organism: Charadrius vociferus (assembly GCF_000708025.1). NCBI lineage: Eukaryota > Metazoa > Chordata > Aves > Charadriiformes > Charadriidae > Charadrius > Charadrius vociferus. The sequence continues at coordinate 4,731,259 of NW_009647856.1, read as the reverse complement.
CACTTGTCCCTACAGTTCCCAGAAACACGTGATAGAAGCCTTAAAGATGGATGAATCACAGAATCACAGCATGGTCAGGGTTGGAAGGGACCTCTGGAGATCATCTAGTCCAACCCCCCCGCCAGAGCAGGGTCACCTACAACAGGTTGCATAGGAAGGTGTCCAGGCGGGTTTGGAATGTCTCCCGAATGGGAGACTCCACCACCTCTCTGGGCAGTCTGTGCCAGTGCTCCACCACCCTCAAAGTAAATTCTGACTAAGGACAGTATTAAATTCTCTTTTTTGGGTGAAGGGGTACATGTTGGGTTTTTAAACTATTATTTCAGTTTGCTCCTAGGTGATATCAATATACCACACAGAAATTAAGGGGGAGTCATTGCCTAAACATAGATTTCTAGTGCTACCTGAAATGTCATGAGGCCCATTGGAGACATTGCCATGTGGCTAGTGGGGGTGACATGGGACGTGGAGGACACTCACACCTTTCTAGAGGACCAGGGAAATTCACGAGAGCTACCCCAAGTGTTTCAAATGGCACTGATATTTTAATTTTGTAATCATTTTTTCTCTGTCACTAAGTTGGTATGTTAAACTCTTGAAATCTTGTTTTATTTCTTCTTCCTCTTTGCATCACAAAAGTGTGTTTTTCTCAGGACTTTCTTAACCTTATGTGTACTTTTTGTTGAGAATGTTACAGGTTGAGGAGTGTAAATACAGATGGATTTTTTAATACTTTGTTGGAAAAGTTCTTCAAGAAGGTAGATTTCTTGTAGCTTTGAATGTACTGTACACTTCCATGGTTTGTAGAAGGCAGAGAGATACATAGCTTTGATATTGTCTTCTTTAGCTAAAGCAAATGCTCTCCAGTTAGTTATCTTATTCTTTTTTCAGTTATGTCAACATCCTGCCCGTATGGGAGCTAATTCTGCTCTCAGTTTTTCAAACTTAGGTCTTCATATGCATTACAGAATGGGACAGGAGGCTGTAAAGTCTTCATCAGTGGTTATGATGCGTTTATCATGAGTTTAACACAGACAGGAATTTATTGAGTAAGCACAATGACATACTATTTATTTATAAGCTTCTCTTTTGCTAGATTTGTATGCCACTGTGTATGGTATTCCCCTGTGTATATATGTGTTTTAATGTGTTTGTGTGAGAGAGACAGAGGAAGAGAGATCAAGGGATCTTGACAACATTTTTATAAATTCAGGAAACAGTTGCACTCACTTAAGCCCGTGAATACAGAAACCGAAAGACCTGACATGAGTTATGAAAGTTAGCAATAAAACCCTCCTAACATACAGCCAGACTTCTCACAGCTAGGCCTTTTGAGATAATTCCCAATAGCAGCATATACCATATGGCGATGGCATTTATTGTGGATTTGACACTCATGATTAGTGAATTCCCCTTGACTTCAAAAGCAGATCGCCTTTGGCAAAATCCTGATGGATGCATTTGGCAGGTAAGGAGTGGGAGAGAAAAATTATTGAGGTCAAAACAGGAAAAAAAAAATCACTGAAATCTTAGTTTAAAATAGTGGCAGAGACCTGCTGGGAGTGGTTGGGAAAATGCCTGAGCTCGTTTAAAAAGACAATGAGTAGATGATTGATATTTAGGCCCTGACCCAAACTTTTATTAGCAACTTTATAAACCTTTCATTTTGGCTTGAGGGATACAGTTTCCTATCCAAACTTATCCACCTATATCCCTGTAGGGGGAAAAAAAAGCAACAGCAGATACAAAATGGCACATAAATTTTAATTTGGAGAGCTGTGATGGAACTGAAAAGCCAAAGGAAAGACAATTATCAGATTTTATTGTGCCTGCTCTTGCTCTTTTTTTGTGTGTGTTTTGGTTTGGTTTGGTTTGGTTTTGGGGAGCAGCATTCGTCTTTTTCCACAGGGAACAAGAAAAAAGTTACTGCTTTGTTTTCACACTTCTGCACTGAAATTATGTAGGTAGTGCTTGTCATAATTAAATCATGTTTTTCTTGTTGATAACAGCATGGCAGATGTCCTGACTATTTAATATAGTTGTCAGAATTAAACTTGCCTTTTCTCCTACCTCTCCTGACTTCTCCCTGCCCCCTCCAAGAATTCCAGACAAAATAACTCCAAGGTTTCTGAGAATAAGATGTAGGAGAAAGGAATTGTCTTGCCAATTCTCATAAAATTGTTACAGTCATGTCATTGACAAGTCCTGGCATCTCCATTCTTTGGAATTAAGACTTGAAATATCATGGGAAGGATAGTACCGGACCCTTTTCCTTCTTTATGGAAAACTGACCAAAAATTGGCCACATCAGGCAGCTCTGAAAATCTCATCACACATGTGTGTTCATTTGGCTGCTAAAGATGTTGTCTTTCAAGGGAAGGTTTCATCCCCTTCCAAGAGCAACGTGTTTATGGGATGGCATAGCTCCATCTTCCCAGAACAGCTGAGCATTTGCTCGGGCAGGAGAGCTGGAAGCGAACAGGACTTTCCTCTGCAGTTACTTCATCTCACAGCTGCAGCTCAGCACACCTCAGCTGAGGGCTAGAAACTGCTTCTTGCCATGCCCTGACAGTAAAGGGAAGAAAGGGAATGGCAAGTGATGAATGCTGAGGAGGAAGAAGTGTCGGGGACAAGAGGAAAGAAAGAAGAAGAGGGAACGGTATTAAAGGAACACAGAAAACAGAGAAAGGAAGAAACAAAGAAGTCAGCGGTAGAGAGACGAAGAGGGAGAAGGAGCAGGGCGGGGTAGCTAAAAGAAGTGTCTATTAACCGCAAGAGTGCTTCAATAAACTCTGGTGCGTCACAAGTCCTAGGCGTTCAGACAGCAATTAAAATTTTAGAGCTTGCCTGCATGGCAGTTATAGGTTTTCCTCTTCTGTGAGATTGCTTAAGGGGTGGAAATCTGTGCTGGAAATATTAAGATAGAGATATTCGAGTGAATGATGTGGGTATCAACATGATACTATACAATGAATTTCCTTTATTGTTTGCCCTGGCTCTAGAAATGCATTCTAAAAAATCATACACACATAAAACTATAAATGCATACAAGTCAATTAAAGTATCTTTTAATACAGAGGCAAAGTCATGTATATTCCACCTGTATTAATATAATACGCTATGATTTCTTATTACTTACCTCATCCTATATTCCCACATTTTTCCTGGTTCATTAATTAATTATTCAATATTTCTTTTTATCTTCTTCACCTAGACCTTAGCTTTTAGATAATGGTGCATGTCATTCATATCCCAGAAATTATCACTGCTGTCATGATGCTTCTAGGATGTTCTCACTACATAGACCTTAATTAATCTATGTCTCTTACATACGTATGAGGTGGTTTTATTATTATGTTATAGCTTTAATATTAGAAGAAAGTAAACAAACTATCTTCTAATAGAGGATTACCATCTATAGAAAACTTGGGCCTGATTTTTAAATAATGTTCCATATTTTAATAGTCTTTGTATAACACTACATTCAGTCTCAGAGCAACAGTGTGCATTTGTCATTCATTCTGATATGGCTGGAGATAACCTATGACCATCATCCAAACTGCAGAACTCTGCAAACACAGAAGTGACATTCAGCTTCCCTAATCTTACTCTCTGCTACCTCATTTAGCATCCTCATTCCCACCACCACCACAAATGCAGAAGATTTTAATATACCAGTCTCACTCAATACTGTCGTTTACAAGATGGCATCAGTTCTGTTACTGAAGAAGGGAAGGGCCTGTGTCGTAATTCATACATACAAACGTGTTTCATTCATATTGTATAGACAGCCTTATTTCTCTCTGTCTTTTGGGTAGTAGTCTTTACCAATTTATTGGCAGGTTCTTTTTTAGAGGTTTTTTTTTGTGTGCATTTCTAGGTTTTACTTTATAGTGAGACACAGAGAATAACCAGATCAGAATGTCGATTGCCTTCTAGGAAAAAAACCAAAAAATAATTTCAACCTCTTTCAATTTGTGGCCCTCCTAAAATTTTCCAGTAGAAATGTAGATGCCTAATCACAAATCTAAGCATAATGATTTGCTTTATTTTGTTGCTTTTCATGGACATCTCAGCTGTAGTCTGTGCACTCAAAGCATCATAGAATCATTTGGGTTGTAAAAGACCAAGATCACCAAGTCCAACTGTAAGCTTAACACTGCCAAGTCCACCACTACACCATGTCCCTAAGTGCCACATTTACACATCTTTTAAATACTTCCAGGGATGGGGACTCCACCACTTCTCTGGGCAGCCTGTTCCAAAGTTTGATAACCCTTTCAGTGAAGACATTTTCCTAATATCCAATGTAAACCTCCACTGGTGCAACTTGAAGCCGTTTCCTCTTGTCCTATCACTTGTTACATGGGAGAAGAGACTGACCTCCACGTCACTACAACCTGCTTTCAGGTAGCTGTGGGGAGCGATAAGGTCTCCCCTGAGCCTCGTTTTCTCCAGGCTAAACAACCCCAGTTCCCTCAGCTGCTCCTCATAAGACTACATTTATAACTCATAAGAATACATTTATATTACAGAAGTTTGCATTCTGTTTTCTTGGCTAGGAGGTATGCCCCAGCCCAGTTTTGGACATTGTCACCAGTGACATATAAACATTGACATCCACAAACATATATCATTGCCACACGGGGGTGCGACCATGCCTCAAAACCACATCACGCTTGCTGTGACCAGTGTGGATTTGGTCAGAGGACCAGGATCCTGACTTGTGACACAGCAGCTAGGAGAAGGCAAGGCTGGAGGCAATCTTTGGCTTTTAAGACAGGGTTTACTTAACACTGTTAAAAACAACTATGGAAATAATTTAAATCTAATAAACAAGAAAATTATTCTCAGCTGAATTTTTTTCTTCTTCACATTGAACAAATTAAGGTGCATTCTCACTCCTACTAAAGTTATGGCAAGAGTTTTGCCACTGAAGTAAAATTAAGCAAGATTGAATTTCCACTCCTCCTCACTTTTTTCATCTCAAATAAGTGAACTAGAGACATGCAATTCTGTCTCCTCTGTTGATGGATGACAACGCTAAATCATCAGCTCCACATGGAAATTAGCCACGTCTAAGAATTGCTTAGCTTCACACAGTGTTTTGCATACATGAATTTTTTTCTCCCTAAGAGTGATCCATTCTTACAACATGGTGAAAAAGAAAGCAGAGGTTAACATTTTGGTGCCAGGAATTCTTTTGAAAACTTGACTGGTTAAGTACATTTCCTCAATGTTCTAAAAATGGTCCTTTGAACATGCTAATTCACAATATTGAGCATCCTGTTTTCTAAATATTTTTTCTTTAAATGTATTTCATTTTATAACTGACAGGATGCTTAACTGTTGCATCAGAGCAGTTAGTTTGTTCTGTTTCAGTAAAGCTGGCTTATTTCCATGTCATGCATCATTTAATTATGCATATAAAATATAGTTACTGTTGTATAGCTCCGTGAGCCTCATTTAAACTGTCTGTGACATTGTGGTAATCCTGGCACCACAATGGGGGTGTTGCACAGCTATGAATGGTTGGAACGTGGTAAACTGGTGATGTACAAAAAAGCCTAGAAATGAGCTTGCATTTCTGCAGCTGCGCTGGCTCTATAGGAAGAGGAAGAAAAATCAGTAAAAACATGCTTTTGTGACAATATCAGCAGCTGTAATTCTGAATGCTGACAAAGATCAAGGAAAATGTGCTGAGTGAGGAAGTGCTGCTTTTCTTGAATCCCCCCTTTGTTTTTTAATTCATTTTTGACGATTTGTGATTTCTCTGAAAAATCAATCTCAGATTCCTTTGTAGAGCAACATAAAATGTTTGCGTGAGAGTTAAGATCCTAGTTTCAGCTGCTTGTCTAGTTATGAAATGGCTTTTGCCTGTTTTGTCTCAAAAAATGCTTTCTGGAGGCAGTGAACACTGATACTTAAAATGTACCATAGGTTGAAGATGGATGGGCATTGCTGTCCATGTGAGGAAAGACTCTTGTATATGCTGTAGACTAAGTATAAACTTGAAGGGGTTTATTACATTTTAGTAACAGGAAAAACAGCAAGTTACTTACAGACTTTTTTTTTTTCCTTTTTTTAAACTAGTGAACTTGGAGGTCAGATCCAACTATATGTTGCATTTTCTGTCATATAATTATCATATATATAATGTCCTGGAGAGCAGCCTCCAGTCAGTGACATCAACAGTTTACATAGCAGTTGAACTAAGAATAACCTTAGAGAACTGACCCGTATCAACCTCTTAACAGTGTAAACAGCCTGTAGCTCACAACAGTTTTCTTTTTTTTGTGATCACAAAAGGGCCTCAATTGGATAAAAAAAGAATTGTATTCACAAAATACCAAACTATTCTGCGGAATGTTCACTTGATTAAATCTCAGAAGATGAGAGAAAAAAAGCAAAAGAGCAAGACTTGGGGAAGAATGAGTGGTCCCTTGTAAAAAGGAGGATGAGACAACACTGAAAACTGCTTCCCTAGAAGAATATGGGGAAGATACATGAGCAGTGGCATCAGCTTTGAAGAGGGTACTTTCAGAAATATGTGTCTAATTGCACTTTTACTAAAGACATTTGTAAAGCTAACCCAATCCTGAGTAGCTTCAAAGATCCCAACCTTGTTCTCTGTCTATGCACTAATTTGAGGGCATGATCCTCTTGACGTCAGCGTGTGTCTAGCGGTGGACATCTGTGGTTGCAGTGCAGGTCCTCAAGTCATATCCTATTTCCCTTTCCTCCCTCATTTCTGCTGTTCCATTTATAGACGAGTTCCTCAAAGAAGGGCCGAGGGTTGCAGGGGAGGTCTGTTCTGTAGTCAAAGTCCTTTGGAGATAAATACACAAAGAGATAGCAGAAAGAGAGAGAGACAAAATTTCCTTTATCACACCAGACCATTATCAGAGAAGTCAGCAGGCTGGGCTAGCTGTGGTTAAGAGAGGCACGAGAGTGGGAGTGACAAAGATACCTTTTTTCCACTAATTCAAGAAAACAGGCATTCTCCTTTCTGATCCGAATCCTGACTGTCCCAGAGAAGTATGGTGTGTTGTACCACAGAGTTCGATGGCTAAGAGGTTACTGAAGACACCAAAATTGAATGTTCAACTTATCTGGCAGCTTTGGAAAGACTATACAAATCCCTCTGCATCATTGATGAACCCTGCATTTCTTTGAAAAATGTTTCTCACTAAATATGTAACACAGCAGCAGTCCATATGACACCCACTGGTATCCCCAAATGGATAAATATATCTAAATATGAATAACAAGATATATCGACCCCCCCACACACACCCTCCAATATTAAATAATAGCTTATGCCTATATATTAATAGTTGACAGGACATAATATGGCGATGCACATGATTACCTTGTGCCTACATCACTGATATCCCTTGCCCTGCAATTTTTAGTTAGTCCTATCACAACATTGCTTAAGTCTACAAGGCAGACATTGGGTCCAACTGCATATCTGCATGCGAGACTCTAAATCTAACAGCTTTCTAGGCATAACTCCAACAGAAACAACTAACATATAAGGGAATTAATGCAGATATTCAATGACCTCTAGTTTTAATGGCTTCATAAGAACTTAACTCTTGTCAATATCAGAAAGTATAACTGATAATTGTATTTCAGTTTGCCATAGGAGAACATTATGCTACTCCAAGCTATTATAATGCAAACTGGTTTTATTTTAATTGCTAGAAGAGGTCCTTTGTTATTACCAGTGCAAAACTCTTTTGAAAACCTACCTTCACATTAGCCAACTGAGTTACCTTGCTACACTAGCTTACTTTTTAATCAAATAAAATATATCTGGAAAACTGGAAAAAGAATGTAATGGGAAAAATCTTTGAAGTTTCCTGAAAACAGGCATTCTCTACATTTAAACCACACTTTTAAAAGACAATGTCCATCCTGTACAGCTGCCCTAGATAATGACTGGGTGACTTAAACAGTGCTTCCCTATACCGATTGCATCTCTGTACTGCACTTCTCTAGCAATTTAGAGCAGGGATATTAATTTTGCCTTGTGAGCTCAACCATCATTCATGATGGTAGAAACAGCTAAAATATTAATGCCCCCACTGTCATTATAAAAGTTCTGGTTCCTCATTCAGAGCATGGGAAAGAAAGATTATCTGGCCTGTGTCAGAGAGGGAACCCCCCTGCGGGGACAGGAACAAGCAGTTACGTGTGGGGAGAGCAAGCAGGAACCTCCTAAAGCAGGTTTGCTGCCAACAGCGGAAATATCTGTTCCACTGACAGGTAAATCTGCTCACAGAGGTCCCTGCCCTTTGCCTCCTTTCCTGTGCAGGCACTCCTCCCACCGCAGCCCCTTTAGCCCTGCCAAACGCTGCCATTGCTCCCTGGGTAGCAGGTTGTGCTGATGAGCTGGTTATTGTTTCCCAGGCCTGATTTCTCCTCCTTTACTGTATCTGCTCTGCCGCCTCGTCCATCTGGACCTGTCTTGCTTGCATCAAGAAACCAGAAGAGCTTTTCAAAGCCAGTAATGAGGAAATTTCCTTGCCCTCAGGGGGACTGTGGGATGGGCGTTGAAGGACCATCAGCACTTAACAGGCTCTCTCAGATGGTGGTTTCATGGCAGCTGAGCCAACATAACAGAGTGCTGCTTCTGGAAGGAGGACATCTCCCTCCCTGCTCCCTTCTCCCCAAACACACATATCCACTTCTTTCCTCCCTCATCTGCTCCCAGATGCATGGACCTGCCCTTTCTCTTGCACCAGCTCCAGCTCTCGTCAGCCCCTTTGGCAAGGGCATACACTATTAGTATTAGTAGTTAGGACTTTATCTCTGTATCTTATTTAGCTTTACAGCCTGACCATACAGCTTGTGTGGGCTCTGGTCCAATGCTTGGAGTCGGAGAGAAGCATGGCCCCCATGGCTTCTTGCTATACGCTCAGGGCTAGATCCTCAGCTGATAAAATTATTGCAGGTCCCAGTGGTTAAACTGAGAGTCTGGCTCTAAGTCTTGATGCAAATGCAAGTGGGGTGTGTGTCTGTGGAGCGTGCAGAGGGTGGGGAAGGGTGGGACGTACAGCTATTGAGTACTTTCATAAAAATCTGTGTTGCTCACAAACACTGGTTATAACTTGTGCATACAATACAATTACATCAGTATGGAAATTGCAAATAGCAATGATAGGCAACAAATCTGGATTTTTTCTGTCTGTGAGCTCTTCTTTTAAGTCTTGAAAACAGAGGCGCTAATGAAGTAAATAAACAAGTAAATCTGTTTGGCATCAACTCTCATTTCCACGGGCAACTCACCTTCTTCACGAATAGCTCGTGCTGTTCTGTATCCCTCCTAAGCCTGTTAGTATCAATACTAATGTGTTTTCCAGGCCCATGCCATTTGATGCTGCTGTTACAACAGAGTTGTTCATGCCACTGCAGTTCAAGGTCTCTCATCTTTTAGCCTGAAAGCCTTATCTACTTTGCTGTGGACATTACTCTCATTAGGAAGCTGGAAAATACATTTGAAGCTGGTGAGAAAAATGTTAAAGTGAAAGTATTATTAAGATAGCTGAGCATTTTAAAAACAATAGGTTTCATATATCACAGCTGTAGGCTGATTGGAGCAAGTCCTGGTGTCAGTCTGAGAAAACAGGTCTGAGTAAAGTGAGTCAGACTCCAAAGAGATCTGTCAGCACCTATCAGTAGTGTCAGACCAGCTACTGAGCCAAATCCATGTTTCTGCAGCCAATTATACCTCAGATTTACTCAAGAAAACTCCTTGCAGGTTTAAATCCTGGACATTGAAATCCACAACAAAATTCTCATTTGCTCCAAATGTGAAACAAAGTCCACTTATCTTACTTCCTTAGGCTGTAATTTCATCGACAAAGCAAAAACTGAGTAAGGATTTAAAAATATGTCATATTCTGCACAGCTGCTACCAGATAGTATGGGTGGAAGAAGTCACACAACCTGCTGTTGTTTTACCAGCTCATAGATATGTGGGCTATAAAATGTAGCAAAGACCTCCTCTCTCTGTCCTCAGGGTGCTCTGGCTTCTCCAAAGAATATCATGTTCTCAGAAATTTCTCTGAAGATGAAGTTAGTAGACAATTTCAGGCACAGGTGCTTGAAAATACTCCAGCCATTTTTGCATCACTCTGAATAAAGTAAAGTCTGAAATGAAGGGTTGGTACTATTTTGAAGGCAAGTGCAATACAACAACAGTAATTTGTTTTGAAAGGAGCGTTAGCGCTGCATAGATTTTCTGAACCGTACTTTGACAAAGGAAGAACTATGTGCCAAGTGCTAAATATGATCGCCATGTTGCATTTTTAACACTTGGATGTACTTGTGAAGTACAATACACATCTCCATCCAAGCAGGAAAGAATGAGTCCGCTGCTGCAGTGTGGAGTATATTCATTCATGCAAGTTAATGCAAGTCCCAAACCCCTGAGATGGTTTTGATGTTCAACGGTTAGTAGGCACAGCCTATTATCAGTGCATTTGTGTTGCCTGTTCCTCACAGTGTGGGCTAATCCCCACACTTCATCCCTCCTGCAGGTCATATGTTTATGCACCTAAAAGGCAGCTTGAAGGTTCATGAGATGAGATGGTAGACTAATTGGAACAGTAAAACTGATTCATGATCAGTGCGTCTAACTCAGCTTTTTCAAATCAGCCAGTCAAAGAGAATTTTGCCATTATTTCCACCTGAAGCCTATCATTGCTTTCTTGCTTTCTATGTGTTTGGTTGGATGATAGATTGGGAGGAACAAGAGGGTGGGAAATGGTTAACTGAAGAACTTTCTGAACATGAAGAAAACGGCTTCGAGTTAACACAAGATATCTAAAAAATTGTGGTTCTTAATTGGGAGAATTCATTTAAAGCTGTCTTTTCCTATGGTCAGTAAACTCAGGCTATTTGGCACTATGGATCTATTGATGTGGATTTTCAGAAGAGCTTTAGGAGTAGGTGAGTTTATAAGCTATCACCCTCAGAACAGGGCTGAGGTTTTATCTCAGCTGCTTGACACTCAGGTCACTGGAAGATAATTTTAAAAGACAGGGCTAGAGCTTGGTCTCTAGTTAAGTTGGTAGTTCCTATTCTATATGGTTAAGAAAAAAACTGGCTTCTGACTTCAATAATGGCCTGAAGTTTTACTCTGCTAGATATAAGGAAAAAAAATCTTATGCTCTTAGAGAGCAATATCCCCTCACCATTGGGGTACTTTGAAGGGAATTTGAAATAAGACTGAAGTGGAAGAAAGCAGATTTCACTCAAATGACAGATTATTTACCCATTACACAGGATCTGTGAGAGGTGAAAGGGGAAAAAAAGGTAAGTTTGGTCCTGACAGTTACAATGAGGAAATAGAAGTGATGAGTCCATTGTTTGCATGTTCTGCCTTTCATTTAAAGAGAAATTTTGGTATTATTTAAGTCTATCAATGTGCCAGTCGTTCTTAATGAATAGGTATGTGTGATGAGATGCCAACAATTATTTCCACATTGCCAAAGCTCATATGCTTGCCAGTCATTTATATTGAATTACATTTGCAGTGCATATTCTTTAAATAGCCACAGTTATCACTTAAAAAAAAAAAAAAAAGTGATTTAATTTGGCCTTGGAAACAACAGTTAGTTTGTTTACTTTGGCAATTTTGCAAGAAAGATAAACTACTTAGGAAAAGGGAACCTGTGCAAATCCACAGTCTTCAGTCTTCTTCAGAAAAACAAACATTTTATTCAGATACATTTTCAGTTGTGCTATTAAAAGTTAATTATTTAGTTTGGCCCTGTGGATTTTGTGAGTTGAGCCTTTGCATTTTTTCACCAATAACATGAAGTCACAAAGCAGCTTTTAATCATCTCTGCAATAATAACACTTTACAAGTTATTTGTGCAGCTGCCTCACTAGTCAAATTTATTTGCAGTTAAAAGGCAACTAAAATACATTTCCATAAACATGAGCGAGAATTGTTTAGTTCATGCTTTAACTGGGTGTATTTTTGGTGGTAAGCAGCTACCTATTTTGTTTTACAGTATTACCATTTTTGCAGATTTAAAAAGCACAGTCAAAGACAGGACTGTAGGTTGATTCTAACTCCTGGCTCTGAAATAGATGAACTAAATAATCTGCAGTAGTCTCAATTCTGATCCTTCAGAAGCATCTCCTTTCAAGTGAGCTTTACTGATATGAAAGAGAATCAGGTCCCACAGCATGAACTCTTTTTTTTTTTTTTTTTTTCTTTTTTCCTCTTTATTGGTGGAGTAGCTGTTGTGAAGGTTATCCGAAGAGAATATGATCTGTTGCTTCCTGATGAAAGGTGTAAAAAATGTCTTCACACCACTGCACAGAGAGAGCTATTGCTTAGTTACTATTGTCTGTAATGATGGCTTGAGAAGCATAGTGCATAATGGAGCTACTTTAATTATTTATGATTTTTTCTGGGTTTGTAAAATGCTGCCAGATTTGACATCTATCAATAAGTATTTGCAAATAGATATGTGGGAAATTTTATGTTTGCTGATTGCTGAGCAGGGCCATAGAAGTTCCTGAAGCTCAAAGTGAAAATGCCCTGAAATGCCTTAAAACCTGTAGCAGACTGTTCCTGAATTTTGGAGCAATCATTGAAAAGGTTCTCTTTCCAGTGTCACTGTCCTAGACTGTAATACCCTCCTGGAGCACAAATCAATCCTAAAAGAGGAACAGAAGCATCTAACTCCAAAATACGTGGTGGAGTACAAGGTGTTATTGGGGGCTACTCAGAAAGAGAACCAAGATTTTGACACAATATTGTGCCAACAAGAAATCATGTTTCCTCTGTTCCCAGTAATCCATATCCTTTTGGAAAGGCCCTGCTGTGCCATGAATATGACGTTTTCCTCCAGGCCAAATAAAATTCATTGTACAGCAACAAGAGCCACATGGCATGCACAACAAATCATCATTGTCCATGGTGAGATGCAGCTAAACAAAATATAACTTGCCTCTTGTATCATGTAGTAGAGATTCATTGTAGACTGGAACTATTCTTTTTGCCTTCATACAAATACATCTGGGGTCAATTGGATCTTCTAAACTCAAAACACTTTAGGAATTAAGTAAATTGTTATATTGACATTTCTTTATCCCCAAAATTTAGGTGAGGATTCACACAATATTCATGTAAATTGTCATGGGTATGTTACAGTACATGAAAGAACTTGCTCCTAACTGGAAGAAAATGATGTGACTTTTTCTTTTTTATTATATATGGAAATTACAGAATTTAAAATCGGAGTCCTTCAAAGGTGTCATTAGATGCAGCTGTTTTGAAACAGATTGAGGAGTTCCCTTTCTGCCATTTTAAGCCATTGCACAAATGCCTGTGACTGGTCACAGGGGCAATTCTGAGCCTTGACCGAGTGATTCTGGACTGCTGCATGATTACACAATGCCGGGGTGGAGGAACAGCAACACAGTCACCACATATGTGACTTGAGGTTAAACAGTCTAACTATGCTGTATAAATGTAAATACATGTTACCAGAACAGAATGACATTTTTTCATTCAAAGCCTTTATGCCATGGGTCTGCTGCTGGAGGGTATTTAAGTAAGCAATGGTCATGCTGTTGAGAGCCAAGTCCACTGAGATACTTTTCTAAGTGAATAAAAACCAGTCACTATTCCAGCTTCTAACACTCAGCAGTGAAATATTAACCCAGAAAGGGACTTTGCTAAATATTCATTTAATCGCCAGACTGGAAAAAAGTATTTCGTTTTCAGTAAAACAGCAAATACACATTTCAAACTGAGTGCTGAACATGTGCTCATAAAAGACCACCCCTGTAACTAACTTTGTTTCTGTGCATTGTGAGAATGTTGTTTCTATATTAGCCTGGCTACAGAGATGCAGTGATTCAAATCAACAGCTTGCTCTAAGCTTGAAAACCATTGGGCAAAAGTGCTTTTAATAGTAAATTTTTCCAGTGTAATATCCTTGGTGATATTAAATATATCTCACTGTGAAGGGCAATTTCAACCCATAAGATTGGATTATTTTGCTTTAATGGAGTGAGAACAATGATTAATTTGGGTGTAACTTAATAAATTCTCTGTTAATGTTTACTTGACAAATTTTATTAGGTCATGTTTCAGTTTTAATCTTATCAGTGGCCATGTTCAGAGTCTTATTTCCAAACTCTTTTCAATAGTTAGTAAATAACTGAGCAGACCTGATTCTTCACCACTTTGCAGCCTGTGTTATCATTTGCGTCAGTAAGAAATCAGTGTACAGCGCTGTCGTTTCAATCATCTGGAACATTTTACAAATGCTTTCCTTATGATGCAGTGAAGCAAATGGCTGCACAAGGCACCAGACAGGGCTTGTTCCCACTTGGGTGTTTCAGTCATGAGACAGCTTTTTCCCTCCCTGCTGTAGCAGTTCTAAGTGGTTCTTTACCAAGAAATACTAGAAGTGTTAAGCAATAGATGACAAATGTCCTTTTGGGATGGTCGCTACAGCGATCATTCCTTCCAAATATGAAAGAAAGGGGAAGTGGAGAGTAGTCTCAGTCATCTCCTTTGAGGTATGTGGAGAATCAGGTCTACATATTTTGGCAAGTGATACACTTGCAAAGGCCCATGGATTGCATGACTCTAAGCAACGAAAGTGCTTTAGAGCATTTGCACAAACGTATCATTTATCCTTACTGAGATCAAATTCCTATGGTTGGGGATGAGAAGGAATTTTCTCTCATATTCTGCATCTTAGTTACCCACGTCCTGCGGGCGAGCGCTGTGATATGACTGGAAGGTTGTCATCAGAGGAGCTTTAAAAGCAGCAGTGTGATATGGATTTCTGAAATACAGTAGCCTGTGAAATTCATGAATCTCTCCTGTTTATTTATGTTAATGCCTGTGAATGACTAATTACTAGGTATTGTGATCCTGTGTTTCTCTCCTTCCCTCCATCCTATCTGGGACATAGAATTGTTACATAGGGATTTAACTGAGACTGCAGAATTAATAAGGTGGTTATTATTATAAACCATGTATCAGATAATCTAGTAATTCAGCCAGCTCTTATGTCATGGGTGGAGAAGAGAAAGACGATTACTCAGAAATGATGTGCTGTAGCAATACTCAGCTGATAAACAGTATTTTAGAGATCAACTGAGAAGAATTTGAGTAGCCCAAAGGAGCTAAAACCTCCTGCCGTGCTATCATCAGCATCAGAGAATCCTTTCCCAATAAACAGCTCCATCATATCCAGTACCAAGAATTTCCAGTCAGAAAAAACAAAGGAGGAGGTTTGTACAGAGTATGACATCTAATGAAGACACGTTTACGTCATACAGAAATTAGCTGCTTGACTAGAAGTGGCTGTCCTGTAACAGAGAACCCAATAACAACAACAAAAAAAAAAGATGTTTCAGGAGGAAAACATCTTTATTTCTTATTGGGTAAAAACACACTAGTGGAGTGAGCTAAGCTTCAGAAGTTGTGGGTTTAGAGGGCTTTTCTTTTTCCTTTTCAAAATTTTTATTTACTTGTAACACTGGTTTAGCTATTCTTCAGCCAGGCTATTCATCAGCCAGCTCTAGTGTACGAAGAAGTTGGATAGGACTTAAGTTTTTATATTACCATGATAACCATAAGTTGTTTGTAAGTGATCTTGCTGTCAATTAATAAGCAGGTCTTTTAAAGTGTTACTAATTTAGAAAAAATACCCCTGACATCTTTGTCTTCACAAAAGATAGGACAGCGCTGGCATAAGGCAGTGTAGTGCTTAATGTTGGATTTAATTTTTCAACATGAAGTAAGATTTTTTTCAACATACTGCCAAATAAATCTCACCTAGGGGAATAGGAGCTGTAATACAAGACAATTTGTTTTCAGACTGTACCGTAACAACATTCAGCAGTGAGCCAGACAAAAACCACATGAGCTTAAGTAGAAGTGACTGAGCCAAAAAATAATTGTCATAATTATATACCAGGTAGTCAGATTAATAATGATAAAATATTTATTCTCCCACAGTGCTGTTTATTAGCCAGCAACAGGACTTAATCTTTGCCTTACCTATCACATGTTTTGTGAGAGACCTTGGAGAAAAAAGTTTGGTGGTTTGTTTGGTTTTTGTTTTCCTCTTTATTTTGTTCAGGAGTTACTCTGCAGAACACTGGCCCTGATTTTCGTCATGATCAGGAAGTGTAAATAACTTGTGCTGTAAGTCTGGCCTCTCTAGCAGGAAGGATACATTGTCCATCCAGTGCCAGGAAGGTGGAAATACTCTTAATTTTTTATTCAATTAAATACAGGATTTACCTTTCTGTCCCAAGATTTCTGAATAGTTTAGCTTGGAGAGTTTGCTTGTGGAAGAACTGATTCATATGTTTATTTTTGTTCTCCCCAAATTAATGACTGCCCAACAAGACTAAACTCTCGTTGTGCTCTTTTCTATATGTTGGTTGTATCCTCATCCAGAATTACGTCCACATACTCTTCATTAAGCAAAAGGTCACAGACTTTTTACTTTACACCCTTTTAGCTTTTTTTATAGGAGAAGCATAGATTCTTTCATTAGTTTCATAGAGAAACATGTTTTTCTTAATTACCTTCCGAAAGAGATTGGAAGCCACTATTAAATCACGGTAAAACTTAAGTGTCAAATTTGTTCTTTTAATAGGGAAAACTTCCTCTGCAGACAGGGTGAGGATGCAGGAACAGCCACCCGTTACCACCTCTGTAAGGAAAATAAAGACTTCAGGACCTCAGAGGTGTTGCTACTGGATGCTCCCCTGAATATACCTCTGTATTGCCTTCATTTCAGTACTGTGCCCGGGGGATATACCTCTGCTCCATGGTTGTTGATTCAGATCTCAATTCTCAATTAAAATTATGGTAATTGAAAATTTAATTGTGGCAATTCTCTATGCTGTCACTAGAACTTAATATTAGACAATGGACAAACTGAACCTTATATCAAACTTTCTATATACATTGCAGTTGTTACCTCCTCCCAGTTTTTCTCAACCATATATATAGGTTAATGTCCAAGTGGAAATCTGTAATGAGTGGTATCCTTCAAGGGTCCATTCTGAGACCAATGCTATTTTATATCTTCACGAATGACATGGTGTGATTGAGCGCACTCTCACCAAGTTTGTGGATGATACCAAACTGAGTGGTGCAGTTAATATGCTTGAGGGAAGGTATGCCATCACTCATCTAGTTTGACTAAATGATCTTTGAAGCACCCTTGTCAGGGTGGAGGAGTAGGCCCATACAAATTACATGAAGGTCAACAAGGTCAAGTGCAAGGTCCTGCACTTGGGTTGGGACAACCCTTAATAACAACACAGATGGGATGGTAAACAGATTGAGAGCTGTCCTGCAGAGAAGGACCTGGGGATACTGCTGGATGAAAAATTCGATGTGAGCCAGTAATGTGTGCTTGCAACCCAGAAAGCTAACCGTACCCTGGGCTGCATCACAAGAAGCGTGGCCAGTAGGTAGAGGGAGGTGATTCTGCCCCTCTACTCTCATGAGACCCCACCTGCAGTATTACATCCAGTTCTGGGGTCCCCAGTGCCAGAAAGACATGAACCTGTTAGAGTGGGTCCAGACAAGGGCCACAAAAACGGTCAGAGGGCTGGAGCACCTCTCTTAGGAGGACAGGCTGAGAGAGCTGGAGTTATTCAGCCTGGAGAAGAGAAGGCATCTGGGAAAATTTATTATGGCCTTTCAAAATATAAAAAGAGCTTATAAAGAAGATGGAGAAAGACTTTTTACCAGGGCCTGAAGTGACAGGACAAGGGGCAACGGTTTTAAACCGAAAAAGGCTAGGTTTAGATTGGACTAAAGGAAGAAGTTCTTTATGATGAGAGTGGTGAGACACTGGAACAGGTTGCCCAGAGAAGCTGTGGATGCCCCATCACTGGAAGTGTTCGAGGTCAGGTTGGATGGGGTTGAGCAACCTGATCTAGTGCAAGATGTCCCTGCCCATGGCAAAGGGCTTGGACTAGGTGATCTTTGAAGGTCCCTTCCAACTCAAATTTTCTGAATCTCTAATACCTGCCACATATAACCACTGTTCCCTGTTCCTAACTATTCTTTCTGGCCTTGACTTTCTTTGCTGCATTGTATGTAGACCACCAAATATGGTGAGATAGTGATCTTTGATTGTGTGTATCCATGACTATAATGACATAAATATACATTAGTTTTCTTACAATAAAGGAAAGGTATAGCACGTATTTTGTAAAGATCTTTTTTTGTTTCTAATTTCTATTGAAGAATGTGATTCCTTTATGTCACAGACATAATTTATTAAGAAAATTTCATACAGAAAAAATGTTTTGTGAAAGCAAATATCACCCAATTTGGAAGTAAGAAAACCAAGGTTAACAGGAACTGTATCATGACCCTGGAAAGATATGCTTTAAGACTGTAGTATCTCACCGGCATACTCCATGCTGGTTGCATATATTTATAAAAGACATCAATGAGTCATATGTAAACATTTTGATTATAAAGATTTTCTTCGTTTTCCCACAGACTTGCTGCTTTCAAACAGCTGCATCCCATTTCTGGGCTCAACGGAGGGGCTTGATTTTCGAACCCTGCTGCTAGATGAGGAGAGGGGCCGGCTGCTAATCGGAGCTAAAGACCACATCTTCCTGCTCAACTTGGTTGATTTAAACAAAAATGTAAAAAAGGTCAGTTTGTTTTCCACAGAGTTCATCTCATAAGTTCAATTTTGTTCCTTTTTTTTTTCTTTCTTTTTTTCCCCTCCCTTCTTCACTGTGTAACTTGCAGATTCATTGTGCAATGCTGCTTACCGGAATTTGATAATCTCACCTCTCATAAATTATACAGATTTCTCATGGTATGTGACCTCCTGTGAGACTGATGTCCTGCAAGAGGTCAGCTACCTGAAGGAGCTCTGCAGTGCATGAAAGTAACAGGAAAATATCAGCAAAAATGCAGCTCAGAGTGTTTGCTTCTTAATTTCTCTGGTCATGATCAGCGTCCTCAAAAAAGCATTTGAAAGAAGATAACTGAAGATAGCTCTTTCCTTGCTTCCTGGCATCACAGGGATTACATTACTGTGATGTTAAACAAAGCAAGGGCAGTTTGAATGGTTTAAATTATAGCAAAAATGTTAGTGGTAATTTTAATATTAACATTTGTATTAATATCTAGAATTACTAGTGATAGGAGAAGCTTCCACTGGGAGCTACTGTACTCCCTTGCCCATGCCCTAGGACAACGAGTTAACTCCAGATAATAAGATGGCAATTTAGCTTTCAGTATTTCTAGCAGACAAGATGAATTGTAGCTTTTGTAAGCACAATTGGCTGCTACATGTAAAAACCAGATGCTTGCCCAGGAACACAAGTGAAAATGGCTTTCCTGCTACTTCCAGATATGCTACTTGCTGAGGAAAATTTAAATTCTCAGCTGTGTTTGATATTTTCTTTAAGCACCAGAAGGAGGTTTTAAATTACTGTGTTCTGCTGTCAGCTCTGAAGAGGTAACTGACCCTGAATTAATACAACTGGAGCGCAGGGGTTTAGCAGGTGTAGCAGGAGACTATTTTGCTCCACGTGTTTGAGTACAACACTTGCTGTCCTTGTATAGAAGAGATATAGTACCAGGCCGACTATCTTATTGCTTATTTTGACTTCTGCGATGCTCAATATGCCAGTTTTTTAAAAAAACTCAGATTCTGAGTGCTTCAGGAAATTTCTTCCCTGGGATGCTTTGTCAAACACTTGTGTCTGCCATTTCAGTAGTTTATTCAAAACCCAGCACCTCCTCAGGATATTACATTAATAACAGCATTATTCACATTGTGGATTTTCAGACTACAGATTGATTTCTGGCACAGGCTTTCTGTAGAAAAAAAAATAATTGTTTGTGTGAAAAGCAGATTTCTGTTTCTGTGGGATGCTGCTTACCTCCTGAGAGATGTCGAGTGCTGTCACCTCCCGTTATGTTCAGCGGGGCTTGATTAGCTCCGAGCTTTCTGGAGGTGGCAGCACCCTGCGTGATCCGCCCCTCCGTCCAAGCTGGTAACATTTTCCCTTTAGCCAAACCACCACTGATCATTATGGGTGTTGTGCTTCCCAAGAAGAGAAGAACACAGACTGAGCCAGGAGAATCAGTGTGTGATCACACAGTGCCATTTAATAGAGAGACTGTAGAGCAAAGACTCACTTTATATTGGAATGAAAATTTGCATTTGGTAAGCTGAATAGAGAATGTATGGCTACGTATCTGTGGTAACCTGAAGGAAGGGAATAAAATTCACAGCTGCTTGCATATCTGGACTAAAGAAATGGTTGTCTGCAGGTTCAAATACTTCTAATTTTTAGTTTAACCATTCAGGTCACCTTTAACTTTTCAGAAAAAACACTGAGGAAAAGTATAGTTAAATAGCTAAAATTGACTGAAAAACTCTGCGGAGCATCCTGCTGTGCTGATTTCCATATCTCTGTAAGCATTCAGCATCTTTATAAACTTGCCCTCTTGGGTAAATGCTCAGGTAGCACAAGACAATATCACAGAAGCATTTCTTTTCAGTTCCTCTGTACTGAGAGTGTAGACACATGTTTGGGGAGGGAAGAGATGAGATGAAGGACGTTGCGCGAGTGGTTGTGTATAAATCTCAGTCACTGAGGAGGTCTCAACACTAAAGGATACTCTCCAGTAGCAGGGAAGTGTCAGAAAGTAGCGTTTGCTGGCGCTGTGTTTAGACTGACCGTGGTTTGGGTTGGCGCCGGGCCAGGCGGCTCACTTCCAGCCTTTCCCGGTGCGAGGAAACCACACATGTTGGGACGACAAGGGTCTGAAGTGTGTCCTTTGTACTCCTCTGGAGTAAGGGTCGTCTGGGAAAAGAAAAAAAAAAAAAAAGTTATAACTGCTTATACGCTGCTACTAAAATGAGAAGTAATTGATTAGAATATTAAGTTTCTGCCTATAAGTGATGTTTTTATTAACTTTGAGGAACGGGGGATAAAAGACAGCAAGTTGAGGGGGGTGAGTGAGGTGTAAGAGTTTTGAAACTAGAATGCAGAATTGTGCATAGTTTGGTCTTTTCTTTCTTTAAAACAAAACTGAACATGAGCTGTAGAAAACACTGTCGTGGGTAGATTCAGATTACTTTAAAAAACCTCTCAATTTCAGATATTTGTTATATTAGGAACTACTGATACACCAAAAAGCCAAATCAGGATCCCTAAGAGTTTGCTCTCAGAAAATCTTCATCTGTGGATATAATTACTTGGCAAGATTATATTGTAGAGTCTGATGCTCTATATTCAGATATTTCTGGAATGGTATTCAAAGAAACATCCAAAGCATTGTATCTTTTTCCCTTCTTTAATATGTACATATATATCATTTAATAACTTCCTTTTTCCAAACTAATTATTCACCTAAATTAGTTAATTTAACTTACATATATTAAGTTATGGCTTTATTTCCTGGTATACTTTTCCTGATGAAATAAATCAATAGTTCTTCTGGAGTTAGAATTTCTTAATTCGTAGTTTTTATTCAATTTATTGTGTAATTGGTTGAAAACTTCCTTAGCTGGCAGCTTGAAAAAATCCATCCAGTTTCTAGTGCTTGCAAACCTTATTATAAAACAACAGTAAGTACAATAGTATAATAGAAAAGTCCTTCCAAATGAGAGACAAATGCAGAAAGCTAAAATGGTTTCACTCTACAAATATCTAAAGCTTAGCAAAGGATAATCATCCTTCTGTAACAGGGATATAATTTCTGTGAGCTTGTCCTGAATAGAAGCCTCTAGCTCCTATTGCAGGAATTGCATTATCAAGTGCCATAGTCTTTTCTTGAAAGATCTTCAGATGCCTGACAAGTGTTGCAGGCTATTTATAAAATGAAGCATTTGTGGTTCCTTCCTATGAGTAAAATGAAGATGTTCAGCAAAAGAAAGCAGAAAAGAGCAGCAATTTATATTTACCAGGGCATTGAAAACGTGGACAAGAAATCTGAAGAAAACTATGCCATAACCAGTGGAAGTGCAGTGTAAAACAAACAAACATGTTTAATAGCATGAGAGGCTGGAAATCTGGAGAAATTCTATAGGAATCCTAAGCTCTGGGATCCTGCTGGAAAGATTACTTTGTTAGGTAGGATTTTTTTGTGAGTTTGCCTAAAACCTTTGTTGTTTTACTCCTTAAACTAAATAAATGCTAAATACGAAATGTTGCCAGCTGGCTAAACACTTATGAAATAGCCGCAGAGAAATGGTGCGCCTTTCTGTTAAGTCCTGTGCTCGCTCGCGGGCAGTGCAAGCGGGGTTACATGTCAGCACTATTATCACTGTGTAATCCGCAGCGCGACCCGCCCATCTCTGCAGGAATAGGAATGCTATCAAGGGCTGACAAGCTTTTGAAAAGCTGCCAACCTGCAGGGGCTGTCAGTGCTAGAAGACACCGCCACATGTGGGCCAAATAGATAAACATGTCAGATCCCCAATAGCGGCTTTGGAATGAGTTGTTTTCATCTGCCCCAGTGTGTATTGGCACAGGGTCACAAATTATCGTCCCTTGGAGCATCCTTAGTTTGTGGTTGCTACTATTTTTTGGCATTACCAGGTGCAGCTGTCTTGTGACTTATCCTTTAATGCCCTCTTGTATTGATTTTTATCTGTATTTCACAGTAAAAAAACACATATGCACGCATGTATGTATATCAGCTGGGTAAATGCTTATGAAATAACTGCAAAGAAACTCTGCACCTTTCTATAACTCCAGTGCTTACCAACAGTCCCTGTGAGGTTATATGTCAGCACTATTATCACTGGGCGATATTTGCAGTGTCACCCACCCATCTCTGTGGGAAAGGGAACGTATACATAAACACGTATGCCTATTTATGTAAAATAGCACCCTTGACATATAGGAGCCAAATTTTACCTTCATTGTGCTGGGAAACCTCCTGTCAGTCTCTATAAGCATCGTCTCAATGAGGAATGAACCTGGTGGGAATTTAGCCAGCACTGAAGGGAGGCTTTGGTTATTGCCATCGAGCCAGAGCCTCAGGAATACACACAGAGTCTGAGATGTTTATTGCAATCTTGAAACACAGTAACACCAAGATTGGTCATTCCTAACCAATTATGTGCTGCTTATTCTATCTGCCAAAGGAATTTAGCTCTCTACCTGTTAGCAAAAGCTGTAGACTGTATGAGGGTGAAGCCTTCTTAACCTGTCAGAAGAAAAAGGCTTGTCAGGAAGCATCAGAGAAGGCCAAAGAATCACCTGGAAACCACTGGAGATATCTAAAGTTCTGGAAGTGGAGCCATGAGGACTGGGAAATTTGAGAATTAACCCAGTGGAACTGGAGGAGGATGGTCGTGAGTCCATCTGTGATCACGTTGGTTTGTCCTCAGTCTCTGTGAGTAGAAAAAGTTCTAAGAAAAGAATTGAAGTGAGGCTGAGATTTGAGAAGGGCATGGTTTGACCCTCCGCACACAAGGAATTGGTTCCCAGGCATTAAATGCATGCTGGTGGCCCTGCTTTTGAAACCAAGTGAACTTTTCTGGGTGTCGCAGTTCATAGGATACTCATTTCCACCAATTTTAAAGTATTTCCCTTCCTCCCAAAATTAATATAAATAGAAACCATCTTACCTATCATTTACAATAGAACAAGACTGGTTCTACTGGGTGTGCATATAGTCTAGTCCTGTGCCATATCCTGTCTCCAAAGATGGTCAGCAGTGGACACTGAAGGAAGAGTGTGAGAAGAAGCTGTAATGGTGCTTTAGGTTAGGGACTTCCAGAGACAGAGGTGACAACTGCTTGCTAGCCCTTGGAGGACTCTTATCATTGAGCTATGTAACTCTTGTTTTGAAGCTCTGAAAACCTTTTGAAGTCCATAAAATCATTTGATATACTTAAATTTAGGCACCTGTGTAGACAAGGCAGAAGCTTTTAAACAGTGTTTACAGACCCAAAACAACAGACGGGCAAGATGTGAAGAAAGCTGTGTGTAAACCGAATGACAGCAACCCTAGGTGGAAAAGAGTGTCTCTGTTGTTTCCTTTTGCATTGTTGCCATAAATTATGTCTCCATAAACATCCGCTGTCGTTTTTTGTATTTTAGCCATATGTTTAGGTATAAAGAACAGAGTATCCTGCTCTCTGAAAACACTTGCTCATATTGGGCTTTGACTTTTTCAAAAGTAGAATTTGTCTTCAGTCTGCAGGGGTAAACATGTCAGGAGCAATGCCATTTACCCTAAAAATCCTGGTGTACGGTTTCTTTTAGGAGAAACTGGCGGTAGTCAGAAGTCTGCTGTGGTTACCCTGTGGAAAATGAAGTGTAAAAGCACTGAAGCCTTTCAAGATTTAATCCAGTGTAAATGAAATCAGCATCTGGTCCATTTCCTTTAAGCTTTCACATATGCTCACAATGTACACATGAAAATGCACTGTTCAGAAGATGCCTAAGTACTGAAAGCCCTGACTGCTCTTAAGTTGTGTTGGAGAGCGGATGACAGTTTAAGAGGAGAACTGTGGCATGTGGAGATCTTGCTTAGTCTCAGACAGATGCAGTATAGAAAGCCCACTTGGTCCTAATCAGAGGTTTCACTCTAAAAGCCACCTGCCAAATTTAAGCTACCAAAAGCCTGTGAATGCGTCATCCAAATAAACAACTGTTATTTCCCTCTGACTTCCAGTGCATTTTACCCAGTGTAATTACCCAAATAATGCCATACACTGGCACTGACACTTCCTGCAGTGTTGTGTGTCACTCTGAATCGATCCCTATATCCTCTCTTCCCCCCCCACCCCCATGCCATATCAAATTATATCTTTCGGAGATCCAGTTTTCTGCCACTTTGAAATAATTATAGTTGGAAATTCTGGTCATGTGTCTCCCTGCATGTATATTTCAAGTGTGAGAATTAGCGTGTCAGATGTAGGAATACCTGTTGGAAGAAGGAAGGTCTGTGGCAGATATGAAAGTAGAAGAGATTTAAGAATACATTCCTGGTTTTTAGGGATGTCTAAGTATTTCTGAGATAAAACTGTTAAAAAGAAAGCTAGGTGAAAAATCTAACCATAAGGACAGTCTGGGTAGGTTTCAAATACAGGGAGAAATTCAGATAAGGAACTTACATGTATTAACTTACTTTGTTTGCTGATGACTTCAAAATAGTGAATTCCAGAGTACAGCAAGTATAGTGGGGGCCAGTTACAAGAACTGCTTAGGGTAACCTTCCTCTTAGGATTTGTATATGAGAACAATCTGTTCGGTTCCCCAAGTTGTGGACTTCCCATACCACACACATAAACGCAACAGATGTGTGGTATTTAGAGAGCAACTGCTATACGCGCGTGCTGTGCTAAAATCAGCTCATTTTCCCATTAATTAAAATACTATCTGTTTTCAGCAAAATAATACTAAAAAAAGCATTAAATTCTTTCCAGTATTTGCGGGGAAATTCAGTAAATTTCTATTATTTGCAGTGAAGTGACCTGGGGTCAGTATACAGAAGTGACAGAAGTCCTAGTTCTCAGGAAGCAATCCATGAACACCCACTCTTACGGTACTGGGGTGTGACATTTATGATATTGTCTTACACAGCAGTGTGGCAGTCTCAGCATTGGATCACTGTTGCATCTTTTCTCAGGGTTCTTTGATCTTACTGTTTTTCATTGCTTTTCATTTTTCAGCTCTGAATTACTAAGTTCTTCAGGTGGAAAAAAAAACAAAACAACAAAAGCAAGTCACATTATTGTCATTTTACTGGTGCAAAAATTGAGACCTGACTGTCACGTACAGTAAGGCAATGGCAAAACTGGGGTTAGACTGTCTTCTGTTTTACTTTGGTGGTTTTGGATCATGTTGCCCTCTTTACTGTACCCGGTTTATGGTCACATTGGGTTAAGTCATGAATCCTCCTTTTTTTCTTTTTTTTTTTTTTTTTTTTTTCCACACAGGGGAGTAGTTTCTCATGGAGGAGAGTTTCTCAGGAGGAGTGTGTCACATATGCCAGCATGACAATGGGTTTACAGCTCAGTCTGGGGTTGTTCTCTGGAAGCTGCAGCTGGGACTGTTGTATGGGGAATTCACTCACACCAATAAGCTTAAGCTTCCGAGTTATAGTCTACATGATTCACAAAACTTTAATGAGACATTTTGATGCCTAGGAAGCTGTAGTTTTATTGCATGTCTTCCCTCAAGCATCGATGTAATGAATATCTATTACATAGAATAAAACAAGGGAAGAAAGTAAGCTTTCTCTTGCTGCACCAAGCAACTATATGAATCAGTGTATTTTTCCTCTAGTGCTTCTACCACCTCTTATTCCTTCGAAATAGGAAGGAAGCCATCCCTTTCTTCATAGGACTCAAATTCAGTAAGTGAATGTTACAAGACATGCTGATCAGCTGATGTACTACACTCCAGATACGGCCACATCCTGCTGGTGCAACATGTACCACTAATAAAACACTTTGGGGTTTCTCCTACCAGAGACTGTGCTGATAGAGAAGTGCTGAAGCACGTGTGCAGCGTCAAGCATGTGAGAGTCTCCAGCGAAAGCCCCAGGGCTGCTGAAAGCCGTCGACCTCAATGAGACACTCAAGTGCTTGCTGCTGGCATGAGCGTGACTATCTTGGGGACATGAAGATAGAAGGAGTCATGTTGGTCAATTGGTCTCACTCCCTGCTATCAGCAGCAGCTACCTCATGTACCAGTTATTCCTTTCATAACCTGGTCCAAATCTGCTGCAAGGGGCCTTGTGGGATGCTTTGTGTAACTCCTTTAGGAAGGTTGTTTCTACAGATCAGGACCTCATTAGTCCGATGTTGCACATTTACTTAATCTACAATCTGTATTTATTTATGACCAGTTTATACCCATTTCCTCTATCTGTTTATAATTCTGGTCTTCATAGCCCTTTGATTCTTCCTGCATATTACCAGTCTTCATTTGTATTAGTGGTGATTCCCAACTTTGTCTTATCTGCATGTGTTGTTGCAGAGTGCTGAGTTTCTGCCAAGGCTACAAGGGTATACCTTTCTGCCAAGGGTATACAAAATGGGATGAGCTCTGACAGTATTTCTTGAGGAACTCCATGAGTAACTTTCTACCTCAAGCTCTTTATTTATCAAACTGTTTTTTTTTTGTAATAGTTCCTGGTTTTGCCAGCTGAGCTAATCAGTTTCCATGTGGCAGTTTATGAAATACTTAATTGGAGCCCTAATGAAGAGGAGATCTACCACATTAATGTAGTATGCATTTCAGCTATATTATTAAAGAAAAGTACAATATTAGCATGAAATAACGTCACTTTACTAAGTTATTTTGTCTTTTGTATGTTATTCCAATTTCATTGGAAACTTAAGTTCTTCCTTCCCTAACTAAAAATTTGTTTTGAAGCCTTGCCGACAGATGAAATAAGACCAGTAGGCTTGCAATTGGCTTAGGTATCTGTATTCCTCCTCTGTGGTATTGTGACAATATAAAGTATTTTCCACTCTATTGGTAAAGCTCTGTATCATCCTGGATTTAGTAACTTCATTGGAAACACTGTAATTTCATACAACAGTGTATTTGGAATCAGAGTTCACTGTTTTAATTTTGAGGCATCACTTCCCCTAAAGATTTATAGTCTAAGTGTTAGCCTAGGAACAAAAGTAGATAGAGAAAGATAGACACAGAAATATGAGGAAATTACTCGCTTCTAACCAGCTTTGTTAATTCATGACAGATGGCTGCTGAAATGAAACTCTTAGAAGTGAGTCCAGCTACCATTTTTATATGCATATAACGATATATATATATGGTCCATGTTTCAATTTGTGTATGCAAATAATCTATCTTTTTTTAATTCACTTTTCCCTTTTCATTCTTTTCTTATAGTAAAAATGTCTGTTTGGAGGAAGGGAAAATGTTACTTTCAGGAATTACTCTGCTCCTGATCTGAAAAGGACCTTTGTGGGTTTTAATGTTTTGTTTTAATCAGAAATCAATTTCCAGCTACCCTTTAAAGTGATACCTTATCTGTCCTACACTTATGTACTACTTAATTTTGTACTCTTGGGAGGTTTTCTTTCACTCTGCTAGCAGAGAATGTATTAACTTCCATTTATTAGGAGATTTTAATTTCTTTCCTGTTGCTAAATTTAAGAAAATATTTGTAGAATGATTTAAAAGTAATGGTAAGTTTGTTGGGGTCTTTTGGTTGTTGTTGTGTTTTTTTTTTTTTTATTGGGCTATAGAAGATAAAATCAGGATATCATGACAGTAGCTGGCCTTTGGAATTTTGATATGGATATTTTGCAAGGAAAATAAACTGAAGATTAAGAGAAGAAAATAATCCTGTTTAAGTGTATAGTTCATGTATTTCAACTAGTTACATTCTTCCCTTAAATTCAGTAGCTTTTCTAAGATTATTCCAGCCTTTTCAGATACAGGTGCAACCATGAGATATGTTCTATATGTAAAATTTCTGTATGTATAATATATATATATATATTTATATATATATTATATGTATAAAATTCGTATAACTGTGTAACATGAAATTATTATAATCTTACATGTCAATGTTGTATATTGTTTGGATATTTAGGGTTTTTTTTTCTTTCTTTGAGGTTTTACTTTTTGGGGAATTTAGGAAAAAACATTGTTAAAGAAGATGTTACCATTGTGAATTAGCATGTAAACTGAAAAAAATATGAAACAAAATGACCAATTTCAAAGCATCAAACCATCTATAAGCTCAAAGATTTTAACTATAAAAGAAACTACCCAAGCATTTAGTCTTACTTTTTGGATATTGTGAAACTAAGTAACTTGTCTGAATAAAATATGGTACTAAGATTTAATTTCACCTCCTACAGAAAAGTCAACACAGATGCATGTAAATAAGCTATGCATGTGAGAATTCAGTGAGACTATTTTACATGTGTAAAGTCTGTCAGTGTTTGAGGGAACCAGACCTGTGGTACTGTTACACAGCATGTGATCTAATTTAAAAAAAAAAAAAAAAAGTTTATGCTTTCTTGCTCAGCACATTGACTCATTATTTATTATGCAGTTTTCTTGACCTATTACAATTTAGAACTGACAGTTTCTGGGAACCTCTCATTTCTCCTATGGAAAGCAAATAAATATCACTTTAACTCCCCCATATATAATCACAAATTGATTTTAAAGTTGGATCACTTAGCTTCACTTTTCATTCTCTAATGTGGCCTTGTATAATGCTAAATACTGAGGCCGTTGAATAGCTGGAAAGTCAAACAATTGATTTTTCTATGATAATTGACCATAGTCAATTATCATAGAAAAGGGGGTGTGTATATCTCAGCCTGACTGGTCCAGCTTGTATGACAAACACTGTTTCCCATGAAGGAATATGTACAAGAATTGAGGGTAGATTTGAGTCTTACTATGTGTGATGCCTTCAAGCAGATGTCTTTGAAAGTAACTGGACCTTCCAAAGCAGGAGTCCGGTTCTTCTGTGTCATTGGCAAGGAGAGCTGGACATTTTCAAAAGCCTACAGAGAGAGATCTTGTCTACCTAATTGGATGCCTAAACTCTGGCCAAAAATCTCCAAAAACCCTCAAAGACCTCTAGCCTTCTCTCTTACCGATACAGGAATCTTGGGCAGAATTGGGCGTAAAGTTTATGTACAAGAGAACTGAAGATCAGATATCAGCTTAAGTCTTCTTGGCCAAATGTATTTGGAGATCCATGATCTTATATTCCTCCATCTGTTTTCTTTCATCACCTTTTGTTCACCAGCATCTCTTAAGCCTCAGGCTTTCCTTCTCCTTAACTCAGTGGCACTTGCGCCAGACCAGTGCTATAAGCCAGACCCATCCCACTCTGCCCAAGCAGAGACCAGATGTGTTCACTCGTGCTGCCTTCAACTCTTCCTGATGGATTTGCAATATTTCCAATACTTTCTGGCACTGTATGCTCTGTAATACAGACACACTGGCACAGCTGCTTTCAGATTGTGTGTTCATACCTGGATGCTATCACGACATCATTCTGAGAAAATGCTCTGGGAAAGTAAATTTGTGCTCCAGCGCCGAGATGTTGTTATACTGCCTTATCTCTGACTTTAAGTAAATATTACTGTAAAAGGTTAAGGTTTAAGTAACTTAAAATACATTATCTTTACTAAGAGCTTCTAATCAGAAAGGTAACTGTAAATTCACTTGAGAGGAAATTAATTTCCTTGCAGAAAGCCAATACATCCATTTTCACTGGGCAGAGAGGAGGAAGAAGTGAATTAGAACGACTATTCCCAGATTGAGAGGAACAGTGACTGTAGATTTTGGACAGTGATGAAGCTATTTGATACGGGACACTCTTTTGCTTTCCTTACCAGTGCGGGACTGAGCCTGTGTGTTTGGCAAGACACATCCTACAAGGTGCCAGCAGCTGGGTGAGAGAAAGGGAATATTACAGCAGTTAATGCCTCTTGCACGTGGTTGAGTTGTGCATCCTTTTCTAATGATGATTTTTTTTTCTAATGCATATTATAATAATTCTTTATTCCTATATATTTCACTATTTAAGATTTTATAAAGTGTGATTTGAGACTCAACACTACTCTAAAGCATCTGTGACTACTAGTAGTCTGCATACTGGTTCCTGAGACTTGATGCAATTTCCTAACCAATATTTGCTCAAAAATTAGTGTGATTTGTTGTTGTTTTTATTTTTAGTCATGAGAACTGGCTATAGATTTGTCTTGTCAAAATAAGAAGGAAAAAAGATCCATATTCAGCATGGTGATTCTGGAAGATTTTATACTTAACTTCTATTTTGATTTAATAGCATTGAACATATACCAAATAATATCCAGTTTTGATTGTTTAATTGAAACCAATGAACCAGAACCTGAGCTCTTGTTCTTTGATATTTCTTCACAAACATAATTGGGGTTGCAGTAACAGATAGCAATTTTTCATCTGGCTCCATCTACACCAGAACCTAGTTTATAGAATTCTGCAGTGCAAATGAAAGAAGAAAGAGAAACATTTGTAATATATGCTACCAATTATCTAAGGTACAAGATTCTCCTCTAAACTTCCATGTCATTTTCTCAGTAAACTCAGTTAGTGTTGATGAATGACATTTTTAAACCATGTGCTATTGATTTCTGTCAAATGTACTTTTTGTTCGACAAATTTCCCTTAAGCTACCTTTAGTTTTTTGAACAAAACTTCTTTTCATTTGAAAATTGGCAGTAACAGCTAAGTATTTTTTTATAAAAGCTATGCCAAGTTCACTGGACCAAATTCATCACAAATGTAATTTGCCTTGTTTTGTAGTCAGTTTAGTTTCAAGATGATTTGGCTCATGATATCTTTGAAAAAAAATATAATTCATAATGGTGACAAGGTGTGCTAGCCAGATCATCTAAGCACTTTTTAAAAGTACATATAGCCAATGAAGAAATGAACAAAGGACAGGGGTTTTGATTTAAAGCCTCTTCACTTTTTGTAATGGAACCCTGTATTCGAAGTCAGATTCATTTCGATTTACATGCAAATTCCTTTAACAAGCATAAATCTCTTTTAACTGTTCAGTCAAGGAAATAGTTATACTGCAGTCACAGGACAATTTATAATATTCATATTCTTTGTCTTGTTTTAACTACATTACAGATTTACTGGCCTGCAGCAAAAGAAAAGGTAGAATTATGCAAATTAGCTGGGAAAGATGCCCATGTAAGTATGGTATATAGTTTTTATTACTGCTGAGAATATTGTATGTTTGTGGTTTTGTTTCTAAATGCACAAACCGGTTTAGTAAACTGTTGATAGACTTTTTTTGTGAACTAATGAACAAAGTGTTTTTTCTTCATTTAAAAAACTGCTACGCTTCTATTTTTTCTTTAAATTTTTATGCTTCAAGAAAGAAATATTCAATATTGTAGGCAGTAATCATGCTAAGCCATCCTTGTATGTAATAAATGCAGTTGAGAGATGAATGGCTTTTCCTCTGAAGTGCATTCCAGGCAATACTCCCCTGAAATCCTTTCTTTCCCATCAAACTGCTTCTTTTTTCTTGGGAATATCCTGAATGTAACTGCATTATAATTCATTAACTAAACAGAGTAGCAGAGCAGAGTACAAATTAACTTAATTTGCAGACAGCTGCAGTTAAGGTTAAAACAAAATCTCAGACTCATTAGCTTTTCCCTGGAACCACAAATCTTTAGGAAGTCTTTTTAGGAAATGTATTTAAGGTGCATTCATATATACAATAAAACTTTCATATCTCTTTTGCATAGCGCAGATTACATCATGTGTCTAGAACCCACTAGAAATGTAAACATTTCCCGGCTGTATAATAAAATTTCTTCCTTTTCTCTCCACAAATCCTGTGGTTTCTATCCAGCTTGTCTGTTACCAAGGTGGACTACAGCTCAAAACACTCTCTCAGCTCTCTGCCTGAGGAATTCCAACTTTTTATCCTAATTTATTGCTACGCTTATCTTTACAGCAGACAAAAACTAAACAACACCTCTGCTGAGCACTGGGAAAATTCTGATACTAGTGTATATGGAGGATTTCTGCTGATCTATTTCTTCACTAAGACAAAAGGAAAAGGGTCAGAGAGGAGAATATTTGTTGTGGACATCGATCATAAATATCTCCTTTTTGCTTCCTACATTGTCTCTGCAGCTCGCCTCTCACTTAGGTGTAGGGCGGTAGCTTGAATGTATACATAGCTCTTGGGTATTCCCTCCGAAGTACCTTGTTGTATGTATATGTATTTCTTGAATTTTGGGGAGGGCTGCCGAAAGCCTTTCCTGCCACCCCACATAGGTGCCTTGCAGCATGCGGCAGCGTCCTCTGCTGCTTACCAGCAAGGACCAAGCCCAGCTAGAGCCAGGACTGACCCAGGCATCCCGCAGGACTCAGAAATGCCCAAATAAAAGTGACCAGTAGGATGTGGTTGGTACAAAGAAGGTTCACTCATACCCAAAACATACCCTTGGAACTACATTGAGGCTCTTCAGTCCGCCACAATAATTTCTGTCATGTAATCTTTGGTGTTAAAGCTTGCACAGAACCCTGAACTGGGAGGAAAGGCAGGAGCCAGACTAACCCAGCAGCTCTCCGACCTCTGCGCAGTTGTTGACAGGGCTTGTTTGCTGCAACACGGGCTGAGCAGATATCCTCCAAACTGTGCTGCAACCACATAGCTTCTCATGGCTGTAAGCATTATAGCGGAATTAGGCTTGCAAGTCTGATTGATGAAGTGCGTAGGAGATAGCCACTGCAAAATTGTAGCCATCACAACTTTGAACTATTTAGTAAACAGTCTCTGTTACAGTAGTTTTGATTTTAAATACACCAATACTATGGCTATAACCTAGTGCAATGCGTAATGTGAAAGAGAAGAGTAAACATGAAAATTAACCTTTTCTCTTTCTTTTCCTAATAGACAGAATGTGCCAATTTTATCAGGGTTCTTCAGCCCTACAACCGAACCCATGTTTATGTCTGTGGCACAGGAGCGTTTCACCCTCTCTGTGGATACATTGAACTTGGAACTCACAAAGAGGTAATTTAGTTTCCTCACTACTCTGACGTGTCAAGGAACAACCCTCATCTTGTTTAGCATTCATCATAGATTGGAAAACACTATGCGAGTGTGTAAAAAATGAACTGACAGCAGCTTGCATAAATAGCAGGGTAAATGGTGGATTTTACAGGTCAGACGGGAACTCATGTTCTCACATTTGATATGTGCGTATCGCTTTTGAACAAAGCACTTTCCTCAGTAAGCCTTAATACACAAAGTTCTTCAGAATGACACTTTCATATGATTAACTAAGTGAAAAGAACATTTAACCCAGATGTCTTTCTTTCTAGTAAGTAATTTCTTTCTGGTTACATACACACACACACACGTATGCAGAGTTCAAGATGACACTCATAGTTCTATTTTTTAATGTATATATACCCTTGGTCCAAAGAGCTGGTCTCTTATTCCTTATGCGTGACAGTAATACAGAGATTGTAAAGGGTCCAAGGATGGCAACTCAGGACTTTGCAGATGGTTTGCAGCCCTGTTGCTAAGTAGATGTTGGGTATCCTCCACCACCAGTGGCG
Source organism: Charadrius vociferus (assembly GCF_000708025.1). NCBI lineage: Eukaryota > Metazoa > Chordata > Aves > Charadriiformes > Charadriidae > Charadrius > Charadrius vociferus. The sequence goes on along the minus strand of NW_009647856.1, from coordinate 4,697,134 downwards.
TATTCCTGAACTGAAGTTAGCAGCTGATTGGCCTTCATTTGCTGGTGACAAAGAAATCTCTGTCCTAAGTGGTAAATGTTTGAGACCTAACCCCCACAACAGAAGCATTTTCGTGTTGTGTCAAGCAGCCACTTAGTCCACAAGTCTCTTTTTAACTCCTATATGTATAACACCTTTGCTATATTTATAACTGGCTCTGCTCTCAGACAGCATCGAGATGTGACCTGTCTGGCCGCTTGCCTGCAGTGCAGGCTTCTTATGCTGCTGTAGAAATAGATTTCTCTTTTCTTTGGGTCTCAGTGAAATTCTAGAATATTACAAATGAGGTCTAATGATAGGTTATTAAATGTAATAACCTGAAATATATAAACATTGGAGATATTCTGACATACGGAATCAAGGGCAGATGCTCACAGAAAAAAAGAAAACAGGAAAAAAAAAAATTATTAATACTTGCCCAGGCTGAGACCCATCATTATATTCCACACAATCTGTGGGTTGGTTGACCAGCTCAGAGGGGCTGCCTATGTTGGAGAAAACTGAAGCTGCCTGAAGTCTGTATGCTGGTGTGCTTTCCCCAGTAAGCCATTGATGCTCCTGGTATTGTTTGGTATATGCTGTATGATTGGGCTTGCAATGAAATAATTTTTGTAGGCTTCTTTGCTTTGCTACTTTAAATATTCCGGTGGAAGCAACTGAAATTTTAGATCCCTTGTATCATGGTGCTTCCTTAGCCTGAATGATCAAATACACAGCTGAATTGAACAGAGAGGCTCTCAGGAAGAGTATAAGTAAGGCTCTGCTTTACGTCTGGGTCATTAGCAAGATGCCTTATTCACTCTACCATTGCACCTTTAACTACTTCATTTGTGAAGGTTGTTTTCATCAGACATTATGAAATTATGGATTTGGTCTGATTGTTCAGTCCAGCAGCCAGTCTAGACAAGGGGTCTGTCTCAATTAGACATGACCAATTACCTTATGAAAGGAAATGGAAGAAGAATCCTGGTATTGTATTTCCTAATCCCCCCACTGTCTCCCAGTCCTGCCTCTCCTGCATTCCCCCTGCTTGCTCAGCTGCAGTGGTAGGTTGGCTGATGTTCAGCACTACTAGTGCCTCTTCTGATGGGGCATCTCTTCTACAGCCTCCTACTGAGTTAACAGCTTTGAATGGCATGCGGCATATTTTTCCTTTCCTTCTTGGACCCCAAACACCCTACAGCCACGATCCTTGCACCTCCTCTCCAGATAAACGTGACAGGACGGGAGGATGCTGAGGACAGACCCATTGACATGAATTTGACAGGCAGCTGAAAATGTCTCCTGGTTGTAGGAACTGAAGCCAGGGGTCCTATATGGTAATTCAAAACACTTTTATTGCAGATCCTTTTTTTTTTTTTTCATCTCCCCTCCCCCCCATTTTTTTTTACCTCTGGGTTACAAGAATGGATAATGGATGTTTGCTAATTAGCAACCTCTACAGGAAGCTGTGGGATGCTTGGGAGAGCTAGGGCCTGAGATAGCTTCACAGAGGCTGTGAAACCAGGCAGTGCCCTGCTGACCTTCGAAAGCTGCTGGTGGATTTGCCCAGTGGTCTGCTGGCCAGTGACAGAGCTATGAAAACAGAGAGGAAAACAGTGTGGATCAGGTGACTCAAAACCACAGCACACACTGCTTTTGAAGAAGTACAAATCCCCTAGGGGATCACACAATTAAAGGGGATTAAAGTCCTAGTCTTGCTATTGCTGAAGTCACTGCCAAAATTTCTCTTGGCCAGTGAAGATGAGGCTTGGCACCGTTGGTGCTGTTAGCCACAGCTCTCCAAGGGATGCTCTTTTCTTTGAAAGCTTTGTCCAAAGTGAAAGCAGGAGGTTAATTCCGTGTGAATGCCTGGTAGTGTCCATTAATTTGTCCGGGTGAAGTCTGAAATATTTGATGTTGATCTATAAAGTCCTCAGTCCCTTGAGTGCTGCTGGACTTGGAGACAGCCTCTTTGCATGTGATATGGCACGGGTCCTCTGAGCAGCTCAGGATTATACTTCTTAGAAGAAATGAGAATGGGATATTAACATAGTATTGCCAGAAAGAAAGGAAAAAAAGCTTAATTATTGATTTAGTTGTGTCCTTGATGTGCTCTGACCCACTTCAGTAGCCTGAGAATTTGGTTTACCTGATACTCCACAGGTTTGGGAAGATAACAAAGGTTGTTGTTTGATGATCAAATTCTGCTTTGTATCAGCCAGAATTGCTGGAGGAAATGGAATTTATGTTCATAGACTGGAATTGATTTTTCTTTTCTCTTAAGGAGCTTAATTATTCAACATCCTGGGTTTTTGTCTTCCAAGCCTAGAGAGTTTAGGAGACACCTCAATGAAATAGAAAGGCTTGGTCATTTATAATCTGAAGTACATTAAGGATGAATTGAATTCATGTGCTGTGAAGTCTGATCCTATGTGGCCATCGCTGGGCATACTTAACTGTCATTTGTACTCTTCAGTCCCCTTGCAAGGCAGAGGTATAGAAACAAATAATTAAAATCACTTCACCTTTTTCTGGGTTTAAATCATAGAGGTGTTTTGTTTGTGGGTGTTTTTGTTTTTGTTTTAAACTAACTTCAAAAGTTGCATCTCTACAATAGACATTAAACCCACAATGATTTGATTCCTGAGCACTAGTGGGATTTTAAACATCAGTGTATGTACGAGAGTATGTTAACTGTACTTCTGTAGGCAGCCTCCCTTCTCTAACAGCAGCAGACTTTTGAAAATCAAATGTCTACAACTACAAAGAGTTCAGTTTACTCCTCTGAGCAATCAATTTGCCTTCAGAAGGACTCACATTGGGTTTTGGGTTAAGCGTGCTTTTAGGAAATTAATGAAAAGGACAAGTCAAAGCATCCATTTTGGCAATTCAAAACTACAGTAAAACTTCAAATTAGTGCTTAAAACAATTGAGTTGTTGATTGCCCACTGAAAACATCAGAAATAATTTTAAAATAATTTCTTTACTTTATCTTCCTCTATGCCCTTGTTGTGTGACCCAGGAATTAATCACACTGCATTTGGGAACTGCAAGGAAGGATCTATTCTGATATCTCTTGTATCATTAGCCTTGTTAAAAATAACAAGAGAGAGCATATGCTGCTTTCATTTAAAAGGGGCTGAACTGTGTCTGCCACAAACATTATTCAGCAGTCCCTGGAGAAATTTAGAAGTCAGCCAGAATCCCTTCTGGGTCTCCTGTTGCAACACAGTCTATCAGCACTTTCCCAAATAGAAGCCAGTGCCTTTAAGTACAGTCCAGCTTTTAATCTGAGTAGAAATGAACAATGCATCTTTTCTTTTTTCTGAAAATAATTGTATCTTTTTTTTAAGATTTGTGTTTCACTATAGAGTGAAAAGAACATGTTAAAATAATGAGTTAAAAAAAATCCCTGTATGAAACAGATACGCGGACTGTAAACATCAATGCTGAGATGACTGCTGCATGATCTAACACACCTTCACTTTGTACGCGAGCAGAACAGTTCGTCTAAGTGAGTTTTTGTTTGCAGCCACACCGGGATAATGAATATGTGTTTATTCTCAGGAAACGGTATTCCGGTTGGATACTCAGAACTTGGAGTCTGGCAGGCTGAAATGCCCTTTCGATCCTCAGCAGCCATTTGCTTCGGTGATGGCAGGTAAGAAACCATTAGAGCCAGGCGCTCCTCTCAGACGTGCGATGGCTTCCTAACGTGAAGTCTGGGGTCAGAGGCTCAGAAGATGCCATCGCTGAAGCTCCTCTGGTGTTAGTCGTGTTTCTGATGCCAGTTTGTGCTCTCAGAGCTGAGGGAGCCTTCGGTCTGCAGACACCAAAGAGCTGGAATTGCAGCAACACAGAGACATTTGAGCAGCTGCGAAGCCTCTGCCAGTTGAGCAGGAAGGCGGTTTCGTCCTTACCCAGTCATTGCTCCTTTAAGAAGACAACAAAAAAAACCCACAAGGACAGACAATGTTGGAAGCGCTTCTGGGCCTCTTTCTGCAATTATCGATATGTTCTGCCCTTTGAAGTCTGCTGACATCCACTATTTCCATAAATACATTTTTGAGGTTTCTATTTACTCGAGTAGCCACTTCTGAAGCTGGAAGCCTAGGAACAAGATAGTGCAATCTGCCTGCTGCGTGCATCGCAGCGCTGTGTGGTCTGACATTTGGTGCCGAGGAATGTCAGCTTGACCTCCGGATTTCAAATCACTATAAGAGCTACTTTTGTCATGGTTTGGTTCATAGCTTTGGACAATTTTCATTTAACTTGTCCGTCAAGCATATGAATACAAGATAAGAGTGAAGCACCATGACGTTTTCATTTACAGCCAAAGAGCAGTGGTGACAATGCTTTGAAGTATCGGTCACTCTGTGTTATAAAAAGAATATGACTAATGTTCAGTCTTTATTCTCAGATAATAAGATAGATGATTTGTGATTCTGACCCAACAGATGGGGCAGGACTTCCTTTATTAAAAACAATAGATTAAAGCCAGCGCTTATTCTTCTTAGGGACCCCTAGTACTGTTTAATATTAGACCGTGAAGTCTATTTTTAAAATGGGATTCTAGAAACTTTGACTTTCTTTTTTTAGGTTTTTTTTTTTTTTTTTTTAATGCAATAGAACTCCATGATTTATTATAGTGTTGGCTAATTTCAGCAGCACTCTATTTCTTTGACTGCTCTATTAAATCTTGTGAAATGAAGAAGCTTCTGTGTTTTAGCTGACTAAAACATGAACTTCGGTACCTAAGAATTTTTAAGCTAGATAAAATTAACGGTTAGGGTATTCTAGTATCTAGTTGCTGACCGTGCCTGGTGTCAAGGGCTTCGAATAATGTACAAGGAGCATTGTAAAGAGTTACAGGCCTGACCAGAGAATGCGATCGTGGCCTGTCTTTTGATAATTACTTTATTTCCAAAAGGACTAGGAGAGCAGCATACCTCACAGATAAGACGCTGCGCTGGGATGCGATTCCATCTCTGCCACCGACGAGAGGAGTGACCTTCAGCATGTCACTTCTCTCTGCCTAGTTTTATTTATCTGCTAAGTGGCAATAAAGATTACTTGTATCCTTCAGGAAACACTTGGAAATCAGTTTACATATATGACCTAAGTAATATTTAATTATATTTTCATTCCTGTGTGTAGGTTAATACAACTGTGTAATTTTAATTCTTTGTAGAAATGCGTAATCTTTCTTTGAATTCTACACAGCATTTCACCCCAAGTAAATTCCACAGATAAATTTGAAAAGCTAGTGGTTTTGACTGAAAATCACCTGCTCATCATCCATCTTCTATTACAAATTACCGCTCGCTAAAACTGTTCTGGACATAACTGGAACTTGGAATGAGAGATACCAAAAAAGCTGAGAGAGGTGCTGAAAATGCCTTGTCAGCAGGGCCTAAGCAAGGATGGAGAATTCCTGTTAGCCCTTCAGATTTATCGATCACTGAGTGCCTGTCAGTTAGCAAACACCAATTACCTTGCCCATTCCTCATTATGACAAATGCCTTTCAGAATGCGCTATTGTTTCTTTACAAAGGCGACATGCTGTCTGAAAGATGTGCTTTCCAATACTGTCATGGAAATAATACATAAGTAACAATAATAATGAGGTAAAAAGAAAGCTGATAGATCTTTTTTGGCCAAATAAAGCGCTTGTGGATCGTGGGTTGTGGTTTGTTTTTTTGGTTTTTTTTTTCCCCTTGATCTTATTTTTTTAAGTGCATTTACATCTTTTGCAAATGAAAACCCAGACATCTCTGTTGAATGGTATTTATTCTGCATTCACTCTCAACAAAGGACTTCTCTCTAAAAGATCTTGTGAAATCTTTTCCACACAGAGTACCAGAAAACCTGGAGAAAGAACTCCTAGAAGGGGATTTTTATGTATCATTGCTTTTTATATGATTATTGTTTATGAACATGAACCTTTATTCTTTTTAAAAACTCCAAGGTTTTATTGTTGCAAGTCATTAAACAAAACCCAAACTCCTCCAACCAATAAAGCTATCTTGTTAATTGTAGAGAATTGTAAAATGCACTATGTAGTAAAAAAAGAAATCAGAGTGATACTGGTTTTTTTGTTTTTTTTTTTCCAACTGAGATCTGAAGGAAAACAGAAAATATTGTGCAATTTTTAAGGTTGTGAAGTTTTGCATTTCCCACAAAGCTGGTAGAAGACTGAATGGTAACTTCAATTGCAGCAAGAACACTGTAATGTGTTATAAATATAGGTTCCTTGTGAGACAAATTCTGGCTGCCTTATTCAAGCAAGATGTCTCATTTATTTTAGTGGAATCATTTGCTATGTTAAAATGATCACGATTTGGGTCTGTAGCCATATTCCTACCATTAACACGTTACATAGTTGAGAAGAATTCCCATACTGCCTAAATTCCTCTTCGTGAATGAAGTGTTGGACGGAGATCCCGACACCAGGAAAGGGCCAAGCTGCAAAGTTCCTGCAGTGAAGCATCCATCACGTTTACTAGCTCAAGCCCAGGAGCAGCAAAGCTATTGGGACCATGGCAAGCCTGGGATGCAAGAGCTAGCTTGAATGGCCAGATGATCATGTCCTCGCCACGGCCCCCAGGTCCATGGTCAGTGCTAATGGGACAGGATGCTCAGATTAAATACACCTTTCTGCCCTTAAGAGCCCAGCACGCATGAAAGCCTGGGGAATTTACTTTTCTTGGTGCCTAAAAGATCTGAAAATTAAACTTCGACTCTTTTACTTCTCAGGCATATTATTACAAATATTACCCTCATTTAAATGTAAGTAAGTTCACAGAACCCAAAATTCCATTAAAATACAAGCCAATAATACCTTAATACATTAAATTAGTTCATAGGCCAATTAAACACAGGTGTTGGTTCACCCAACAAGACACAAACCGTCTTAATTTTGTTTACCCCACAGCTGTAGAAACCTTATTTCTTTTTCATTTGCAGATGAGTATCTTTATGCTGGAACAGCTTCTGATTTCCTTGGCAAAGACACTGCTCTAACACGTTCTCTGGGCCCTTCTCACGACCACCATTACATCAGAACTGACATTTCTGAACATTACTGGCTTACTGGTAAGATCCCAAACATATGCTGTTGTCATTTGCATTGTTCCCGCCTCTCTGAAGTTAATAGCCCCTTTCTTATATAAATATATGTCCAGTAACTATAAATATAGATATTGTATCATGGTATCTTTGGATTACGTAGGCTTTTTTTAAAAAAAAAAAACCCAAACCTTAGTGGAGCAAAAATGCACTTGAGAAAAGTCAGAGGTGAAAATGCTAATTAAGGAAAGGGTAGGAGTGTAAGACCTAATCATTCTTTCCGTCCTTGATCTATACATCTGCATATAGACCTATAATTGGAATGATATCATGACTTAAATGCTTCTATTTCCAGTCTAGTTGGAATTTATTTTTTTCTAAACTCTTTTTCCAATCACTTGTTAAAAGCTGTTCCCTACAGCATGTTGAAATGACAGACTAGAAATTCCATGTTTTTAAGTAGGAGGTCTTTTTTTTTTCTTTTCTTTTCCTTTTTTGAGGGGGAAAAATACCCTTTGTTGCTGTGAGGATCATTTTAAAACCACTAAGGGCACCCTGAAATAGCTTCCCAAGCAAAACACTGCTTTTTCTTGCCTGTTAAAAAACATTCTGAGCTAGTAAACCCTCTAAAAAACTGGCTGCATTTACACCCAGTCAGTCTCAAACCACACACAGAGTAACATGGAAAACTTCGCTCACAAGCTAACCCTGCTCAATTAAAGCATCCCCCTTTTAGCCGTCAAGTGTCTTTAAAGATGTGGCAACACTGGCCCTGATTCAGGATGCCTGTGTAACTATTATGGGTATATTGTAAAGCCAGGGCCTGCTGACCACAAGGTTAAGTTGTCTTCCCAGCAGACAACTTCTGAAAGGGATAATTTTGCCTCTTAACTCTTTGAGACCTCAACAAGAGGAAATGTTCTTTTTTATTATTATTTTTTTCCTACCCTTTCTCTACCTTCTTCTAAGCTGTTGCCTTACGTTTCTGTCTAGTTATGACTCCATAACCTCAGGATTTCTGCTGTGAGTTGAAGGGGAAAGGAGAAGCCACGTAAAGTCATTTTACCTTTCAAAATAGGAGCAGTCCTTCGGACAGATAGAAAAATCTCACATCTAACTCTGCTGACCTATCCCACTTTCATTTCCTATGCTCAAAACCTGTCTTGTCCCATCTCTCCTATCTCCCCTCTCTCATTTCTACACATCCCTTGTGCAACGTAGACCAGAAATGGGCTGTAAGTGGTTGGGACCAGGACGGGCGTTCCAGCAGGCAGTTCTCTCAATGTAATTAACCATGCAACTGAATATCCAATTTTATCACTGGCAGCCTGCAGATGCTCAGCACGGAGAGATGGTTGGGCTAGCTGCTTTCCTAAGGGATGCTATAATATCATAAAAAAAAAAAAAAAAAAAGATTTACTGCAGTTTGGTCCTGAGGAGCATCTGGTGTTATCATTAGTATTGAACCACCTTGATGAGCATTACAGGGTTCAGCTCCCAGCCCAAAAGGACTTAAAGCTTAAATATCTGGTTCCAAACATTTCTTTATGCTATTAATGTATCTTCATGAGCACTTTGAGGCAAGGGAACAGTACAAGAACACAGAATAAACTAAAGGTTTGAGAACTGTTTATGTGGTTTTGTTTCGAGGTTGGGTGGGGGTTGTCTGCCTTTCTTCTTTCTTTTAGATTGATTCATGTTTTACTCTGTTTTCAGTTAAAGCACCTGTATTTGTGAAAGTTTTCTAAGGAGAATAATATATTAATATGTCTGGGTTTGAAAAACAGCTTTACTGTGCTAGACTGCGACGTGAAAATTACCCCACATTATATAAACACTGAAGACCCCATATATTCTTCAGGTTTACCTTGTTTCCAGCCATATAAAAAACTACAGCCACACTCTGTCTAAGACTTCACATACACAATCCATGCACTGTTATACTACGAGGCATAGATATAAACTAGGTGCTTTTAGTATTTTGGAATGGTCCTTTTAAGGGTGGAGAAAATTTCCAGTGCAACTCTAAATGATGGGATCATTTCTGCAATAAGCCATAGCATAGCCAGTGTATTTCTAGGTTATTGTGCAACGTTACCAATTCCATACATTTGTGCTCTTAGCCAATATCGGTATAAAGAAAATATTTACTTGATTTCAGGTTTAAAACTCCCATCTCATCTAAATCCCTTCTTCCCTAAATCTACCACCCATTTACCAAGCATGTGTTAGACCTCCAGGAAAAGTTGTACATACTTGAGTAATTGTACAATTAGAAATAAATTATTTCCAGGCGTGACTCATGTTTTACTTAGGATAAAATGTATAACTTGTTTTTTTCCAGAGGGCTGAGGAAGTTTTGCTATAACGCACCTTAATATTTTTAAAGTTTAGTCTTATTCTGTTTCTGGAAACAGAATTATCCTTTCCTGGGGGAAGGGAGGGAAAGACAAAGCATAAGGGAAAAATGCGTAGGATACCTTCCAGTTCCTTGCAGAGAATCTCTATCTTGACTAATTAAGACATGTCTTAATCTCAATGACTGAATAGCAGCTCCACAAAGGAGAAAGGGAGGAAGGCAGCTAATCTTTCCCATGACTCACGCTCACACAGGCTCATACTCCTGCACGTGGTGGCACTGAAGACAGAGGGGATGCTGCCTCTGCTGAGACATCAGCCCTTCTCCTGCAGAGCTGAAGAATCAGGCGCTCCCGCAGCCACTGACTGGAGCTGCCTTACCCGTGGCCAGGGACAAGGTGTGTGGGGCTGGTGGCCCTGCTCCGGATGGCAAAGCCGCCCACTGGAACTGAGTCTGCCCCACTCCAGCCCAGTGGGCAGAGGAGAGCATCCTGTGGTGGGACACCCGAGCCCTACGTACAGGCATGCACTAAACAGCTGCACATTCCTCCATCCTTTATAGGAAGCTAAAGCCATAGTTGGAATGAGTGCTGCCCTGAATTGCATTTTTTTTTTTATTGCAATTTAGTAGTCTTTGCCAGGGCAAAGACTTGCAGGCAATGACTTCTTTATATCCTGCAAACTTTGGATGGGATTCAACTCACTTAGCTCTAAAAGGCAAAAGTTAGCATCCTGTCTGAGCTCAGTCGTTAAGCTTGTGTCTGTCTGTAATTTACGGAGAGAGGTGACACTTCCAGAGGGTGACTCACTCCACCCATTGTAGGAATCTGCCTTAAAATGGGATTTTTCATTGCCACTTTCTTCCTTGTGTCCCTCCCTGAGAGAGGACCTAGATGATATAGGTTAGGAGCTTGATTTCTAGACAATTAAAGGTAAATGAGGTGAACACTATCCATTGCATTTTATCATGCCATATATATTTCTGGCAGCCCAACTGCTGCCAGAGCAGCTCAAAGAGCTGCTGCCTCCCACTGTTCTGGGTTGCTTTTCATTTCTTCATGTTCTGGGATTTACTGCTCGTTTGCTGTTCTCTTTTTCTGAGCTTAATGAGTCTTACTCCTCTGTAGGTCTTAAGTAAGTCATTTTCAGTTGCACTGTCTAAAACTACTGCTGGCATTAGAAGGGTGTGAGAGCTGTCAGCTAACCAGCAGCAAACATGACCACACCAACAAACCCAGGAGTGAAGGACTAGGTGTAACAGCTCTTTCCACTAGGTCACAAGAACATGTTTAAAAAAGCACGAGCAACACCTGAATTTAGTGTACCATCTACTGTCAGAGCGCATGATGCCTTTAATCCCCTGTTTGGTTACATACAATTTACCATGAAATTAATATGTGGGAAAATCTTCTATTGAAACAATTAGAGGGGGACAACTGTATGTATAGGAAAATAAACAGTGGTTCAAAATCATCCTCATATAATATTTTCCCATGCAAAGAATCCAAAAAATCTAATTCACAGTTGGTTTAAATACACTTTTTAATGTTGTATGGATGGATTACAAAAGATGAGACAAAGATCTCACTTGCAGAACATAATGTGCTTTTCAGATCATGATTTTTTTCATTAAATTGTTTTCAGTCTCTTTGTCTTCATATCTTTAACAGTGGTTGATTTTTTTTTTTTAATTTAACTTTCAACTTCAGTGTTTTCAACATGATTGAAAATCGTTAAGTATTTGTGTTCCTTTAATTTGTTAGAGATTCTTCTAAATCTCTTCCAGGAATTGGTATTGAGACATTTGTTTTTGCATTTGGCTTGCCAAGTAAAGCAATGAAATTTAATTTAAAAAAAACATACATTCAGAGTTTTGTTCTGCAAATGTGGATTAAAAAAAAAAAAATCTATGTGAAATTCAAAAGAATGTTACAGAAGTATTTCACAGGTTTTCCTATTAAATGGCTATTTAGCTAACCACATATTTAAGAAACCATACTGGAAGCATATTTATGTATTTATTCACGCTTAGAGATTTAATCTTCAAAGTAGCCTCACAGGCCCTGAGGGGTAATTGAATATTTTCTTTAGGCTCATTTTGAAATCCTAACTTAAATTTACAGGGCTTGATGCCTGCATCATTTCATTTTTTCTGCTGATGCCATTCTCTAGTGTCAGAAAGGTTTAAAATGGAAGCAACACTGTGGCTATTTTGACCCATAAATTTACTCTTCTGTCATGAAGGTGCACATTCAGCACTTAAACATATCCCATTTTGTCTCAAGCCTTCGACTGTGAACTTTTGAATCAAGGACCCTCTTTTTGTCCTGTGTGTACTATAGAGTTCATGCTGAAAAATCCTCAAGGCTAACATAAAGCAACAGTCATTATAAAGAGGACAAAGGCACGAAGATATATTAAAAGCTGATAATAGTATTCCCCACATATGGCCAGTGTGCTCTGTTTGCTCTGCCACCTTACCCCATCCTCCTCACTGCTTTTTGCCACAGCCTGCCTACTTATGGGGGACAAAGACTGTGTATTTTATTGCTGAAAGAATGTATTTTAGAGTCAAGGGTCTCTTTGCACCGTATTTGTATAGCCAGTTCTGTTTAAAGAAAAACATCATTGATCCAAGTGCCCTCAGAAGAGCTCATCTATTGTAGCACATTGGGGAATGTCTTAAAAATCACTTCCCGAGTATCTGGTTCACTTGTGCGAGTGTGTGTTGCCTGCTCTGCTACAGTCAGGGGCCCGTGGAACTCACATAAATTCTGATTTTAGTGCAAAAATAAAAAGAAAACAAAAACAAACAAACAAACAAAACCCACAACTGGTGAACAAGTAGAGCAGGACTGGAGATCATGAACAATGATGAACTCGATGATCTTCAAGGTCCCTTCCGACATAAACCGTTCTATGATTCTATGAACAAGAGAGAGAAGGAAGGCAGTGTTGGATGAGTATTCAGCTCTTGGGTCTATAAGCACGCCTATAGGATGCAGGCAGAGATAGCCAAGGTTGCTTTGGAAGAGACCAGAAATAATATAACTACTCAGCATGTCAAGGTAAGGCATGCTGAAGCACTCCTAGCAAAAAGCACATTTAAATAACACAAACAGACTGTTACATTGATACAGCTAATCTGTTTACATGCACAACAAAGAACACTGTCCTTAACACTGACCAGTCAGTTGTGGAGTTTAGTGTGCTAACTGGGGCATCCCAGCACGGCACCATATTGGATTTGGTATAGACAGTAAGATTGTTATAGCACAGATATGTGGGAAACATAACTTGGAAAGTTGCCATTGATACCAATTTTTTTTTTTTTTTTTGCAAGCTCTCTCTAGTAAACAGTAGTGTGTTTCTGTACTCATAACTGCTGCAATGTGTTATTAAATTAATTTAAATTCTGCCATGTGATTGTGGAAAATCTCCTTAGCTTGATGTTGGTGGCAAGAGCAGTAAGACAGAGTTTCGTGGGCAATATTTTGTACTGAAAGTCATACTACTTTCAAACAGAGATTGACAGCCATTACTGCATATTTATGCAAGTGGTAGTAAACTATATATGCAAAAATATCACACTAAGAGTAAATACTTCAGAATCAATGGTGGGTTTTGCTCAGAGTTAGTAAGCAACTTGACACTATGTGTCTATATAGTGATGTTTTTAATTCACTGGAAGATGCAAAATAAATGCAGATATTGAAAGAGAAATTTAGTATCCCATGTTAAGATTTTTGTTCATATTTTAAAAACTTTTTTTTTGGGAACTTCTAGGAGCAAAGTTCATTGGAACTTTTCCCATCCCGGACACCTATAACCCAGATGATGACAAAATCTACTTCTTTTTCCGAGAAATATCACAAGATAGTGGCACATCTGACAAGACAATCCTTTCCCGAGTTGGGAGAGTTTGTAAGGTGAGGATTCTATTTTTTATTCTATTAAAAAAAAAAAAAAGGAGAAAAAACAGAAAAAAAAAGAAAAGTTTGGTTTGTTTCTGTGAAAATCTCATTTTCTTTCAGATCAGAAGGAAATGGTGCTGTTACCCAATGAGCCATCATAGTATTTTTTCTGAACGTAGGTTACTAATGCTGTCCAAAGTTTACTTCTCTGAAAAATAGACTTGATATGGACTGTGTACCACTTTTAGAAAAGCTAATATGCTTATAAATGATAATCCTGCATTTAAATGGTAATGTATTGACCTTCAGATATGCAGCAGTGACCTGCTTTGTTTCACAAGCTTTCAGTGAGAACTGACTTGTAGAAGTGTACACAATGACAAGGTATTGGGGTTTTTGTGGAAAATGCCCACTGCGTGGAGGGTTGTAGAAACCCACCCCTTCACCCTAGCTCAGTACATCATTCCTGGGCATTACTGAGCGCTGGGGTCAGTCATTTGTTTCTGCGCATTCCTGATAATCAGTCGGTTGAAGGGAGGCTAAAAATGTATATAGTTTCTGAGCTACACCCACATCTGCCCGGAGGTTTCCTCCCCTGGGAAGGAGTGCAGTCCTTGACCTGTTGACCAAGAGGAACCAGGCCCTGGGTCTGCTGCAGTGTAAAAAGTTTAATTTGGCTGGTGCCTGACCTCCTTTAAATGATTACTGCCATCACTTTCTCTTTCATTATGCTTGGTTTTGCCCCTTAGGAAAGATTTCTGCCCCTATGGTATTCATAATGCAGACTCAGATTTTCATGAGCTGCACTCTTTTTGAAGAAGCATCTCTGTCAAGGGCAGAAGCCTCCTCAAATGGTAATGAAAAGATAAATCAATTTTTGCATATGAAGACAGCAGTCAGTATAGAGTTTGCTGTTTAACAGCCTGCTGGTTTTGCTAAGGACTTCTTCCCACTGCAGCAGAAGGGTTTATTGACCTCTGTGTTGGGCATACTTTCTATCCACTCCTTTATCCCATAATAATGTAGGAACAGAAACAGTGTAGGTGCCCCCATCCTGTCCTTAAATCTTCAGTGAATCCAGGTACCCAGGAATCATTGGCAAAAGTCAGGAAAATTGGACTTTAAAGTTGTCTTAATATTAGTAAATATAAGCTTTGAGCAAATTTTTATCTCATGTGATGAACTAGATATCAGCAACACCATCACAGCAATCACACAAATAGGTACATTTCTGTGATATTTTGTTCAGATATCTTCATTTACTTGCATTTTCTGAGCAATGTGACTCTGCTGGCAGTGAAAATTGTCTTCTTAAGAAGCTTGAAATTTAGTAAACAAACAAGACTTTGTGATTTGCGGTAGTATGTGTCTAGGAGAAGAGCATCCATTCAGCTAATGGACACACACTGAAAAACAAAGAGTGGACACGTGTGTATGAATATGTAAATCTATGACTGTTCTGCAGTCCAGAAAACTCCTGACAATTGAGATTTCAGTGACCACAGCCATTTCACACTTCTACCCTTGACCTAAAATGCTAAGAAAAAAAAAAAAAACTCATTCATAAATCAGTTCTCTAATAGGTTTTTAGCCAGACGAAAGGATGGATAATCTTTAGTTGGGTATTTCACAGCAGTGTGATTAATGGCAGAATGGAAATGCAAACATATATGATTTGCTGCTAGACATGGCATTTGCTGATTATGAGAAAGCACTTAATGCATTAGGAGAAATTGGTAGACAACATTTTCAAGCCAAGGCACATGAGAGATTATAGTAAACTAAGATATATTAGCTAGAGATCTCCAGCATCCTTTACCTAGAGAAAAAGCAGATAAGATATCATAATGAAAGCAGAAGTATTGTAAGGAAATCCTAATGACCTGCATAATCATACCTCAAATGAGACTGAGTTTGTAGAGTAATCATGTTAAGGGGGGAAAATGTCCTGATTTTGATTTTTAATAGTCAAAGCAAAACAATAGAAACTGATAAGGTGGTTATTATTAATGTTAGTTTTGCGCTGTCTTCTTTATTTATTGAGCACTCCCCGATGGATGAAGAATCCCCCTGAAAATTCAGACTCCTGTTTTTTTGTGTATTTGTCTTGATTATCTGCAAATAAAAAATAGTATAGTGCAAATTATTATAATTAAAATAGAATTATTATGGTTATCTAATATAAATGAAAAGATCATAGAATCATAGAATCATAGGATGGTTTAGGTTGGAAAGGACCTTGAAGATCATCGAGTTCCAACCTCCATGCCATGGGCAGGGACACTTCTGACTAGACCAGGTTGCCCAAGGCCACGTCCAGCCTGGCCTTGAACACCTCCAGGGATGGGGCCTCAACAACCTCTCTGGGCAACCTGTTCCAGTGCCTTACAACCCTCAAAGTAAAAAACTTCTTCCTACTTTTTAATGTAAACCTGCCCTCTTCCAGTTTATATCCATTCCCCCTCGTCCTGTCACTACATGCCTTAGTAAAAAGTCCTTCCCTAGCTCTCCTGTAGGCCCCCTTTAGGTACTGGAAGGCCGCAATAAGATCTCCCCAAAGCCTTCTCTTCTCCAGGCTGAACAGCCCCAGATCTCTCAGGCTCTCAGATGCAGATAGACTCCTCTGTTTGCAGACTAAGATCCTCCTGATCTGTGCTTTGCTATGAAATATCTGCTATGCTTAATTCTCTCTGATATGGGATCAATGTCTTTGGTTGCAACAATCGATAACATAACCATTTCTATTTGCACTGTCTCATTAATGTGACCTCTACTGCATAAAGTTAAGCCTTCATTTTCTTTCCTTAGCAAGCAGAGAATAACCATGGGTGGGAGGAGCCCAGCAACTTTTGAAATAGTTTGCTTGGTGTAAACACAGTTTTCTTCTGCTAGAACTCAATTAGCCTCTACCTCACTGTGCCTTAGGGCTCCTGTGCACTACTGCCAGAGACACATGCTGAAATTAGAATAGGCTTTGTTTTTAATAAGGAGGTTAGTCAATGCAGCCTATTCTTTGGCTAATTTTCAATGGCTTAACAATATGGTCTCTCACTGATCCTCCCCCTTAGGGAAAGTCTCTGGAAAGCATTGCCTTTTCCCAGCTACTTTCAGGCCCAGAGGATTATAATACTCTTGCTGGCAGCTCTTCGCTAAGAGTCAAACAGCTGTCACTTGTCCTGTTCATAAGACCATACTTACCATCTCGAAGCATGTGTTATAATAACACAGCCACTGTAGCACTAAATAGCACTAATTTAGATTTACGTCATCTACATTCTATATATCACCAGGGGATATCGGTATGAATTGGGAGGAAGTGCTTTCAACAATCACTTTCAGAACCAGTTGTGTAATTTATCATGGCAAACAGCATTTCCTATTTTTGGTTTGAGGGAGGCAGAAAAGATATCATTGGCCTATCTGTAACACCTGATACTACTTATGTTATGTTCCTACTTCCATAAAGTATAATCTGTTGGGTTATTTGCTTTCCTTTCAAGTAAGGTCATAAGTAAAAAAACTACTATTAAATATTAGCCAGCTAGATACACATATGTACATGATCGTACAAATCTTAACTTATTAAGAGCATGGACCCACGTGTTTCTGTTTCTAGAAAGACAAGCATAAACTTTTACAGCTACATTTTCTTCAAGCCCTCACTGCTGAACTAGTTTGAATCAGCTAAAGGCACGACACAGTCATCAGACACTGAGACAGATTTTGAAAAAAAAATTACAGCATCCATACACTGTGCCTTCTGCAGTCAAGTAAGAAGTCATCTATATTTTTATATACATACCCACCACAAAATGATGACAGAATTGCAGTTCTATTTAAGGACAACTTCACATATGCACAAATACAGCCCCAGAAAAGATGTAGGTTTCCCTCCTATTTTCCCCACTCAAATAAAGTGAGAAATGAAAATCCTAACTTACAGGAGCACACAGAAAGGTTTTGGAGAGGGGGGAAGGCTGTTGGGGGTTTTATTTGTTTGTTTTCTATACAGAAACACATTTTTTTCATAGTTACAACCTCATTCTATTGGAATGGAGTGGAAATTAGCCAAAAGCAGTAGTCTCTCCGCTACAGTATGAAAATCCTGTTTATTATTACAGTGGTTTGCATTTGCTGTGTTAGAAGCTTCCCTTTAACGGTTTTGGTGATGTATTGCAAAAGTTACGGCATGCAGTCTTAAAGACTGATTTCCAAGACCTCAACTGCCAAGAAATCAGACTTCAGCCCCTGATGCTTTCCCATGTTTCCCAAAGTGTTCGGTATCCAGAAGAGGCCTTTGTTCTAGTGGGAACAAGTGAGCTCTTTGTCTCTTATTTTGGTATGCCATTCCACCCTTCTATATACCACGCTGTACCTGGGGACGAGAATATAGCAATTAGGCACAGCCCTCTTGGTTAAACTGCACTTTCTAAACACACTGGAATGTAATCATTTTAAGAGCTCCTAAGTCAAGAGCCCAGGACACACCCTGCATTCCACCTTTGGGTAACATGATTTATTTCCAAAGCCATGAGCATAAGCGGAGTTCAAGGCTACGACCTCACCTCCCGTCTGGTGCTTTAAGGCAGTTTGTATTCCCGGAATGGCAGGAGGGAGCTATTTCTCCGTGACTCCATGTCCAGGGTCTCTGGTGGGCTCTGCCATGGGGCTGCTTATGTGTAAAAGTGAGGAGGTGTTTTTCTTATCCTGGAAATAGTCTAGCCATGCCTTTACTGTGACTAGGGATAACTGGGTCATTAACATTCTTTGTGTTTCTATATTGTGTAATGCATCACTGTGTAGATAATTGATCTATCTCCAAAAACATTTGAGTTGTCCGCATAGCGTAATGCTTTACTGTTCAGCCGTATTAACTTGGGTCCCGGAAGCGAAATAGCCATGTTAACATGTTCTCAGCAGGGCTAATTAGTCTGGGCTCGGAGCCATGCTCGTGCAGTTATCCTGCTTCCAGTTCTGGAGGCAACTCATTCCAGACGAGATTTAACTTACTGCGTATTACATGCTTACGTACTCTCTTTGTCACCATAATATTGCCTAGCCACAATGCTAACCATGGATAATGGGGGTTTTTTTCTGTTTTTTTTTTCCTGTGGTTTTTTTTTTTCCTATTTCTCAATGATAATGATTAAATCCAGTTCAAAAATATCTCTAGAAAAAAATTTGGCCCTCATTTGCCCATTGAACGTCTCAGCAGCAGTGGGTCTTTCAGCAGCCAGCTCCTCTTGGACTTCCAAATTTGATATTTGAATATTATGTGCCATTTGAAAGTTTTCAAATTATGTAGAAAAGCAGATGCTCATCAAGATGATTTCATTTTAAGGGCTGATGTGTTGGCTACAGGCCAGTTCCATATAATATCTGCTTCTAACTGTGATGAATTAAGAGACATAACATCAGGCTTTGTCAGGTCTTTTGGTCCAGCTTTCCTTATTGGCAAGAATACAGGCATGAGTATAGGATGTTTTGTATATTTTTGTCCCTCATGGGTGTGTTTCAACAATATAATTGGTGTTTTTTTGAGGGGGGAAATCATGATTTGCAGATGAAGCAAAAATATGTAAGTTATGCTTATGTATAAAGAGGTGTGACTGAATTTTACTGAGCCTCAGGGAAAATGAAAAAGAAATTGCAGTGTCAAGATAGAGCTTTAAAAACTGGATTATGGAAATGCAGCTGCACAGTCTCTGAAGCAAACTCTGGAAATCATCCTGGTTGCCAGAGAGACTCATTGCAGAAGAGACACTTGTCAGTAACCCACTGGCTTGGAAGTTAGAAGCCTGCAGAGTTAATTGGAGTGGAGTTCCTATGTCTAATCCAAAGTTCCTGACTTCATAGTGCTTTGATTCAGATGTTTAAATATCTCTAAGAGTAGTAAATAATGACTTTGTGATTTTGGAAATTTTCTGATGTGATAAAATTAGCTTCCTGGGTTTTTACCTATAAGTACATTTAATATGAAAATGTACCACAGTTTACAGTTAAGGCTTTGCTGTTGTTGACTGAGTACATGGTTGTAAATGCAGATGTTTCAGGATGCTAAATTCTAGAGGTCTCTGTAAGACGTTGACCTATCTTTATTTTTCAGTCTCATGCTTTTCCAACTCTCAACCTGTGGTTGTCAGTGCTGTGATCACACTGTCCCACACTTGTATGTATCCAAGCGAGGAAAGTCATTGTTGGGCATTCACTTCAATCAATAAAGGCAGATGATTGTTCTTTAGAGGAAGACTCCTTCCATCTTCAACCCAAATCACTCTTTGAAGAACATATTCTCCACTGACTATAAAGGGACCTTTGCCCTACTGGGTCCCTGGAATGTGAAATTCAAGACATTCTTATTTAAGAACGTGAAATTCTGAATGGCAAATTCAGAAAGAAAACAGCGTATCCTGGTGCTACATCTCACACAGCTTCAGTTTCACAATGCTCTCAATGCATTCAAATCATATAAATTCTGATCTCCTATTTGACATTAATTGCATGATCCATCTAGTCACTTGACTTGCTTCTGCCTTCACGATCAAGAATGCTACATTTCATTATCTGAAGGTTTTATTCTTTGTTTTTATTTTTTCTGGCTTTTTATATGCTTTTTACGTATTTATATCATATAATTTATATTAAGTATACATGGAAGTTTAGATGAGAGACAGGTAAAGGCAAGTCAAACACACTGGAATAAACCATGAACAGTTTATGCTCAAAATTTAAGGTAGATTTTCCTGAGAATTCCTTAACATATTTTATTAGTTCAACCATCACCTTTGCTCACTTCAAATTTCCATTGAAGTTGGAGAGAAGAGCCTAATGATGGATATAGTAGAGTACATCTACTTTGTGGCAGCCTTTGAGCAGTTTTGGGGAATGCTCCTAATGCTAACAAACCTGTCGGAGGTAGTCTTAGCAGTCTCACTGTATGTTCTTGCAGTGAAATGGTGCTTAATTTTATCATTTTGTTTGTCCCAAAGCATGTTTAAACTTGCTGTTGTTGTCTCCCTGTCTTTACCTGAGCCTCTAAGTTTCTGGCTTTTGTTTTTTTTCATGGTATTCTTTTAGTAACAGTCCAGAATTTTTCTTTGCTATATATTTAGATTTTCCAGTTTGGATCCCATCCAAAGATAATTCAGTAGAAACATCTGGGTGTGATATTTAAATACTTTCCAAAATAAAAATCAGTATTTTTTATAGTGAACCAAACAGTTATGCATGCTTAATGCGAGTACATTGCCATTCTGAATGAAATAACAATAAATCTGCTTGAGGAGCAGGAACTCACAGCTAAAGCACTGTTTCTCTCACTCATAGCTCAGACAGAGGGTTTTTCCACAGTAGATGTGGCCTACAGTCTTGTAGTTTTTGCTATGGTTGTGATAAGGACCTTCTTTCCTGTTGTCTTAATGAGTAGAAATATGTGAATGCCCAGAGTAGCATCCTCACCCATAGGTATCACATCAGCTTTCCAATGACATTGGGTCATCTTGCCATACATTCAACTCTTAAGCTTCATTCTGGTTTCATGCCAAAGGCTTCCCTGGTTCAGTCCTGCCAGGTATTTTCTCATTTCAGCCAAGGAAGCCAAAAGCAGATTTGACACTAGCTATGATACTCCTGCATGCCGCTGACTGTAGAGATGTGTGTCTCTCCTGCCTAATCCTGCTGTCTAGGTAGGCAAGGGCATGGGTTGAGACAAAAGTTTAGCTTCTCTGTTTGTTTTGGTTTTGAGATCTGTATTTGACCGCAGTTGTGCAATCAACTTTGGATGTGCACAGAACTCAATGAATGATTTGATCCATAGGCTAGATACAATCTTAGTCTGTAGAAGACACTACTTAGCCTCTTCAACTCCTTTTGCAACCAGCTGTGTAGTTTACACTAAGGGAATGAAGCCAGCCAGTACAGAGCAGTGACAGATTAGGAGATCAGTAAATACACTGCACTGATGATGAGAACCCTTCAGTCTTAGTGCCTGACATGATGGCTCTGTCTCAGGATGGGGAAAATAAGCAGGGAGCCCAGACAAGCTGTACATTAGGTTCTGGACTGTAATGGATAATGATTTCAGAAAGGTGTTCAGAAATGGCAAGTCCTAGGGACCAAAAAGCAGTCTGGGGTTTTGCACATCTGTACTCTCGACTATGAGTTTTCTGTTTCAAGTGGTAACGGTTTTGAGCTCTCAAGAAAGATGTGAAAAATGATCATAGAAGGATTATCTGACAACAGGTTTGCCTAGGGGAAAGCTCAATGTCCAAGCCCAAGAAACCTAGAGGAACTTCTGATTATGCTTCTGGAGGAAATAAAGGGTGTGCAGCCTGCACTCTGGTGGTCTGAGGAGCACTGTAGAGATACCAGGCTGATATATCACCCTGGAAATCAGGAGGGCTGAGTTTATTCCAGCCTTTCTTGTTGAAGTGATGTGCAACTCTGCACAGTTCCTATCAGGTGTCTGTGTGTGTTTGCACCTTCAGTTCTGTTGTCTAATTATGTGCAAATGAAACAGCAGTGGCAGAGACCTTGCAAGGCACAGCCCATAGGCTGAAGAAATGCATCGTTCTGCCAGGCTAGACTTGATAACGGACATCGCTGTGAGTGAGCGAGTGGTACATGAGGCTGAGTCCCACTCAAATCCCTATCTTTCATCAACTCCTTCACGCACCAGAACTATTATATGCTAGCAATATCTGCAGTGGCCAGAGGGGTTCGTGCCATCTTACAGAAGCATTATGCAATACTATAATAAGAAGCTTTCCCCATGAAAGGTTTTATAATCTCACAGAAACAGCAGAATTACTAAGCAGTCACAACTCTCACTGTCAGATGGGGACTGCAGACACAGAGGTGAACTGACTTTCCCAAGTTTACTCAAAGTGTCCATAACACAGCAGTCAAAGATCTAAAATTGCATGTCTCCTTTCTCTTATTTATATCGCAAGTGTATTTTTATTCTCTCTCAAGTCACGCTTCATGTGTTGCTTGATGTTTTTGCATCTGACACATAGCCTGCTGAAATCCTGGGAGGAATCTTCCGTCTCACATCAGTATGATTTGGGCAAGAAATTTTGAACCTGAATTCCTGAAGGAGGAAATCTTACTTTCCTGTGTTAGGTCAGTACCTAACAGAGCTGGGTAGGGCCAGAATGAACAAAGTAAAATGAAATAATTAAAAAAAAAAAAAAAAGACTATGAATTTGAAGACAGAAGTCCAAAGAAGATTGTTGGCTGTTTCTCCATTTATAAAATCTACTAGAAGGATTTTTTTTTCCCATAATGTAAGCCTTTGCCGCAGGGTATGCCGTTTGTTTCTGGTGGCTTTGTAACGTAGCTAGGCTTCACACAAGAGAAAGGCTCCAGGGCCTTTTGCAGTTTCAGCACTTTTCCCCTCTGTTCTCCAACATTTACTTTTATTCAGGCCAGGAATTCACTTTGGATAGTCCTTCTGCACATCTTGCCACTGGCTCTAATTAATAACCTGCTTCTAGAAATTCCACTCATTGTCTTTTTCTTTTTTTTTTTTTTTTTTCTTTATTTAAGATGCTGTTCAGGATAATTACTGTCTTTAAAGTTTTATGAATCATAGTGTTTGACATCTTTGATGTTGATTGATTTCCAGAAAAATGCACTTTTTGTTCTAATGTTCAATTTGTCACTGTTACTTACAAACAAGAGATTTAAGACCCCAAAGATGCAGATGTTCTTTAGTGTTGTTGCCATCTGTTTTCCTGCCTACTGGATTCTAAGACTAACCTTTGTGCATTTTAATGAAGCGAAATTTATATCATATATAAGATACAGTAGAATAGAAAATAGATACAACAGAAAATATTTAATATAAGTTGATTTTTAAATCACGTGTTCATAGAATGATATTTTTATTTATTTCCATGATAAATTTGTCTTTAACTAGAGGGTTTGAAAAACCTGCTGTTTTGCTCAGTTGTACATAAATCGCAGATCAGAAAACTGAGATTTCCGTGGAAGTGTCCTAAGAAATGTGTATGATATGACCTTAATTTACTTCACAAATTTTGCATTGTGGCATTTACACAGCATTCTTCCTGGATGTCAGAAAGCCATACACTTACTTGCACTCATTGAAATTGTACATCACATATTTGAATTCTTGATGTAGTTTGGCAGAAACCTGATTTTTCCCTCTGAATTATTTTTTAGAACCAGTTTATTGAAAAGGGCTGATATTCTAGGATTTCTGTAAAATAAAAGCCTGTCTGATTCATTGAAGTCCTATTGGATTACTTACCCATTTATCTACATAATTTCTGTGTTTAAATCTTTGTGATATTTTTTGGTAGTATTTCCTCAACAGGTGACAGATTGAACTGCCCACCTTCTAGTTGGCAATTATTTAAATCTCTAACTCAGGAAAACACAAGTAACCAAGATTTTACAGGCACTTCTTTCTGTTAAAAAGAATGTATTTCAGGCGGAAGCGTTGGTATCTGTTACAGCTTGTGAGATTACAAAGCAGTAAGTGCTAATTAGACCTTTATTTGTGTTCAAAAAGAAATATGCAGTCCTAAGTGCCTTCATCTGCACTCTAACAAAGTTTATAGTAAACGCTGCTAATCCAGTGCGCTTAGAAGTGATATTTTCGGAGATAAGATTTCAGATACTCATGGCTGCTCATCTGTTACAAGTAGATTAGCCATATTTTTGGAATGTAAGGCTTGCTCATGCTGCATTCCCCTTCTCACAGCAGTTAAATTTATCTTGTCTTCATGTCTCATCTCCCTGAAATATTTAGCGTTCTTTGTCTTCAGTATAGTATCTCTTGTCTGAAGTCATTTTAGTACCTCCAGTTTACCACACACTCCTGCAGGGTTGAGGCAAATCCTCGCTTGGTGTCAATCAGTCGAGCTGTCTTCTTAGGACTTTAAGTCTGTGTAGAATCCTTATTTCTGTTTACCTACGCACTGACTGGCCTTTTCTTTGATGATTTTCTCTCTTCCATCCATTTTTTCTAATCCACCGACTACCCAGCCTGCCCACCCATATGTCTTATTATATTAATTCACACTCTACATCCAGCTCACAGCATTTGAGCACATCAGGGACTCATTTCAGACAGATATTCTTAAATATTTTTTTACACAAAAGAGACTGTCTTCTTTTTGTAGCAACCCAGTCTCAAAAAGGTTTTGGGCCATTATGTGCTTTGCCCAGCCTCTCAGAGGCCAATAATCATGATCTATGATGGTCCAAGGAATCTGCAACAGAGTAGGCAGGTATGATGCAAAGCTGATGAGTTCATGCCTGAAGGAAAGGAGAATAATTGCATGTTCTCCAGCCCCGGAAGCCTCAAGACATGTCAAAGACTGACCTAATAATGCACCAAAAAAATAGTGTTAGGAAGGAAGGGGTGCACTTTCTTCAAAAAGTGGAGATTTCCAGAGCTTAATAAGACAATCACTACTTGACAATCCAGGAGCAAAGATATGCCTATACTATTTACAGGTTTTGAACCACCTTGGCCTGAGCAAAGCTAATTCTACCTGTAGATAAAATCATCATGGCCTGTGTCAAATCCTGTGCTTCCTCAGTCAGTGAATCCTGGGCACATAGTGGGAAAGCAAAGACGCTACATTATTCAGAGATGACATAAAGAATGGAAGAGTATTATGTGGCTGCTAAAAAAAAAAAAAACAAAACCACACAAAAAAACCCCCAAAAAAACCCACAAACAAACCAAAACAAACAACCCCCCCCAAACAAAAAAATCCTCCTAACAAAATGTACATTTTGTTTCATTCAACCACGTCAGTAGGAAGAAGTATGGTGGAGGGTATGTCAGCATATTAGATGTGCAACTGTCTAAATCACTGAGAGGTTTTTTCAGTCTGCATTTCTGCACCATAAATTTTTCACTGTCCAGCCTCAGAAGGACTCGGTAGATGATGGAGTCCCGGCTTGTCATTGAATTCCCCTGGCTCTTTTATAAACTTTACAGTGTTATTGGCAACTTCTGGGTATGTGAGGCAGACCTAGTGAATGTCTGTTCTAATGTCTCTTAAATTGAAGTAATATGGTTAATATTCTGTTCTGGCTTGAGAGTGAGGAAATATGGATAAATCTTAAATCCAATGGAATCTTATACTTTAAAGTACATAGCACTTGCTAACACTGCTTCCTTTGAGCACAGTATTTGGTTCACACTACTCTTTAGGAACTCAGTAGACCCCCTGATATGTTTAAAATAAGCATTTGCGAAAATGCTCTGTTGGATCTTGACTTAAGGGTGGTAAAACGCAAGTACATATTTTCCCATCTCTTGCAGAAGCTGAACACCTACAATGACAGGAGCAGGAGTTAGACAAGGGTGATTGTTCCATTCCAGCCCCACCATATCGCTTTCTCTGCCCTTTCTGATCCTAGCCAGGCAGTTAGAGACGTCTCGGGGTCCTGTGATGCTACATCACATCCACAAGAAATCAAAGTGGAAGCCCTGCAACGTGAGAATTGCTTAGCTAATCCAAATTGCCAGAGGAAGGAAAAGCTTAATGCTTCTTGCTTTTTAAGATTCTTTGTTGTATCTTTGTAATTGTTTGGTTTTAATTATGCCACAGAGTTTATCTGCCATGCCTTTGAACAGAACACACACATGCAGAGCTTCTTTTTCCTATTGGCTTCAGGCTGCTAATTTTGACACCTTTGTAATAAATCTGTTGGCTAGATGCAAAGCTTCAGGCTTGGCAGGACCTCAGGAAATCAAAAGAGGAGGTAGCAATTCTTGTAAGAACAGGAGTTCCAAAGGCGACAGATTAACAGGAATCATTTCCAACTGAGCTAACCTATTTAAAAGTAGCAAGTACATGAAAAGGGAAAACAGTTAAGAGTGTATTACCAGAGAAGTGTTAGTCCTTGTGAAGTGAATTTCAGCACTTAAAACCATCTTTCTGAATGCCTGTAACACTTACGATACAGCCCTGAAGGGCCAAATACAATCTATGGAAATACCACATAATTTCCACCACCCAGTGTTTCCTACTGGCTGGTGCTATACTTTCAGAGTTGCAAAGCCAATTAACAAAATAAGTCATTTCTCCAAAGGAGGGAATGAATACTTATGACCAAATTTGTGGTGCTTACATTTACAGCACAGATCCCTTAAGCTTCAGAGTTTATAAATGAAAATAAGTAGGCACCTTCATGGGGCAATTCCAAACCTACAGCTGGGAGACTGCTGTTAGTGATAGCATTTCTATTAAGTGTATGAATTCCGGGTTCCTGCTGGAATGTCATTGCCCTTACGGTTTTCAGTATGAAAAAAAATGAGGCTTAAATAGCACTGCAGAACCTGAATAGATCTGTTATTTGGGGCCAAAGGGGACAGATAAATGTAATTCATTAGATTTTTCATGTACTCAATGGCAGGAGGTAAACTGCTAGTTCCAACTGCTTAAAATTTAAACTTTCTTCTAAGATCCACTGTCCCCACACCTCTCTACTGATCCAAGTCACTAGAAGGACACCTACCCTTCAGAAGGGTAATTCAAATTTCAAGTGACCCTTTATAGAGTTTTTTCTTTCTCCAGTGACTAAAGAAAATTTGGGCAAGTGTGCTCCTGTATTGGAAAACCATAGTAAAAGAAATGAAAAATTAATCCCTTTTTGTGCAGGATAGACTGATATTTCCATAACAATGGTTATTAAAATAATATGACTGGTTTACCCTGGAATGTGTGTATCTCTGTACTACGTACACAAAACAAACAGTGCAGTATTTACATTGCAAGAACTGCTGATGAATATAGTTTTTCTTTTTTGATAAAACAAAGTGTTCTGCATTTTTATTGTGTTTGTAAAGAATTCTGGAAGAGCAACTGATTGCAAAAATTAGCATCACAGGGAACAAGAAGTCACGTGATATAGACACACATTTTCACAGCATTCCAGCTGTAGAGCTGGTGAGAGAACTTTGCAAACAGATTTGGGTATAATAAGGAAATTTGAGTTGCCCACTCTCTAAGCTGAAAAGTGACTACAGGAGCTACTTATGAAAAGGCTGTCCTACACTGTTTGGGGGGGGAACCAATTAAAAAAAAGTTGTGGTAAGATCAAACTGTGGAATCAGGCTGAAGAAGCACAGTCAATACTGTGCTACCAGCAAATATTGTATGTTGAAACTCTTCTTATTTGTTTAACACTTAATATTTTAGTTTTATTTTTCTTAGAATGATATGGGAGGTCAAAGGAGCCTAATAAACAAGTGGACTACTTTTCTGAAAGCCAGGCTTGTGTGTTCGATACCAGGTCCTGAAGGAGCAGACACACATTTTGATGAGCTGCGTAAGTTGTTTTAACTTTAATGGTCTATTTTGACATCAGTATTTCTTGGGGTTTTTTTTTGTTGTTGTTGTTTGTTTGGTTGTTTTTTTGTAGAAGCACTACGTCTTGTTCTGATTTTACTCCTCTTCCAAACAGTGCTGGTAATATCTCTGACTTTTGTCAGAAGTCCCTGCTTACAACTGGAATTAGTCTGATCAGAAATATTTTCACTCCAAAAGCTGGAAAGTGAAAATCTGATTCTTTATTAAAACCAGAGTATCTGCAAATGGACAAACCTCAGCTTATTAGCACAAATTCACATGGCAGAAATTAAAATTCAGACAAAAATAGAGCTTTGTTATATATTTACAAATCTCCCAATTATAAATGGTAGTTGCAGAAATATTCAGTGGATGTTTAATTAAAAAGAAAAGTTTCTTTCCCATTGCAGAAGATATATTCTTACTTTCTACAAGAGATGAGAGAAACCCACTTGTATATGGAGTCTTCACTACAACAAGGTATGTGTTAGGATCATGTTTGCCTCTGGAAACAAATGCTGAAGATCTTACTCAGGCCTTTTATTAAACCCTTCTATTACTAGATCCTGATTCCCGAGAGCAGTGAGAGACTGCCTGAATAAGGCTCGCAATATTGGGGCTGTAGGCACTAAGGACACTATTTTCAGAAAATGAAATAATAAATTAAGTCCCTAAACATTTGTGTGCCTGATTTTTGAGAAAGATTGTAAAAAACAAAAAAAATCTAACAATCAAAATCTTGCTAGTTTCTTTCAACCTCATTTAGTTGAATTTACAAATTTCAATCATATTTATTGAACAATCAATAGTTACTATTCCAGACAAACCATTGTTGTGAAACATTATTTCTGTAAGCAACAACTTAGCATCAGCTGTTTCTTAGTATCAAAACCCACTATGCTCTAAAGTGATGTTTCAGTGTTTTTGTAGACAGGAGTTAATGGAAGAATAATCCGTCTTTATCTCAAGGGGATAGATTAATTAATGAATGAACCTCTCAGCTGCAGTAATGAGGCGCTCTATATAGAATTGTCAGAAATGAAATAAGTAATTCTTTCTTTTGTCTCTAGAACCTTTGAGTTAAGAGTAAATTATAAAGACTAGCCAAATGCTGGACAATATTAGTACAATGAAGAATTGCCAAGGCACTCCTGAACTCAGAAGCAGCCACCACAGTGGCTCCATAGAATATATAACCACATAAAATATTTAAAATTTAATGAAAAGTTGCATAATGAATGTAATGGCATATGAAGTAACTGAAGTACATGCCACTCAACAACCTGACATGGTGTTCTTTGGAAAACTGAACTGTTTGGGGTTTTTTTTGTTTGCTTGTTGTTTTTTTTTTTTTTTAGAAAAAATACATTAAAAAAAGGAAAAAAGACAGGAAAAGAAATAAATGTTTATTTCTATCTCTTTTTATTGTCTGTCCAATGCAACTTGTAATTTTCAGGCACATCACCTGTAATACCACTAATATAGTGACTACCAGATGTGAACACAATGTAAAGGAATGTCCTTCATTTGCAGAAAATTCTAATCAAAATAGCTAATTAATGATTGCTGGAAACTGTCAGCCACTAGAAAAAATGACAGTCTGTCAAGTCCCAAAGGCTAAGTCCAGATTTCAACAGAGCAAAGCTTTAAACTGTAATGACAGTGACATTAAATATCTGTGGTTATCAGACCTGTACACATTGTCATTTAGCACCACTTATATCAAATCTCAGGTGTAGGATAGATCCAAACCCCATCAGACTCTATAGAATTAATTCATTCACTGGATGGGGCACACACTGAAGAGGTGTTTACAACATGGTTATCAATCCATCTTCTTTTTCAGCTCTGTCTTCAAGGGCTCTGCAGTTTGTGTGTACAGCATGGCAGATATCAGAGCTGTTTTCAATGGCCCTTATGCTCACAAAGAGAGCGTGGATCATCGGTGGGTACAATACGAAGGCCGCATACCGTATCCCAGACCTGGTACAGTAAGTGTCTCCTTAATTACATACTTCTATTTTTAGCCAAAAGCAATCATACTTCACACCCCTCCCCAGATTGGTAATTTATATTTTCCATTCAGGATGTTTCAAATAATACTCTCAACCCTTTCCCTTCTGTTGACAGCTTCTACCTACCCCGTAGGTATATAAATATACGTTTTTCCATGTCTGAGATAACATTGTGTCCAGACTGTCTATTTCCTGATTGTCTCTCATATTGTGCTCTCCTACTGTACAGCTGTATTTCTATCTGTTGGGATCACTTCTGAGGCATCAACACTTCATAAAAAGCTGAAGGCATTTCTTTATGGAGTATTAAGTTATGATGAGGTATTTTATTTGAAGTCTTGTATTTCTGTTATCTTTGTGTCTGTTAAAATCCTGTTCCTTGAGATATGGTCATTGATTCTGTGTGTTTGTGCACGTGTTGTGTTTTGCAGTGAAGTAAGGAGTTAGTTGCTGGAGATTTTATGTGATGAAAGATAAGTGATAGGAAGAAAAGAGATATTTAATATCTGGAAACACTTCTAAATCTCAGTCTTTAAATGTTACAGATCTTCAGATGTAACAATCAGGCCAAAATGAAGAGGAAAATGTTGAAAGAGTTATTAAAGAATTATTCCCCCACTTCTGTCTTGGTATTAAATTTGGAAAAGAATTGACCTACATTACAGCTGAGGAAGAATATAGTATTCCCAAAAATGCGTCTACTTAAAAAAAGTCATCACAACTTTGAGCAACTCTTCATATGTAGAATGTTAAAGAGCAATGATTTAAGAGTAAGATAGATATTATCCAGGATATCTTTACATTATTTTGGTCAGGTATTCAGTGAACTGGTACTAGTCAGCTGTTTAAATCCAGCGAAGCACTGAGCTACTGAGGTTGGACTGCTGCTGGTGCCTGGCCTAGGAGCCATCTGGGTGTTTCTGCACTATTTCTCTGACATCAGCACTGCCGTAACTTTTGCTTCAAGCCACATTATCTAGCTTATTTAGTTCTTTTCACACATTTCGTTGTGTGTCTGGGTTTTCTTCATCGTCCTTCCAATGGACCCAATTGCATGGTCCAAGCCCGTGATGTTTGCTGCACTGGGTGGTCCCAGGCTTCTGCAGGTCAGGCCCTGAGCTCTCATTCCCTCCTCTCAACTGCAGGTGAGTCGCAGAGGGCAGCTTTCTTTATAAAGACAAAGGCAGCTCCAGAAATTGATTTTGCCTGCCTAGGATCTGTGCTGTTGGAGCAAATGCACTCCTAATTTAGATATTTCAGGCACTCTAGGCTTATGCATCACTCTCTCATTCAAAATATATGGTGTCCCCAGAAAAGTAGATTACTTTTTTTTTTTTTTTTTCCCCCTAAGCATGTGCAACTCCATTACTGGTTAAGAAGAGCAGACGCATTTAGTTTTAAGTACAAAAATGGTGCCAGTGAGAACAATAGCAAGTCCCATGGCATCTAAAAAGATTAAAATAACTCTCTTGAGAAACTCAGAGTGCCCCATAAGGATGAAGACTCTGCACAGATAGACGGGTCATAAGCTCATTGCATTTTTGAGTGTATTAGCCATCACGTGGTTGAGCTGGGATTCACAAGGAAGGAAACATGTCATGCTGAAGCATGTCAATGTTGATCTTTATCACTGATTTGAATATCCATGCTTGCAAGTTTTTTAAAAGTTGGAAAGTTTAAAGCTAAATGGTTATTTTCCATAACCACCCCTTAACTCTCCAACTGCTTTCTTTAAGCACCTGATAACAGTTGTGAGAAAATGGTCTCAAAAATCCTGAGGACCTTATACTACATGGATTTCTGTAGGAGTGTCTGACCAAGGACTGAAAGGGGAAGTGGATTTTACTGAAGAAATCTCTCGGAAGAAAGATATCTGTAATATTTGCTATGTAGATAAGGTAAATATAGTGCTGCATAGTTATTTATCTTTTGTCTTAGTGAGCTGGACTACTCTCAGACTTCAACATAGTTCAGCTCAGTTTAATACAGGGTATCCAAATAAGTAGATTCATGCCATGCTCTTATCTTATAATGGTCTATGCCAAACCTCTGGATATGAACAAATTTAGGCTGGGACCCGAAAAAGCCGCACAGTGCTCAAAGGCAGGGAAAAGAAGCAGCGTGCTACACCCCTGCAAACACTGCAGTGCGAACACCGACATGTTCTTCCTTAAAGATTAATTTCATCATTTCTTGACAGCTGTGGGGTGGTTCAGGAATGTTCAGAACAAAGCCAACAGGGATAATCTATCCTTTTTTAAGTTACTAGAACATTTTTGAAATTTAAGCTCTACCTAAATGTTGCCTACAGTTAGCATAGCCAGCACTGCACTGATTGTATATTTCTTATGCTTTAAGTTACTGGCAAAGTCTAAAAATGGCTATACTAGGAAATGTGTTTCCTTTGATGTTTGGCTTTGAGAGAAGCATTGACTTCCTTTAAGCATTTACACAGAAGCAGGAGACTGCTTACCCTAATTTAACTTTCTGTTCAGCTGCCTTTATCTCCTAAGTAAATAAAGCTGTTCGCTATGGAGGCTGTGACCACTTTGATATTGAAATTTTGACAAAATGCTTCCTGTGGCAATTTGTGTCAGAGATAAACTCCCAACATGACGATGATATCATGCCTTCGCAATGCCGGGCAGGCGGGAGGCAGGAACCCCTGCCTGCACAGGGTCCCGGCTCTGCGGCGGGGTCCGCCTGCCCTCTGCCGTCCTTGGAACACCCCGAACAGGGGGACTGGGCATCTCCAGCACGCTCCACACCATTGAGTCTGCAAAATGTATAGCTCTTTTAACTTCTCCTGGTGGTGCTAAAGAGCAAGTGGAAATAATGGGAATTAAACAGAGGCAAGGCTTCAAATCTATTTCAGTTTTGAAGCTGAAAAGAAAAAGAGACAGTAAAACCATGCAGCAGGCAACCCCACCACAAAGGGCGGTCTGAAAACCAAGGGAGCTTCTGCTCTGTCTTCTTTAGCTGTTCAAAAATTGGACTTGTATGTCGGCAGCTGTCCCCAGATAACAAATCCAGTTTTCTTCCAGTCTCTTAGGGTTTCATCCAGGAAATTATCCATCGATAAAGAAATCATCAAGGACTTTCCTTAAAGTGTGCTCTGTATTCTGAGACAGTTTGCATAATGCCCTCCCAGTAGTCACAGAAGGCATTTGAACAAGATTTTCAGTGAATTAGGAAGAAAAAGCCCAAACATTTCTAGTCTAATTATTTAGCTATAAACATTGTGGTAACAGAGCAACTCACAGTGCCCATTTGGAAATTCTGATGGGATACGAAAGAGTCATCCTTATTTCGTTGATGGTGAGTAAATGTCATTCAGGTCAGATTTTTAGAGAAGTGTCAGTGTTTAAATATGCAGATTAACACTTAGTCTAATCAGCTGCAGTACCTAGGACTCTAACTTCTGTCCGAGGCAATACCAAATATTTTTGATGGATCTGGGTTTTTTTTGCTAACTGACTTGCCAAAAGTTTAAAACAAAGCTCTGGATCAGCAAAGTAAGATTCCAGCAGGCTAATTCACTTCTTAGCTACAAGAAGAAACAGTCCAGAATGTTGCTTTTGTCCATTTGAAGAGTTTTGTGTCTCACCTCTTCCCCACTTTAGATCTGAATATGGCCCTGAGCTCTTTAATTCTTTGTGTATTTTTTTTAAAAACGAGTTCCCTTACAAGCCCTCAGCTTCTCCTGTGATCTTTTCTATCTTTTTATTTCCGTATTGCTTTTTCTCCCTTTCTTCAGTGAAACCCTTTCCTTTGTTTCTTTTGCTAATCCAGTGCACAGGCAGATTGAGATGTGTTGTCCATCCCATGGGGACTTGGCTGAGCCACAGAGAAATACTGTCTGCCAAGAAACCTCCCCCTGTCCACCCGTCTGGTTAGTTTTGCTGCTTTAATAAGTGTGTTCATAAAACACTGAGGGTTGCACAGGTTTCCCTTGTTATTTTTAGGCTTATCTTCCTCTTTCACCTGATCTTTTATGGGATAGACTGCATTCATTGCTTCTCCTATTTCTCTCTCCTTTGATCTCTCCACTGTAAATGGGGCTGCTTAATTAAGTGAAATGTTTCACTTTCTGTTTTGGGTTTTTTTTCCTTAGAACACCTCCTCCACCTCCTCTTACTTACCAACCTGTTTTCCCCAACATGAATCACCTTTCAATTTCTTTCGAAACTGCGAACACAGTCACCTTTCCCACTGGCAGAGGTCGGCAGAGAATTGCAAAGTGCCACCTGAGAAGTCAAGTTCAGTCACCTCGCTGGTCTCAGCCCAGTTAGCCTCAGATTAATGCTCGCTTATGTCAGCCTTTTCTATCAGCAACACAAGTGTGTTAAATAGAAAAGTGATACAAAGCACTCAATACAAACACTGGAACAGAGTAGAACAGATCTTGCACATCCAGTGGGAGGCAAACTCTATCTTAAAAAACAAATATGGAGGCTTCAATTTATTTGTAGGGAATTTTTTGTTTGTTTTGTTTGTGCTTTGTGTGGCAGGCGTGGTGTGAGGTTGATTGCATTTAAAATGTGTGCTGTTTGTCTCCTGCAGAACCTGACTCGTTTCCCTCTCCCTTGCCCTCTTCCAAGCTTGCTCTGAGTAGCTGCAAGGTTAGAGTGAAAGTCTCCCTACTGAGTGTCTGGTCCTTCTGGCACAACCCATCCACCCTGTAGAGAAGCACTAAGGGTTTTTGCGGGCATGTCCAAATGCAAAATGTGCAGCTCTGATCAGACTACAGAGAAGAAGCCACATGGTCTTTAAGCCGCTCAGGAACTCAGGTTTCATCTTCAGAATGGCTTATGGTTGAATCTCCAGTGACACATAACTGCCTAAGCCCTGAGAGTCATCTCTCATCTGTCATCTAATCCACAGAAGATCATAAGCCTATACATACCCCATTTTCTAAAGTACTTGCTGGCATCTTGGAAGCTCACACCAGTCCTTAGTGTTACATCTTAACCCCTCAGGATTCAGACTTTGCATTTCTCTATAAACTCTACAAATAAAGTTCAACGTGTTGGGTGTGTGGGAGGTCCCCGTTTAACACAGAGGTGACTAGTTGAAGGTAGTTCTTCTGTTTCTCTGCTTTTTGCTTAACAGAGCAGTGATAAGGGAACTTATTTAGAGCTTGGAAGACTTTACACTGCATTGTAGGATCATGCTGATTGCAAGGCCGTGTCTCCTTGCTGGTTAAATATTCATTCCCTGAGAGCCTGGGAGGAGACGACTATGTGGTTAATTCTTTCCCTCTGAGGGAAGGTCTGGTGCTCCAATTCCTACTACACTTAACATAAAATAGAGAGCTTTTCAGAGAAAAATAGATCCTCTCCCTTCCTGGTTAACATCTAAGCTACATTCTTACAACTTTTGGCTAAGCTGAGAGGTAATTATCCCATGAAAAGTGAAACACCTTCAGCAGGAAGGAGTTAGGAGCTCCCAGGATGGCTCTGGTCCACATGTCTGGAATGGAGGGACACCCAGGGGGGAAGCCCAGGCTAAGACATCTAATTCCGTGATATGGGAGAGATGTAAGAAATATTTCACTCCTTAAAGTCTCCCACTGACTACTGCAGCTGCTCCCAAGACAGTGACTTGCTGGTGTGATGCTTAGTTCTCCTTGTGAAATGCATAAAATTCCCAGCCTGGACATTGCAAAATCCGCCAAGCAGGTGCCTGCTGCACTCAATATTATCAAGTCCCTGTTGTGTATCATCTAGCCTGTGGGTGTTTGAGTCTCATTGTTAAGTGGGTCTAAGGCTCAATGTGACATGTCACTTTTAAACTGCGATTTTCAGCACACTTGAAATAGAAACCCTTTTGAAGCTCACAGGGAACACCATTCTGTTTTAAAATTATCAGTAGACAATAACACTGCTGAACTCAAGACGCATCATTAAATGAAAAGGATATTTTTTTACATACCTTATATCTAGGTTCCCAAATAATTGTCACAATTTTAATAAGTGTTAGATCCAGCAGCTCTTACTGACTTCACTGGATGGTATGAAGCTCTACACATTTGGCAAATTGGAGGTTTATTTAGGAGCCTAACTTCTGGCAGCAGCTTTTGAAAATCTTGGCCAGGGTTCCCACATAACGTTAACACAGTCACACCGTCTGTCTCAGTATTGTGTGAGATCTACACATCCAATGTTCTGCTAAACTGCAAATTTAATAAAACAAGTGAAAAAAGAGAAAAGCTTACATATGCTCAGTGTTGCTAAGTCCGTGTGTACTTGCTTTTATTTGAGAAATATTAGACCTAATTTACCACCTCCTGATTACCTTTGGATACAAGTAAAAGGTGGGTGAATAAAAAGGCATCTTTGCAGATCATCTGGGATTAGGTCTTTGTCCAGGGTGATTATTGTAAAATTGAGCTCACAAAGGCGGCACTGGAAAAACTTTACATAACTATTGAACTGATTCTTTAAAAGTTGTGTGCCACAGTTTATACAGCAGTTGACTAGAGATGCCCTTAGCACTTCTGTTTCTGTTGTTTTTTTTTTCCTTTTTTTTTTTTTAACTTTTCATTTCTTTATATATACATTCGTATCAAGTTATCACTCACAACAGTGAAGGCCTAAGCAACCTCAGAAGAATAAATTATATGGTGAATAAGTTTCTTGCAGGATTCTTATCTAGCAGTACTAATTTAGCTAATTTAATGTGATTTGTTTTTCTTGATGCCAGCTATCTAGAAAAAAAGCATCAAATCTGAGCTAGTTGTTTAGACTTCTCTATCAGAAAGAGACGGGCACCTCCTCTATGCAGTTCACTCATAGCCAAGAGAAGAATCTATGTCAGATGAGATGAATCCCACCCTGTTGCAAAAGCAGAAGATGCTGAGATACCACAATGATGGTGTTATAAAAAATTTTATGGAGCCAGATTCTTTTGTAGTCCACATGAAACAGTAGGTCAGAGTAATTCAACCTACTCCTGTGACATTTGATATAAATGCAAATCTCTTATTGTCTCCAGTGGGAGATTTTGCATATCTGAGACAGCATCTGGTGCTGATGATGTGAATAAATGTCCTTGTGAACTGGGCAGAGAACACCGATATTGTTATCATGAGACATGCATCAGGATGTGAACTCACATTTTCAGAGGTGAAAGGCTGCTTCACTCACCCACTTGGCCATGCCGTCTTTATCATCGTACATCCTATTGATTGCTATGAAAGGAAGCACAAGCCTACAGGAATTGTTCTGCAACCATGGGTGGACACAGCTTTAAATAGCTGTCTGAGGACTTTGCCAAAGGATGGCCAAAATGATTTTTTCATTCCCCTGTTCCATCCATCATGCCACCATGAGTGATACCTCTGGAAA
Source organism: Charadrius vociferus (assembly GCF_000708025.1). Lineage (NCBI taxonomy): Eukaryota > Metazoa > Chordata > Aves > Charadriiformes > Charadriidae > Charadrius > Charadrius vociferus. The sequence goes on along the minus strand of NW_009647856.1, from coordinate 4,660,067 downwards.
TAGCTCCCTTCGCCAAGCATAACAGGGTCACACCTGCCCAGCTGTTCTTGGTGGTCATGCTGTCTTAGGATGGGATCCAAAGCCCACTGAAAGGCTTGTTGACTCAAGCGGATCTTTGGATCAGACCCTTCATCCTTGTTTCTAGTAAATTAGCTGTGCAAACTGGCAGAGATTTCCCTATATCATGCATGGTAGGGTTTGGGCCTTTGGGATTACTGTAACAACTTTATAGTTCCGTACTGGTAGACATTTTATCCTAGTGGTTTTTAGTAAGTGATGTCATCACTCTCATCTTCCTCTGTTGATGCATTTTTGGCAAATATCTAGGACATCTTTAGGACCTGTGGGGCTACTCCCATTTTTCACATAGAAATGGGCTTCTGGGATTGAGCTGTGAATAGGTGAGCAATCGGCGAATTTCCAGAAGATGTGGACTGTGACTCAGAGTAGCAAGTGAGAGCATGAGCCACAGAAAATGCACATATAAGGGAAAATCAACCTCTAGTACTCAGTGAGGGGGAAGAGAGTTATTGCATAGAAGTGAAGAAGTGAATTTACTTCTTGTCCTATATAGACTAAATTGAGGCAAAATTTTGATCCAAAGGCAATTAAAGCATATGTTTTTCTATTTTGGATTCCAACAAACAGCCACTGTAAAGATAAATATGTTTTTGAAATCAGTAGGGTTTTTGAGGTCTGATTCTGCTATAAGTGGCAAAGACTCAGACCTTGGTTGGTCTAAAGGTAAGAAGAAATGTTCATTTCTGAAGTACTGCCCGTGTAGCAAGTGTGCACGTGACTTGGTTTCTGTATAGTTATTGTGCTGTCTGAATCTTTTCTCCTGTATTATGGTTCACTTTATTTCTTTACCACAAAGTCTAAAATTTAAATTGTCTCTTTTTTTTTTTTTTTGTCCCACTCTTTCTGTAGTGTCTTTTGCTATATAGTACAAACCCATGCATTTCTTTGTGAAATTATTTGACTGAGATTGCTGTCTTCAAAAATCAAGCTGCTACAGCTCACCTCAATCATATAACCTTGCAAAGACTTTAATTTTTGAAAGCACAGCAGAAAATAGAACATGGGAGATCATACTCAGTAAGCCAGAGGGTGAAGTTCTTACAGAAATGCTAGCATAAAACCCCTAGGGAAAACTCACTGCAATATGTGTTTCCAACTGAACTATTTTTTCAATACTACTTTCCTCTTCTTCTTTTTCACTTGTATTAAAATGCATTTTCAAGGGATGTCCTTTAAGCAGTTACCACAGGACAATAATACAAACCCATCTTGGTTTCCTTGTCAGTTCTTTCACAGCCTTACTTAAAAGTGTATATTGAAACAAAATGACTGAATATGGGATGGAATAGATCTTAATGCAAATTGGCACAGGTTTACTGTCCATGGAGAAATTTTCAAAATTGATTAGGTGATTCAGGAGCCTAAGCCCTATTTTCAGTAAACAATTTCAGAGCCTTTATGAAGATAAGGACACACAGCCTTAACTTTTACGGATTGAAACAACGCTAAGCAAGTGACACACAAAATCTGTTAGGTCTCTAAATAGCCATAAAAATCAGTTTAAGCAAGGACTGGAAATAGGTTGCAGTCTCTTAATTCACTCAGGCTACATCTCTACTAAATAAAAGCAGAGGTCAGGTTCAAGCGCAGACCCACAGTCATGGTTTAATGCTAGCACAGGCTTTGCCATAGTTTATACATGCTCCAACTGGTACCTTCCCAGGCAATGCTGTGGCAATGTTTGGGGTCTAAGGTAGGCCAGGAACTGCCCCCAACAGGCATTTTCAGATGTGGCTGTAGATGTGGCTGTAGAACATCATCTGGTCTGTGCTTCACTGTCTTTTTCTGTTTCTGAATACACAGGTAATCTCTGATACTTCTGAAAAAGTTATCCTCAGTCAGAAATTTTTGTTCAACTAGTTGCTATTGTCTTTGCATTTAGGGTATTTATAGAGGTGCATGTTCACGTAGAACTGTATATGATGATGTAATTCTGCATTGTATTATCTGTATTTACTGCCTGGAGAATTCCTCCTTAGGCATGGGTACACAATACCTGTACCCACTGGGAGACACTACATTCCCTTTCTAGCTGTGTGCACCCCTCAGCCCAGGCAGAGAAAGGGCAGTGGAAAGCCAAGGAAGAAAAACATCCAGGCTGGTCCTCAACCCAAGGGGACAAATTCACTGCTAGCAGCTGAAGTTGTGGCTCCTGTAAGAAGGGAGTTTGCCAGCAATGGAGGAGGGACACGCTCAGCCTTTGGCACTGTGTGTGTTGTTCCTAATGCAAACGTTTTGGATAATGCCAAACCTTACATAGTGGAACAAATCCTGACCGCAAGCCCTTAACTGGCACCAGAGATTGAACATGTGTCAAACTGGGTATTTGGGAATGTGAACTAATGTGTTCTCCATTGAAATTAGCCATGAAGGAGGACTGTAGAGCAACTTCACCGCAAATCTTAACTTTCTCCTGGCAGACTACAAAGGCATTATTTAATCACATTTCTTTCTTCACAGGCTGTGTTATGGCTCCACCTGGCAGGAAACACAGGGATTACTTAGTTAAAAATAGTGTTAAAATAGAAGCAGCCAACAGTTTGTATGCAAAAGGATATCACCAACTGGAATAGTGTTTCCAGTTGCTTATTATTGTCCAGGATTTGTAGTGCCTCAGTAACATCTAGATGCCTCCAGTTTCAAAAGAGAAGCTTTCTCAGAATCAGATTAGAAACTAAGTGTTAAACAAGCTATAGGAAAGAGATAAAAACAACTATGGGAAGGAAAGCACAGATAGGTGAGCATGAGAGATGGTGGGTCACCAGCATGACTGACCTTGCAAGTATGTTCCTGGGCTCACCCTGAAAGGCATAGAAGAGAAAAAATTGAAGGAGGTTGAAGATGTAGGTTTGTGGGTGATCTTCAAGCAATATGTGTGAAAGACAACTTACTTTGTGTAGGCCAAAGAAACAACTGAATTGATTAGTCTATCACTATGGGTCAAACAGGGGTGAGAGCCAACCTCAACAGTAAATGAATTACACTGGGGAAGCGTCTGAGGGAGTGGTCTGGACCAGAATAGGATAAGACTGTGCTGTTCAAAGCCAGAAAAAAGGATGCTGCAGCAGCTGAGCCATGGGCCTGGGCAGGAGTTCCAGCTATGTGGATGAGTAAGGAAAGTCACTTCTAAGAAATAAGAAGCTACAGGGATCATTTGGCATGTGGAGAATCTGTCTTTATTAGAATAAAATTAAACAAGAGGTGTAGGATGTCCTGTTCACTACAAAGTTATGGACTCTGATTGAAGGTAATATACAGGGAAAAGATAGATGTGGGTGTTTCAGCCTGGAAAAATGAACATGGTTAAAGCATTTATTAGGGGCCTTCTGCCACAGTAACTCTGAGCGAATCTGCCCAGACAAATCAAGCCATTAGTTTAACATCAAGGCGTGCTGGTGAGGATCTTGCCCAGTTCTGGCTCACTGCATCAAAGAGGGCAGAAACTCAGTCTCGCTAAGAGGAGCAGAAATATAAAAAGCAGAAAAACTTTGGTCTGTAAGATCCTGCACTTTAATTACTTGAGGTTATCTCATGATAGCCACCGGAGGGCACTCTAGACTTGCTGTTGAAAGACTGTTACACTGATAGGTACAGTAGTTTGTTCAGCATGTAGCAAATTTAACTGCATCTTGGTACCTGTGCCTTGAAATGACAGCTAGACACCATGAGAGGTCTCCTTCACCCCAGACTTGATTTATTCGTCTTTGTAAAATGTCCAACGTGTTAAGGCGCCTGTGAGTGAGGCAGGGAACAAGGAGGTGAAATTTGTTGCAGAGGTACTGAGCCCGTCATGAGAATTTCTCCAGTTTTAAGACAATGCTTTCAAACAAATGAAGTAATGGTGACCACATGCTGCTTTCTTTGAGATGAGAAAAATCAGTGAGCAACCTGATTTCTTACTGTCTTCACAAGTGTTCTCACAGAAAACTTGATTTCTACTTGAATATAGATTTAATTTGTCCTTTATCCATGAGACTAAATTTCCAAAGAGGCCTACGCTGATGACATTATGGTATTATATACATGTAGTTTCTAAATATTTAAGGAAAAACTAGGTATTTTCATATATTATTAGACTGTTTATGGCTAAATTTTGCTGGCTCCCATATAGGATTTAAAAAAAACCAAACACTTCAAAGTGCAAAACAGTACTGAATATACTGCTTGCATTTTAATATTAATCAGGTATTTTCATTATTGGTGATAGTGGTATGAATATTAAGGTCATGGTCTTAAAGGCCATTTGGTGATAAAACTAAAAATACTTGTGTAGCTTTTAGTTGTTTGTGTTTACAGATATGTTAATGCAATAAATATGAATTAATTCACATTTTATCCAACATGAAATAGAGACCTTCTCTTTTCTAATGCTGTCTTCTTTTCCTGAGCATCTTAGAGAAGCTAAGAAAGTTCATCCCCTCTCTAAGTTTTAATTTAGGTTACCAAAATCTCTGACTGAGAAAAAAAGTCTATAACAATTTTTCTTCAAAGCTTGCATATATCTATGGGTAGTTGCAGGTGTGGGCATATAACTAAGAGGAACGGAGGATTTATAATTGTGAGTAGTAGTAAAAATGAGAGATGAAACAAACTAGTAAGTTTGGGGTGGTTTTAAAAGATAAAGGAGAATGCGTGGGAGCAGGATAAAGGAAGATGAAGATGAAGGGGAAGAGCTTTTGAGTAGAAATTAAAATGAAAAGAGAAGGGGAGAGAGTGGAGAAATAAGAAAGAAAATGACCCTTTGAAGAACCAGAGGAGGACACTCTGCCAGTGTGCTCCCACACTTTCACATCAACACTGAGCTTTTTCAACTGTAAATCAAATTGCCAACCACCGACAAATGTGCTTTACAAACTGATATAGCTAATCTGAACCAGGTAGGTTTACGGCTACACCGTATCTGCAAATTACTTGTACATCTTTCCTAATATTCCTTTCATCTTCTTGTTCTCTCTCTTTCATTCAGTGTCCAAGCAAAACCTATGATCCGCTCATAAAGTCTACCAGAGACTTTCCCGATGAAGTCATTAGCTTTATTAAGCGTCATCCACTGATGTACAAATCCGTTTACCCAGTGACGGGAGGACCCGTATTCACTCGAATCAACGTGGACTATCGTCTGACTCAGATTGTGGTGGATCATGTCATGGCAGAGGACGGGCAATATGATGTTATTTTCCTAGGAACAGGTATGAGAGAGGACTTCCACTGTCAATCTGCACAAACCGCATCCTTTAAGAACACTTTTACTCTACCAGGTCCTGAATAAACCTGTTGACTAATATCTTTTTTGTTATGCATGCAGCTTCGGGAAGCGTTCAGGTGCTCCTGATTCTGTGTCAGGTCTTCATGCAAATGCTAAGATTAGATTAATTTGTCAGCTCAAGCGGTTGCTACTATTGGGATTTTAATGCCTCCGGGCCCCTGGATGATAAACCAGTTAAGGGTCAGAGTACCCGGACTTTCTTAACCTCTGAGTATCATTCAGTACCCGTCTTTACATTATATGGTAGTCTGGCTCTAATTCCTGCTGGCAGCACATCAGGAGACAATTAAAAGAAAAAAAAAAAAAATAACCTTAATAACTTCAAAGAGTACTTCCTGTTATAAGTAGTGACATGGTGCTTCTGCATTAAATCTCATGTGACATTGAACAGCTAAGAAAATTTAAAATTGAACCTAAAGCAACAATTCCACTTAAATACTTTGAAAGATATTACTTAGCAACATGAATAGCTCCAAACAAGAGGACCACGATTGAACAGAGAGAGGTTAAACTACTCTGTCTCGGAAGAAACCTGCTTTGCAGGTTTGCTATGGATGATTATGTATCTATTTACATTTTTATGATAGTTATATGCCTTAAGGAAAAAGTCTAGTTTTACCATAGTAATTAAATTGGATGAATCACCCAACAGCATGGTATGCTAAGAAATATTAACATTCATGACATTTCTGAAGTAATAATATACCGTCTTACTCTGCTGGAATTTCATGTTCTTAATTCACAGTTTGATGTTCTCTCACTAGTAATAAGTCTTATAAAGCCCTTCTTACTGGTAGACTGAACGCTTTAATAAAGAGGTCATTGCCATTACCCCCACCTCACAGCAGATGAAACTAAGGTACATGGAGGTGAAAAGGTTTATCCAAGGGATGAGCTACTGCCTTGAGCTGCAGGGAGATTAAGATTTCTCTTTGAATCCTACCCCAGTGCTGCTGGGTTGTACAGCATTTTGTCTGGTCTATAAGCAAATTTGGTGTCACACAGGGTAGTTTGATAAATATGGATATTTTGAAGTCATTTGGGGAAAGGAGTGAATTGTCACAGAGCCATTGCCTCTTATAAAGTGTGGGTTGTCTCAGCCTTCAAGATCTTCCCAGCTGTGTTATGACACACGCGAGTCCAGTTATAGCCTCTCTCTTGGACCATTTATGTCTCTCAGCTCAATCCCTCTCACAACTCTTGTCTTCCAAAAAAAGACGGTGTGAGAGTCCCCCTATGATCCCCACAGGTCAAGTACAGTGGTGTCAGAGAGAAAAGCATAGTTTCATAAAAAAAGAAGATTAAAGTGCTCTTTGGTCCCCTGCTGCCTGAGAAGTCTGGGAATAAGCTTTAGCCATGATGACAGAAAATCTTTGTTGCTTTCTGAATGCAGTCTGTAATATAGTCAACAGAGAAGCAAGGGGAACACATTCCCAAGCTGTGAGATGCCTGGGATTTGGGAGTACTCACTTTTCTTCTGATAATAGTGAGAAAAAGTAATTTAAAACTTAGCTGTCTGAAAAGATGAGTTCACTAGTTAAAATGTACAAAATATTCTTTTAGTTGCTACAGAGATTGCTTTAAAATGTTTTCTGTACTCCACTATAAAATTTTTCATAGGAATAAAATTATATTGAGAGACGAGCGACTTGAATACTCCCAGGTTAACTGTTGCTACCCAGCACCAATGCTAATTCTTTCCGAGTAAATGGTCAGGTTTAGGGGTGTCAAGGCCAGCAGGTACCATGCAGTCGCTAGGTGGCACTCCATAATATACAGATACATATTTATCTGCAATGTCTTCCCTGAAAAGTGAGTTTTCTTTTCCAGAAGCACATGTTTTTGTTCTATTTTATCCTCTAAACTTGTCCTATGAAAAAAAACCCCCAAAACTCGAAAGATAAAATTTCAAATATTATATAGAGAGACTGAACACAGATATACCAAGTAATCCAAGAGATTTTGAGCAGCAGAAGATCAGAAGCTTATTATATGTTTGAATGTATGCAACCAACTTGTACATATGCAGGCTTTGGCAAACAAACAAACAAACAAAAGCTCTAATACATAAGGCAAACTGAAAAACTTTTGGTTTTGGTTGGTGTTATTGGTAATATGATCTTCAGCAGTTTGGGAAAACAAGAATGAAAATCTCATTCTTTCCATTATAATAGATTATTTTTTATCATTTCAATGCTATGCATCATATTTAGGACTAAGCTGTGCTATGTTATTTCCACACTGCATATCCCAGCACCCAGTCCACTTCCCCGGAGCAGTTTTTAGGCTTCTTTTTAAGGCCATTCAAGATTCACCAGTGTGTAATGGTCTGAGATAAAATGAGAAGCTGTTTTTATCACCAAGTACTAATTCAGGTGAATTGATGAATAGATTTAACTTTAAAAAACTCTCCAGATAACTTCAAATAAGTCATTTCTGTAATGATTAAGTGAAAATTATGATGCTGAATGGAGATTTTGTTAAAAAATGTCCCTAAAATGAAAAGATAAATTAAAAAAATATGTTGCTTAACTCCCCAAGTTAAAGTGAAACCTACTTCTGATTAAGGTGCTATATAGGATGAAAATTAATTCTATAAAAAAAGAGGCAATAATTTTCTGCCAAGTTAGTCCCCTAATCTGGATCTCTTTGGGGTCAGATGGACCCCAATTCATGTACTTGTCTGTGTTTGTGTGTGTGTTTGTGTAGAGGAGAGTTACAGTTAGACCATCCTTGCCAGGAGCAGCCTTACAATAGTGTTGGCTCAGCCATGCAGTAAGACCATGGATGTATTGTATAGAGCTATGTAGGCAGTGATAGCTGCCGATAGGGATAGATGTTGTTTGAAGGCTACATCCTTGTATTAACTGTATCTTCAGGGCCAAGTTTTTAGTTTTAAATTTCTTTTTGTAACCTAAGTTTATAGCATCAATTGTCAAAAAAAAAAAAAATAATCTGAGATCAAGTTGCTATGAAATAAGAAATGGAGTGGCACCTATGTACTGAAACATAACTGTGGGTTTTACATGGTGAACATTTGTTTCAGACATAGGCACAGTCCTGAAAGTTGTGAGTATCACAAAGGAGAAGTGGACTAAGGAGGAGGTGGTCCTGGAAGAGCTGCAGATATTCAAGGTAAGCGTTAACAGCCACAACATCAATTAAATATTATTCAGGGGACTTTAAGGCCCAAACTGACTTTGTCTGTCTGGTTGTTTGTTTACTGGAACTAGTTCAAGTTTCCAGAGGGACACTATGTAAATTTTTAAATGCCTTGGTATTCTTTGGGTAAGTGAATTGAAAAAAGTCCAGAACAGACCATGATTTTTCAAACTCATAAGAAGTCTCATTTGTCCTGCCTTGTTCTATTTTGAAATCCTATTGTGAACCCAAATTTTTTTATTAGTAGTATTGTATTTTTAATGCAAATTATTCTATTGTCTCAGATTCAGGACTATTCCTAGAACAATTATTTATTTTTTTTTAACAAACAAACAAAATTCCACCAATGCAGAGAATTCTTTAACAACTTTCAGAATTGTAAACATAAAGAACACAAAACAAAGTTAGTTTTGATTTTCAATGTGTTTTAATTTTGTTGGTGAAATCTGGCTCAACATTTTTGGCCATTTTGATTTGGTTATTCTGGCCAAGTGATAAACAAGAAAAGTAACCGGTGCACTGCTAACACCAATGACTTCTTCATAAGTTGAGCGTGTAAAAAGCCCAAACCTCCTGTCTGTTGCACAGGCACAATTTCTGATTAACCTCATTGCTGATGAGGGAGCTGATGTCAAGATATCACTACAGTAGGAAAATGGAGATCTGTGTCTTCTCTACTGATTTTCTTTTCCATTTAGTAGGTCCTTCTTCAGTCTTTGCATTCTCATTTTGCTTTTTTCTCACTTTGTATATAGCTCTTCTTCAGTTTTCACCTTGCTTTTTCATCAAATTTTACCTGCATCTGTGGCATTTTTATTACTTTCTTACACATCCTCTCTCCTATGTGCTGTACAAGATCTTAGCCAGAATTTCTGCCCATGCTAAGTAAATGAATTTGCAACTTAGAGGCAGTGTTTTTCACGTGTGAGGACAGGATCTTTAATAATTATTTCAAGGACTATATTTCTCCATATGCCTTTTGGTATGTCATGTGTATGATGGAACTTTGATTTAAAGGATCTCCATGCCTTCTTCCCACTGTCTTGGACACCAATTTTAAATATCACTTTAAAAATTTCAAGATTACTCAGTGGCCTGCCAAGTAATCAGCAGTTTCAGTATGTGCACCAATTTGCTGCATTCTTAAGACATAACGTCAAGGGCAAATGTAACATATCATATTTAAAACAAGAAGAGGGTTATTTTTTTTTCCTGCTCAGCAGACATTCCTTCACGTTTTTATTGGTAACATTTATAACTGTTACCTCTATGTTTTTGAATCCAGAAAATTGAAGGGGGTGAAGGGCTGAAAAAACATCCCTTATTTTCTCAAACTGCATTAACATTAAACAATAGGCTTAGATTAATCATCTTCTGTTAGGCAACAAATAATACTCTGAGCTTTGTCCTGTTCTTATATCAGTCACTGGCAAAAATTTCATCGTCTCTCATAGAAGTGAAATATATCCTGATGCAGGGGATCTGCCTATGTATCCTTTCAATGTCATCTAAACCTTTCAAATAGTGCTTAATGAGAACTTAAGTTGATGTGAAGGCTCATTGCCAGTCTCCAGGATGGGATAGATTGCAAACTCTAAGAATTAAAGTCAGTTGCCTCATAAGCAGCAGGGAAAAATTATGGGAGGTATTTTTGGAAGCATGAATTTAGACATTTCTCGGTTTTTTTCTGTTTGTTTTTAATGTTTGTTTAAACCAAGCAAATGGATCTGTGATTTACTTTTTGTATGTTCGGGTCTGTTCTCCTTTTCATTAAAAACAGGGAATGTGTAAACTAATGCACCTTACTAATTCATTTTTCAGCACCCTTCGTTGATCTCGACCATGGAGATTTCTCAGAAGCAGGTAATCACAAGCTCGTTTAATTACTGCAGGGTATACGGTACACTGAACATTTAGCTTGTTATTTTCAGGTGTAGCCTGTTACTTACTGGCAAAGCTTTCCATGGGTGACTCTTAAAATGTATCTGGAAAGCAAGAGATATGTTTGAACTTTTTTGCTTGCCTAATTCCCGTTTGCTTACAAACAGTAATTTGTGTACCCAAGCTGGTAATTATTCATGGAAACAAATATTTAGTCATATGGTAGTGGGATTTGTGAATGAAGTCAATGCACATTCATTTTCTGGACACTAGAAATACTTGTCTCTTTACAATCCAGTATTAAATTATTATTACTATTATTGTTGTTATTTTTATTAGTAGTCAAGAGAGATCAGGGCCTCATTGCGCTAAAATTTGTGAACACACAGACTGAAAACCAGTCCCCCTCCTCTAAAATTGCAGTCTAAGCCTGGGTGGTCCAATCCTGGCAGTCACAGGAGCCAATTCCAGTTGGGAATCTCCTGATGGGAAATGGTTTTATGGCAGTTCCGAGCTCTGTGATGGCTACGTGCACGTTCAGGCGGCAGCGTGACACTAGAGCCATCCCTCCCTACCCCTCAGAAGTGGCCAAAGCAGCTCCGGCACAACACGACTCCCTCACACGGGAGGAGGTATTTCGTGGTTCAGGCACGCACAGCACAGCTGGGTCCCATCTCCCCTGAAAAAAGGTGGCAGGCCAGCTGGAAGTATTGCATGAGCCAGCTCTGGCTCAACAGCAAGCACTCGGACCACCCTTGTCTCAACAGGCAATCTACTCGCACACTGGGGAGAGGGGAGTAATAATATCCCCTCCTTACCTAAGGATCAGAAGCAGAAGATGAAGTTTTATTCACACATCCCTAGTTCCCAGATTTTTAACGTCACCGGCTACCCAACCACTTGCTTTTAAATGCGTTATTAAACCATTCTTTCCATGGTTTGCTTCTGATTTTTTATTACAGAACAAATCTAAAGGTGTAAGGGTGTTGAGTGCTGGTGTCTTTCCAGGACTGCAGTCGCCTTTCCTCTCTGCTGTGTTGTCAGGGATTGATGGGGACTGGCCAGTTCACACTGAGCTCTGAGAAATATTTCCTGGTAAAGGGCAAGTTCTCCCTCGTTTTGTAAAATCTGGGACAAGGTTGAAAGCCTGCAAGTGTGGCACTGAAGAGGGGAAATTTTTAAGCGGGCTACTTGCAGAACGCTCCTAATTCATTCGCTTTGCCTGATTTGCAGCAACAATTGTACATTGGTTCCAGGGATGGATTGGTTCAGCTCTCTCTGCACAGATGTCATACGTATGGGAAGGCTTGTGCAGATTGCTGCCTTGCCAGAGACCCATACTGTGCCTGGGATGGAAACTCGTGTTCCAGATATGCCCCCACTTCTAAAAGGTAAGAAAAAAAATACAACGTGTTGTAAAAGATCTTGCTGCTTGCAAGAATTTTAGAGTTTCCCAATCAGAACATGTTGCCTTTTTACTTAGCATGTCATTTGCCTTAAAATTTGATCATACTCTGGCCCGTTTCACATTTCTGCTCAAAGAGCTGTGAAGACAACATAGCTTTGTTTAAGTGTGTGTGACAGTAACACGGCTACTGTGGCTAACATCACAAATCCGTCACTTTCCATTTTTATGCTGAATGCTTTAAGGCACGAGATGCTCCGATGGAGCTCCAGGTTGTGGCTGATTCTGCCCGAGATGCAAAAGCCTCTCTTCAGCTGCTGCCTTTTGCATAGGGCACCACCATAGTTACAAAGCAGAGTTTAACATAGAATCCCAGAGTGGCAAATAATATAATACATTTAATTCCCTCCTCTAAATGAACAAACTTCTCCTGCCTGATTTTACTTACTTAGATAACTTGACTCAAAGAGTGTCACTCTCAGCAATTGTATTTGGGGTCTAGCCATGAGAGGGAGACAGAGATTTAAGTACTGTGATTTGACTGCATCGGAAGCAGTTTTTCAACAGTGAAAGAAGCTTCATCTGAACTTTCTGTACTCACTAGCTAGGACAGCAGCATGAATTTGTGTGGAGGGAGAGCACCCTGCAGGCTCTAGCAGTGCAGTACCTAAGTTGCTGGATATGTCTCTTGGAGTTTTTGGCTGATTTAGCTGGAGCTCTGAACTCGCTCAATGAGCCAGGGACCTTCACAGCCTCTTCATTCCCCTTTGGACAGAGCCTTCCTGACAGTAATTCTTGCAGCAAGGGTCAGAGGCTGCAGTCTGAGCTCAGGCTCTGGAACAACACTTGCTACCTTAGCAGTTGCAGGGCTGGAACCTGAGCAATTAGACAAACCGTTGAAGTTAATGACTCATAGGTTATCGTGTCATGTTGTCAAGGAACTTTGTGTGTTTTCCCTCAAAGCCAAAGCAAACTAAATTCAGAGAAGCATAAATGAAAGGAGAAAAGCAAGTGTTCAGGCTCACTGCAAAGTTAGTGACACATGAGGTTTGCTGAAGCCTGAGGTGGGCTGGGACATGGAGATTGATGGTCCATGCTTGTTAACAGATGTGCAGTTTGGTGGGAAGGCCAAAAGTCTGTGGCTCCAAAGCAAGGGATGGGTGACTGGCCTTGGGAATCCTCCAGTAGATCAGTTACTGGAATATTTTTCTTCTGTGTAGTAGCCTGTGCTTCCAGCGTGTCTACAGCTTTTACCACAGTGGACAGCTCAGTCTCAGGAACCTGCTCTCCGGCCAAGACATTGCTCTGCACATAGGATGTCCCACTCCTGTTATCTCCAGTGTGGTCATGAGGGAGAAACCAGTTCCTCCCTGGGTCTCCAAGTCTTCTACTGGAAAATTAAAGTGCAACTTTTTATTGTAGTTCTTGGGAGAGAAATGCAATCATCCGAGGAGAAAGAATTTGCTTTTTTTTTTTTTTTTTTGATGCTATTACACTGAAATTACACTAAATCACAGTGACTTTAAGTAACACACACAGACATTATCAGGAAAGATAGCTGTGGAAGGGAGCAGATCATCTCAGACCATTGTATTAAGCATTTTTTTCTGTTCAGAAAGATGAAAGATAATCAGATTTGTCAATTGTTTATTACCAAACTAAAACATATGCTTTTCTCTCTTCATTTTAATTATTGGTTTACTAGCCAGTATTATCTTGGGCTGATCCTGAGCTCAATTTTGAATATCTCCTGTTGAACCTCAGATCTTTGCTATGACATACAACATTAAGGATGTTTTTAGGTATTTCCAAGACAGTCCATGCCACCAGGAGACCCATGCCCTGTGCTCCTAAAGCAGGTTTAGATGTTCTTTTCGTCACTATATTGCACGCTTTTCATTCTCGGCAGATTTTCTTCTCTTGCTTTTTCTCTTTCCCCTCCCAGTGGTTTCCCAAATCACAGGCCCTTCCCTTGATGTCAGTTGTACAAATCTCTCTAGGCCACATGCTGCTTTGAGGGTGAGGCTGGTTTTAGTTAAGACCGTAATTGTCAGCAGTAGGGTGGGAGCAATGCGAGTCCACATCTGCTGAGCTCTTCTGTATTTTGTTGTTGAATTCCAGCAATTATGCCTGAAGTGTTACAAGTTTGCATGCTCTTCCCATAGGCGAGCCAGAAGGCAAGATGTCAAATATGGAGACCCCATTGCACAATGCTGGGATGTGGAAGATAGTAAGTATTTTGCACCTTTCTTGCTCTTTAGTCACTTTGACAACAGTTTGATGCTAGTGTCTTCATCTGCCTGTGAAAACCTGCTAAGCCTGACAGAATAATACTGTTAAAACAGTTGAGTTGCCTTTCCCACACTTCATATATGTTACCCCTCCCACAGTTAAATTTGGGGAGGTGGGGCTGATAAGGAGCAGCCAGCATGAGACAGCCCCCTCACATGCCTTACAGGCAATGCTCCCCAGCACTCACCTAGGGGAGGAAGATGACACAAAATCACACACATCCCTACAAGTAGCTATCAGGACCTCCGTTCATCCAGAAACAGGGGAGATAACCCCATGAGGAAACCCGCAGGGGTGAATGGGGAACATGCCATCTTCTCCCCTTCTGCCGCATACACTTGACAGGAGTCCCAAAGCCCAGCTCCAGCTACCAAACCAGCCCCTTCCTCTCCCCGCAGATACTTAAATACTCCTGTTATTAACAAGAGCCTACACCCCCACCCCCCCCCCCCCGTCGGCTCCCCCCTCCCTTTCCCACACCCTCTTTTCAGATGCCAAAGTGTCTGGCTTACTCCTTTGGCAACTGCAGCGCTTCTCTTACAGTGAGCACTGTCAGGATGAAATCCTGCGGTTGCGCGGCAATCTCTGTGGCAGCGTAAAATAAATGAAAAGCATTCAAAACCAAGCTTGGGTTTGTCTGGGGCTCTTCTAGCCACTTATTAAAGTGAACAACCCAGTCAAAACAGTATTGATTGCATCGCTGAGCTGAACGTTGGATTCGGGACGAGCCACCGCTTTCCATTGATCTCTGGTTATTTTCATGCCGCTGTGGTGCTGGAGGCCTGCCGCAGATCTCGACGTGAGTCACTGCAGAAATCAGAGCTGCTTGCCACAGGATCAAAGACTTAAGTCTGTTGCACAGTATAGAGGGGTCTGACTGTACATGTGTGCTTGCAGCCGTAGTTAAAAAGTCGGGGTAAAATCTCATTTCCATTAAAGTCAATGACAAAACTCCTGTTCATTCCCAAAGGGCCAGAATTTCCCCGCTTGCTGCTTAGCATGGCTCTCCAAACAGTGGTATCTGAGACTGTGCAAAGCTCAAGGTTATAGAAACCCTAGCAGAAAGGCCGACAATGTCACATTTTCCTGGCAGGATAAAGAGATACTGGAAGAGTTGGCTTTACTAGACAAATATAAAACTACTTACCAGAGAAAGTGGTATTAATCCTTTGCCCTGATGTAGCACCACCGACAGAAATTTTATCCAGCTGGGGATGACCCTTGTGTGCCATAAAACCATGAAGCTGACCTGTGCCACTCCAGGCTTTTGGCTTATTTATGCCATTTGCGATAATTAATAACATTATGGCCCCAAAACCTATTTAAATTCAGTGCTCCACTGTGTGAGATTCCCTCCCAGAGACCTCATTGGCTGCATGAAGTTGTTTGGCTCTACTGAAATCTCAGTGGCACAGTGAAATAAAAGAAAAGCATTTAATGTGGAGAGCTTGAATTTCTATAGATCTCATATAGGTACATGTTATATTGAAAAAACAATCCCAAATCACATTCATTTTTTTGTTGAGCTAACTTTTGATTTAGGAGACACCACTGCTTTCACCTTCCTTTCTGTTATTGGCAGGGCATAAGAAACAGCTTTAGTCTTAAGGCAGATAAGACACACATAAGACAGACTGGAAAAGGGAATGCAGATGCAGAGATTAGAAAGTACTTGCTCAGGTTTACAGAAGGTCAAGAAAGGAGCCCAGATCTGCTCATGGCTCCTTCAGTGTTTGGTCTGAAACATACTACAGAACATTTCAAATTATACTGAAGGAAGGTAAACTTCAGTTTACTTTATCCTGGTGACTCCTTTAAAATGTTTAGGATGAACAAACCAGAGTGTACAATCTACCTTTAGCAGCTTTAGTTCAGGTTTAGTAGTTGCGTTACTTAAAGGAAAAATGCAGGTCAGATTTTAAATTCCTCAAAGGTAAAAGCCTCAACTTTAAAATGGAGCAAGCTCGTGATACAGATTTTATTGACCTCCTTAAAAACCAGTTGCACTGAAGGAAGGTTAGCAGCCGCCTCTAAATCCTTATAGTTATAGTTTAAGCTAAAAGTTAAGTTTCCTTTTGCTTTTTTATAATTCACTCACTCCTATAGCATCTGTTCTGAATCAGGCTATTTTCCCATTGCTTTAAAAACCAGGTCAGGGTTAATCTCCTGTACCATGTTTGCTTTCCAGGCATTAGTCATGAAACTGCTGATGAAAAGGTGATTTTTGGCATTGAATTTAATTCAACTTTTCTGGAATGTATTCCTAAGTCCCAGCAAGCCTCTATTAGGTGGTATATTCAGCGCTCTGGAGAAGAACATCGAGAAGAGGTAAGTTATAGTCATCAAGGCAAGTTTCCTCTATTGAGAATTCAGCTGAGCATTGAAAGGCAGGAGTTATTGGGATTAGTCAATGTTTTACTTTTCCCTGCCTCACCTTAGGTATCACATAGCATTCTGGTATCACCATTTGGGGCATGCAGAGGGGAAGAGAGAAGCCATTTGCACTGTGTCATAAACAGATTTAGATATTTATTTTGACTTACATGGTCATTCTGCTAAAAAAAAAAAAAAAAAAAAGAAAAAAGAAAAGAAAAGAGAATTTAGGCTTTAAACACTGGTAAAAAATTAAAGTACTGAAAAAAAAATATTCACGTTTGTCCAGAAATTAACACAACTTCTTCTGTAGCTAAAACTATGTTCAAACCCCTTTGTTTTAATAAAATCTCTGCTCCATTTAATGTCTGGTTGCCTTCCCTTATCATGTTAAGAAGCATAGCTAAGAATTGCATGTATGGCTTGCAGCTTCTCTCCATTTCTCCCCAGAGAAGGAATGGTCTGTGCAGTAAAAAGCTTTTTTATTTGCTTTTTTCTTGTTAGTGGAGTCTGAGAATTTTTCTTAAATGGCACTCTGCGCTGATGCAGAGTTGTCAGGTTAAAGAATTGCACCTTGCATCTGAAGTAGAAAGCAGTGAGACTGGCAATGGTCCTTAGTTCCTGCAGGAGGCAGGTTTGGGGTCCTCATTGGTGAAGGAGCCCTGGAGAAGCTTCCAGGTCCCCTCATGCCCCCTGCACAATTTCCTCCTGATTCCTCTCTGAGCTACTGACAAAGGAGCCCTCTGACATGCCCAAAAGGTCAATGTGCTGGGACTGATTTGGACTGGGTTGGAGTGAGTTTCAAACCTCAGGAATTTTCATAGCTTTTCTCTTACATGAGTGATTTTGTGTCTGAGGCCAAGTCCTGCTGTGATGGCAACCATGGCAACGAGGAAGGAGAAGGGAAAAGAACTGCCCTTTCAAATGAGCTGGTCCCAGGTGTTAGATATGTTTTTTTGTTAAATGTTCATCTGCGACAAAAACTAGTTTAAATGACAGGAACTATCAAACACCCAACCGGTCTTCCACTCTCGATGGTAATTCATTCTATGAGACTTTCTGAGTGCAGAAAAAGTGCTGGTTCTTTCTAAAGGCTGGGGAGATGTGGACCAGGACAGGTGCTCACGAAAGCATCACCTCTGGGTGGGATGTGACTCATGGCAGTAGTCCCAAAGTTGCAACCCCAGTTATGTCTTAGCCCAGAAAGCCAGAGTAAGGGGATAGATGACACTTCTGATTTTCCACCAGATAAGACAAAAAAAACCCTGCAAGGCTGTATATTGACTATGATACTGCAGTGCTTTTAATTTACTCCCCTTCTCTTACTCATGCTTTGGATTGGCAAAGATTCTTTCCTCTGCTGAGAATAAAAACTTCATTAATTTGTAGACACAGCGCTTCCCACAACATGCACTAAACACCAAAATAAAGATTACTGGTTTGAAATGCCACCTCTAACCTCCATTGCAGTCCATACTTGGAAAAAAAAATGTGATCTTCTAATCAACTGGGCAAGCACACTCTCAGCCACCAGTGGCTGAAGTGAAAACCCAGCTAGAAGCATATCAGCCTTTAAAGACCTATGGGCATTCATTGTTTGTGTTTTAATTGATTTACCTTTAACTGTCCTGTACAGAAGACTCTGCACTCTACTTCCCTAAGGCAGCAGTTTGTAAACGCACTTACATATTTGAGCAGGGAAACATATAAAGTCCTTGCTTAATTTTAACCAGGTATTTGAGACTAATTTTAAGTAAATTTAAGCAGATAGTTTACAGGTTTTTTTGGTTGGGGTGTGTGTGTGTGTTTTTCTTTTTTCCTTTTTTCAGAACAGAAAGTTATACCAAGTTTTGAGGAGACTTAATCATTTTTTAAAACAATGTATTGCAACTATAGCATGTGCCTCAGCATCTCAAAAAGAGCTTTAAACTTTTTGTAAAACAGCCATTCCCCTGTGAAGAATGTAATATTTCTGTATCATAAGAAGTCACACTTTCAAGATTTGAAAGCGTCTTTTGAAGGGCTGCTTTTGAGTTTTATCTGTGTCAATTTAGGGGAAAAAAAAAAATCAGTTGATTTTCTCATAAATCACAGGTTCAGATAGGCCTCTGAAGGTCAGGAAGCCAAGTTCAAGCTATCTTTCTTGTTTGATTGTAGAACAAACTGCAGGTCAAACCAACTTTTGAACAAAGCTAGGACAGGCTAACCTAGACAGCATAGCCCAAGTTAAGGCTGTATCATTTTTTGCCATGCTTTGTATTTCCAAAAGGTTCTCTGTGGCAGTGACCTGGGCCCTGCTCGTTCTGAGCCAAATGCCAGTTACCCAGTTGCGGTGATGTCCAGTGCGGTGGGACTGCCCAATGTGCCAAGGACGTAAACGTTGAGAGAAAGGGAATATGTCCATATGTGCGATGGCAGTTGAAACTCCAGCAAGCAGACAGCATACATCTCTGCACATTAGCAGTCCTGCACAGCAATGTTTACTGGGCTCGTTCTGTGTAAACCGTCTGACATCTGTTTGTATGAGAAAAGTAAAGCTTTGCTAAAAGGCTAGATTAACCTTTGAGGCGAATTTAGAAGAAAATTTGAAGGAGAAATCTGCAGACAGATTTTCTACATTATGAGTGCTAACAGTAGGCAAATAGCATCTTACCACATTTTGTCCCTAAAGCCATAATGGAGTTTCTGTGATCTAGCTTTGATAAAATAGAAGCTGGAGCACATGGTCTGCAACTCCTTGGAGTGGTTTTGTTAGTTTATTTTTATATACCTTTTTGCAGTCTTTGAAGATAGCAGCCTGTATAAATGCATGTGCACACATTGACAATTACAGGATCAGATCACTTAAAGACAGTATAGAGCTATTAGTTTTGTTTGATCCCTGCCAGAAAATTCTTATAGTCACAGAATTTCTAGTATTTTGATCCAGGTTAGTTCCAGGGTCTTAAGAACTTGAACTCCTTCTGAGCGAACTGAACTTGCACATCTCGGATCATCATATCAGAAGATCTCATTTTTAGAAGGAAAAAAAAAAAAAAAGAAGCTCTTTTGGTTATTTTTTAAGATAACAATATCACCCTAGAAATGTCACATTTTCAAATGCATGTACCTAAAGTTAAATTCCTAATTTTATCTATGGCTGCCTAAATAAATTACTGGGTCTGTAGAGCTGCTGAACAATCACTCCTCCTATTAGATAAAATAAGGGTATTTGCAGGTTAAAATGTTAATCCCTTGTTAATTTGGGGATCCAGAAATTGAGATTTTCAGGTTTTCTAATTTGACTTATCATTGGTATTAGAGCCTAATTGGAGGCCTTCCTAGAAAATCCAAAGATCAGCAAAGCAATTGACTTTCTTTTCAAAGTACTCCAATTTGACAAAAATCCCCTATGTGACAGAAACAGCGCGGTCATATTTAATGTCTAGCTTGATCTTTGCTCAGCCCTTGCCTCACCATAACTTTTCATATTACAATTATATTTTCTGCTCTCTCTCCCCCTTCCTGCAGCAGATTTCTCAAATAACACTGCACAATATTTTAGTGCATGTCTTAGCGGTGTAACTTATTGTGATGACGATACCATGCTTTGCAAATGACTCTGTGCACCTGGAACTTAAGTTACGGACTTTTAGTTCCAGGGCTGGAACTGTAATGTCTCAGCAAGTCTTCTAACCTGACTTTACAAATAGATGGCTATGCAGTGTCCCGGACATGCACTACAGCTTCCTGAGGGAAGGAAAAGGGCAAAATCCAGACTAGATGGGAAGCGTTTGGCCCAGCAGGATGTCCCCGACATTTCACCCTTAGGGTCATGGTTCAGAATGTGACTTCCATGCAGAGCAACCTGTGGGGAGGGACAGGATCTCCTGTGGTACAGGAGCTGTCACCAGGTCATTTTGCTGCCAGTGGGAGTACATTTCCCTGTAGTTTGGGGCTGTTTTAAGGTCAGGAGTCAAATATCTAGTGCTTTTGTGTTTAGCGCTGCTCACGCAATTGATCATGTTTGTTCCTGTGCGTGCAGGGTTAGTCACTGAGGTGAGGGAGAGTGTTTCGGTGGCTGGGATTCATAAAAAAAAAAAAAAAAAAAAAAAAAGTAGGGACATCATCTGTTCATAATGTCTTAAACTGGCGAAGTTTTCTGAAGCTTAAATCAGCTATTTAATTATTTCTCAAAAAAATTCCTATGTGTTATGTTATCTATATAATAGGTGTGAGGACTGCAAAAGGCAAATACGTGGCTCCCTACAAAACCGTTAGTTTTAGTGCCCCATGGCTCTGAAAAGTATTAGCCCCGCTGCTTCAGGCTGCACTTCACCCCGAGTCTGCTGTGGCTCCAGGGCTGCCAAGCTGCCACCTCCCCTTGCAGGGGACAGAACAAACCACATGGGTCTGAAGTGAAAGAATAGGTGCAGGTCGCTTTTAACTGTCTCCTTACGGCTCTATTCATACCTGGGAGTGAAAATAAATCCACCAAAAGGCAGGAGGACATTCCAGTTTCTTCTTCAGCAATTCTCACCCTTTCCGTATTCCTGTCCCACAGCCCTGGGCTGTGTTATTCTGACGGACCCAACTTAACGACCGTCTGACAGTTTGGTAGGTACAAGAGTTTGACCCACTCTTGGACAGGACACAAGATCGTGACCTAGCTCCCCCATTGGAGCCAAGAGATGTTGTTTCAATTCCACATTTTAGCCAGACTTAGAAGACATTTTTTAGTTGATCCAAGACATATTTTTCCATATATTTTTGTGGCTGGAGATTTTTGAGTCATGCTGGCCGTTTTTCTTTGTTACAAACATCGGGTCAGCAGTATGTTGTGAAAAAATGTCACAGATTCCGTGCCAGTCTGAAATCTAAGGTTGGATGAGAGCTGAATAAAGAAGAGGTCATACACCAAGGACTGCGTTTCCAGAAGTACCTTCTGTTAGAGGAGTGTAGTTCAATGTTTGAATCCTTAGGCCAATGAGAAAGAGATCAAGCGAATGGGAAAAATAAGAAGTGGATCATTCTGCAGCCGAGAGGCTACTTATAGCTCTTGTGCTTTCACTCTTTTATTCTATTACATGACTTATTGCCCCGCCCCCC